>NC_138549.1:39433211-39448211 GCF_964273705.1 Natrix helvetica | reverse complement strand
ACCAGGGAGCAGGTTGCAAATATTTGGTGTGCCAATCAGCTGCATAGTAGCAAGCCAAGCAGTGGCAAGCTTGAAACTGGTGGTCATGGTAGTGAGCCCTGGAGGAGATGAAAATGCTTGGTAGCATTCTTTTGGCAGCAAATTTATTGACTTTTCAAACAATGCGCACAGGCCACATAGATTCTCTATTCAAGTAACCTTTTAGTCATCTTCAGCTTAGGAGGAAGAGGAGGTATCAGCATAATTTCGTAGCTTTACACTATTTTCTTCTCATTCTATTAAGTTCCTTTTTATTAGAATTGATTACACGGAGTCTCATTTAGCAACCACAATTGGGACCAGTAGCACATTAAGTGAGGCAATTGCTAAGTGAAACCACAACTGTCTTTATGATCTTTGTTTTATAGTTGATTAATTTGGTGCTGGTTGAGCACTTAAGAAACAAATTTTGCTCTACATACATCGTAGAAACAAATTTTGGTCTCTAGTGCCATAATTAAAAATAGTCTCTCCTATAATAAATTTTACATGAACTTGTTTCTTCATAAGTACAGTTGTGCATCAAATGCAATATAAGATTGGCTGTACCTTAAACTTTGTTTATGAACTTTGTCTCAACTTTATTGCAAGAACACAAAAGGACAATCTAATAGAGATAACCATGAAAAGGCCAGCTAGGAAAACTCCCTTTTTGTAGCCTAAAATATCAAATATCATAGAATGAATTTAGGCATTAAGTCAATGCTGCACTACACTCAGTCGTCATTGCTGAAGCTACAGTTAGGTTCACAGATTCTATTATGTATAAACCAAACAAATATTATTATGGTTCAACAGACAACCTGTGATCACAGCCATCGAATATGACATAATTCTCTAAAAGGATTTCAGTGTCATCCCTGTCTACCACAACTCTGTATTCTGCTCTTGCAGAAGGGCTGGGTCATGTATTGCTTTGATTGGATTTGACTTACTATGATATGGAAAACTACCAATTAGAAATATGTAGCTTAACTTTAAACATTAAAACGTTCAATTTTAGGCTGTGTTAAAGCAACACACAAAGGATAAACCATAATTTACAGACTGCAGTGCCTAAGGCAAAACTACAGAAAGCATATTGTTTTTATTATCTCATAAAACAGGACCATCATAATATAGCTTGTCTTGGCTTAGGTTTGAATACAGCCGTTTGGTTTGCAATATAACATTTTTTTTTCCCACATGATGTCTACCCACCATTTTCATCATATTATGCGAAGGCAGTATTAGATTTGAAGTTGGTTTTCTTAGTCAAGATGAACTCCCTTTCTGGTTACAAAGGTCATTTTTGGTCTCAAGTGTGTCAGTTTAACCCCTTGTCCCAAATTCTATAGTAATAATAATAATACTCATCACAATAAAAATCAGACCATATTTTAATTTATTGAACCAATGCCCATTTTCAGACTTTAAAAAAATAGTTGAAATTAAATTCACTACAGAGTGCATTTTCTTGTATTATATGATCAACTTCATTTAAAACAATAAAAAGGCACATCTGCTTTTTCAAGTCATCAGCATAGTAACAGCAATAGTGTAATCTTGTTGATGGTAAACTTTTACGGATAGAATCAAATGAGAGAGAAGAAATGGTAAGGGAGGGCTTTAAAAACAGCTAGAAGATACTATTTATCTTATACCTTCTGTAGTCAGGATTCTTCTTTGATACTAGTCTAAATGATGCACTAACTAGGGCTGCTTTGAGGGCTTTCTATGGGCTTTTGTGCATGCATGCAGAGAAGGTCCTTCTGTCAATACTTTTGGTGAAGTGAAGTGGTCCATCTCAGGCACTGAGGCAGAAGTACCTTGACTGTGCCTTAAAACAAATTGTTCTTTCAATTTAGTTTGATTATAGCTTCATAAGATAGCACCATTTTACACAACTCTAGAGTTGACGCCTTATGTTTATGAAAGCGGGTACAAAGATTTTGATATGACTATTCTAAAATCTATATAAGTTGTCACAATTTCCAAACCTCTACGTAAATTGGCTTTTCCCCTGTGAGATCAAAAATGAGTCAGACTTGTCTTTCTACTCCTCCACACCAATATCTCTTTCTAATACTGAAAATTCCTGTTCATTGTATTAGCTCAAAAGGGAACAGATGCAGAGAGAGAAGAAGGTTTATATACAAAAGATACAAGGTTCATTCATCCCTAAGCCACACTCCTGATTTTGGGGGAAAATACTTATATAAACATGTTGCCTGCTGTTATTTTGTATGAGTATGCATTTGTTTAAGGAGAAAAATCAGAAAAGAAAAACGACGACATTTTAAGAGGAAAATGTGGGAGGAGTAATCAACAGATCTTTAAGATTTCCACTTCTGTTGTTGACAAGTCTTTGGGTAAGTTGAAAAGATCGAAGTCATAGTTGGATTGCCTTGCCTGAGATTCTAAATTCCACTCTTCTTTTTACTTGGTATGGTAGGTGGTTTGAATGTCAATAAAAACAAGTAATACATTCGTTGACTGAAGATAAACACTTCAAAACCTAGAGGGGCACAGATATTGCACTGATGTAATACTTAAAGGTTTTTTTTTCTTCATAATAAAAACAATTTCATTAAAGCTTCCCCGTATTCATTCTGCCATGCAGAATTTACAGTAGAAATTGCAGTTCGTTGATGGTTCCAGTGTCTTTAGAAGGCAGAGCTCCATCCAAAGATTTTCTGTCATAAGTGAGCAACCAGTCTGTTAGCCTGTGGTGATGAGAAAAATCCACAATTTAAATTGGGAATTCTCCAGTTAAGTTCTTCAATTTACCTTGTAAATAAAAGCACACATAGGTAAGAAGATAGCATTTTACTCTTAATAAGCCTGTGATGCTTTTTTTAAAAATTAAGTGGTAACATACCTCAATAAACAAATTATATCATTTGCCAATAAACAAGCTAAAACCCTCACCACTCATCCCCAGCATTATAGGGAGAATTAATAAATTGCTAGCATTTTGTCATATTTTAAGTCTTGATGGTTTTAAGTTTTTCAGTTGATGCAATTGTTAAGGCATCAGGCTAAAAACTATGAACATGTAAGTTGTAGTCCTGCTTTAGGCACAAAGCCATCTGGGTGACTTTGGCCAGTCACTTTCTCTCAGATTGAGAGACATAGAGTATGGCAAGCCACTTCCAAAAAACTTTGCCAAGGAAACTTCAGGGACTTGTTCAGGAAGACTTCAAGAATCAGACACAATTGACCAGAAGGATAAAATAGTCACTTCATGATTCTGAACTAGACCTAAGATGAACTATGGTAGGTGTGACTGCATTCTTATGTTTCAGTAACTATAGCAGAAACTATTAGTCACATTGATTGCAAGCTCTGTAATATGCAGGCATGCAGTTCCATAATCCTTCCATAAAGCATTGTATGTTCATTTCATTTTAGTTCTCTCATTTCAGAGAACTAGACTAATTTTCCTCAAGAAGTAATGCCAATGAGGGCTGCCCATTGGGGGACTATATTAAGTCTTTCTATTAAAAAGGCATGGAGAAGGAATAGTGATGCATTGGAAGAGGCTGAGTGAAGGAGTTTTTTTTTTTAAAAAAATAATTGATCTTGTGCCAAGGACATTGGGAAAAACAGAGAAAAGAACATGGGCTGCAAATAATAACTGGGGAAGAGATGTAGATGATAAAGGCTCGCTAAGATATTCTGGCCCAGATATCTGATGGTGTTTGGGTAAATTATCACGGCATCTATCATTATGTTGAAATATTGGATGACATAGACGTGTGGCCTATGTGGCTGATGCTATAACGTCTGACCCACCTCTGGCATCCTGGCTTAGCAGGGAACAATGATGAGGATAGATCAGGGGTGTCCAAACTTGGGAACTTTAAGACTTGTGGACTTCAACTCCCAGAATTCCCCAGCCAGCGGGGAATTCTGGGAGTTGAAGTCCACAAGTCTTAAAGTTCCCAAGTTTGGACACCCCTGGGTTAGATAGAGTGTTAGAGCATAAGTTGAGATAACAAAGAACGTACTACTTGGGCCTATTTTAAGATGCAGGTGAAATCTAAAGAATGTCTACAAATTTCAGTTGGCATAAATGCTGCAACCTGCCAACTGGTGTGGATTATAGGGATCACATTATAACCATGCAGAAAAACTTTCATTGGCTGTCAATTGCATATAATGTATCTTTTTCACTAAATGTTTAATTGTTTTAATTTTACTTATTCAATGTCAAGTTTTAAATCTTGTGTTTTTCGTTTTAAAAGTTGTATGCTCTTATAACCATTGCTTATATAAACTGAAGCAGAAATTACATTTTAAAAAATGCATTGTCTATCATGTGGTTACTTAAAAAAAACAACTAAATTGCTGGATGAGCTCATAGCACCAACTGATTCACAAGCTAGCCAATTGCAATTTAGTCTAATATGTTTTGCAGATCCAGCCAATGTAGGCTAATTTGAGATTTAATGTACTATCCAAGATTTCTTTGGCAGAAATATTGTTTTTAAGAAAAGCTAAAGGTTTACTCTGCAGTGGAGAACTTGAGGCTAAGGGAGTTTGAAAAAATAAAGTCATAAAAGTGAACAGTTACTGTTCACCATGTGAAACGTGAACCATGTTTTTTGAAGGAAGATTAGGCTAAATTACATTTTTATTCTATAGTCTAAGGAATACTAAAAAGGTCTGTACATCTTAGGTTAATTAGTACCTCATATTTTCTTAGCCTTTGAAAAAAACAGCATATTTAAAAAGGCTATCTGTTGGTCATTATAGATTTTCACTAAAGTTACAGAGACTTAAGCATATGTATATATTATATAAAAAAGTAGGGTAGTCCCTAATTTAATGTTTACATTTCTGGATGTTCCATGACATACTTTACTATGAAAACAGCTCTTAAGGAAAAATTAATTTACCAGGACATTAAATATGTTTGAATCTAAAAGGCAATCAAACCTTTTAGAATTTTAAAGATCAGAACTAGCATCTTGCATTGTACTTAATTCAATATATAAATTTGACGTTGAAAAAGAAGGATAGAAAAAAAATATTGGTGCTTTCAATGTTTAACTTTGGTATTAAAGAAGATACATGGAAATACTATGGATATCCAAGAAAATGAATACCTAGATCATCAAACAAATCAACCCAGAGTTCTGACTAGTCAGATAAATGACAATGGTCAAATTATGTACTTCAGATATATTTAATTATATGAAGACCTCTAATGTTGGGAAAAGGAAAAGGAAAGAGAGGAATAAGGCAACCAGTTCAAAGTTGATGGACTCAATTATAGTGATGGTGGCTAAACCATTGGAAGACTAGAAAGACTAGGTTGGAATAAATGCTCCTGGAGAAAATCTATGTGGTCACTAAGAAACAATGCCAACTTTAAGGCACATAATCATCCAATCAATATACAAATGTTTAATATATAAAATTATCATTCATATAGTGAAATAATTATGTTTGCAGTGTGGCATTTTAATTCAGTTAAACTATTTTGATTCAAAACCTTACATTCAAAATGTGGCAAAAACCCAATCTATGATTATTGAGGTACAAAGGAATCCTTTAAATTATGCAAGTAAACACTGTTTTCAGACCATGTATTAATGTAGAACTGATTTTAAAAATGCATTCCATGGTTATTGGAAAACACATTTCATATTAATTTTGTACATGGAATACATAACCATTACTTTCTAATGAAAATCTAGTTTATTTAAGTGCTACAGAGGTATGAATCAGCAAAAAGATATATGAATGAAGACTTCATGACTTTATAGATGACATTTTGTTTGCTACATGTTATATAAAAAAACCCTCTGCAAATAAATTGATACATTATGCTTTAACAATCCTCTGCCTGCTTATTCACCAATTTATTATGGTTATCCAAGCTGAAACTGAAACCAGAATTTTTAACAAATATTCATTGCCTTATATTTAATTTTCTATATGTTCAAAGAGCAGCTTTTGTTGATTTGAAAGATACAGCCAAAACCCTAATGGTAAAGAGCTGCATGCCATGGTAAGTAAAATGGTGGTAGGTATATGTATGTCTTTACTAATGGTCTTTTTGGTATAGCATGCTGTGCAATAGTGTCCAAAGCAAACTGTGGTGACATCACCGTGCAAATAATAGTGCTATGCTGCAAGGTATTAACTCAGATGTGCTAAATCATGGTTTGCTCATTACAGTTTATCAAATAAGTGATTTGCAAATCCTAAAGTTGAGTAGCATGTGTTAAAGCAAACCAATGACATAACCAATCTTTTTTAAAGATACTCTCCAAATAGTACTAAATTTTAATAGTAATCTTAAACTAATACTAATTAGTTTAATACTGATACTTTGACCATGTTAAACACGAGTTATAGGATTTGAAATCTAATACTTATGAGACCATTACATTGTCAGAGACAATGTACAAGGCTGGTTTGCCAGTGAGTAACTAAAATTAACCCAACAATCCAGATTATGATTCAATGAGATTTGTAAAACAACTCATTAAGATTTGTAAAACATGGCATATGGTGCAAAATGCAGACATCCAACAATAGTTAATTCAACAAATCATTACTTAATTCAATGTGTGGTCTAGGTTTTAGATGAAAGAAAAGTGTTATAAAGGATCCAAAATGCAGGAATAACTGCATATTAAAGAGCTAACAGAAAACAGGATAAAGAAAAGAAACACAGCTGAGAGAAAAGAGCATTTGTGTGCTTTTACTGATAGACTTCACAAAAGTCTGCATTTCTACACAGCACTTAAAAATAATCCTTGGTTAGAAGCCATCAGGAAATACCAGAGTTGTAAGATATACTGAAAAGTTGAAAAGCATTTTAGAAGAAGGCAAAGGCCAATCACCTTCAGAGCTGTTGCCAAGATCAATACAGAATTATTTTCATGTGTCTACCAGCAGGACATCTTCACTTTTTAAAATAAAATAGTAGGCAAACAACCCCTTTTGTTGGGGAAAAAACATTTTGTTTTTAAATGTTTTCCCTCCGGGCCTTTCATTCCTGGGGCTCACATCCTTGCCCTAAATTTTTTGGGAAGGCTACCTGATAGCCTTATCAAAGAACTCAAACCAGGCCAGCTGCTAATTCAGGGTTAATTTCTTTTTGCAGATAACTGAGCTAGAATGTTTTTTATACTTCCTTATCAGCTTTATGGATGAGGGTCAGAAGGGCCAGGGCTGTAACATTTTAGTAATGAACCTACCTTCTGGGAGGGCTGTCCTTTACCTGGGGTGTGAATTGTTACCTATTGCTGGCTAATGATCATATGCCTTTGCTTTCCAAAAGTGCATAAAGGGTATTCCAATTTGCATATTGGGGGCTCTTCATTACAGAATAAACAGATTGCAATTGCCTACCTTGTGTGATAATTGGCTACTTCAGAACAGGGAAAAACAAGATCAGCCTTTGACTGGGCCAATTCATGATTTGGCTATCAATGCCGATAAAAGATAGTCTACTCTAGGTGCATAATTCCTCTCTTTATTTGGTTTATTCTAAAACTGTATATGGAAACCAAACTTATGTATTTTCAGTTATGTCACCAATAAAATGTACACTTTCACCTCAGCTAGGTAACTATCAGAATGTAACATCTTTGTGAGAAATGAGTTAAGCTCTCTCAATAATATAAGGTTCATTATACAACTGATCAAGTGAAGTCAAGGTCTGGAAATACAACATTTGTCCAAGGCCTACAAAGCAAGTGGATGGATTTATTCAACATACAAACGTATTAGACGTTTATATGAAAGAAGACAATAAATGTTAGGGATGCTAGCTCTGTATTTCAGATTTGGGTGCTGATGATTAAACTTTGGTATGGAGTAGGTTTATGGTCTGCATGAATTTTACTATCTACTCCTGCTAGCTTGATCTCCAACTCATTATCAATCTGCTGTTAAATTCCACACCCAAAAGCTGATTATATATCGGTCTAGCATTTAAATAAACCTCATGACAGCGGTTACATGGGTTTGATGGTTTAAAACCTTTAGGCCAGTGGTCGGCAAGCCGCGGCTCGCGAGCCAAATGTGGCTCTTTACACATTTTAATGCGGCTCTTCTGTATGCCGGGCGCCCGCACCCCTCCCTCCTCTCGGGCTTCGGAGGGAAACTTCTGCGAGCGACAAGTCTCCCAGGTTGTAATTTGCCGAGCTGTACGCGCGCGCCTGTTTTCCACGGCGTGGAGCAGCGGCGAGATTCTGAGCGGCGAGCGATGATTCCGGGGGCCATCAGTGGGGGGGCAGGGTCCCCTCTCGCGTTCCTCATCTTCCCGGATGGCCCCTGGAATCATCGCTCGCCGCCCAGAATCTCGCCGCTGCTCCACGCCGTGGAAAACAGGCGCGTGCGCACAGCTCGGCAAATTAAAGCCTGGGAGACTTGTTGTCAATCGCCCGGGCTTTTGAAGAAGCTTCCCTCAGAAGCGTTCCGTGGGAGGGCTGTAAACTTCCCTCCGAAGTCTTGGGAAGTTCTGAGGAGCCCCCCAAGGCAAAACGCCGCTGCCAGGTAGTTAAAAGTACGTCTCTGATTCGTCTCTGTCAGTCTCTCTCTGATTCCCTCCCTCACTCCCTCTCTCTGTTCCTCTGTCTGTCTGTCTGTCTCATTCACACACACACACACACACACACACACTGTGGTCACCTTGTTGAGTGTTCCAATCACATTTGAAACACACTCAACAAGGTGACCACAGTGTGTGTGTGTGTGTGTGTGTGTGTGTGTGTGTGAATGAGACAGACAAACAGAGAGGAACAGAGAGAGGGAGGGAGAGAGGGAATCAGAGAGAGACTGGCAGACACACACACACACACACACACACACACAGAGGGGGAGGGAGGGAGAGAAAGATAGACAGACAGAGAGAGACACACACACAGAGTGAGTGATTAAGTGAATGAGTGAGAGACAGACACACCCACATACACAGAGTGACAGAGAGAGGAAGGGAGGGGAGAGACACAGAGGGAGAGACAGACACACACACACACACACACACAGAGTGAGAGACAGACAGACACACAGAGAGAGAGTGACAGAGATGGGGGAAGGAGGAGAGAGAGAGAGAGATACAGAGAGAGAGACAGACTGATAGACACCCAGAGAAAATGATAGAGGGAGACAGAGAGGGAGGGAGGGAGAGAGAGTCAAAGAGCCAGAGAGAGAGAGAGAGAGAGAAAGAAAAAAAGAAAGAAAGTGGGAGAGAGAGATGAAATTAAAATCAACAACATACAAACCTGACTTACTCAAACTATCCAAGGAAATGCAAGGCCAATGTTCACATTAGTGGTTGTGACTTTGTCAGTCATTGTCAGGATGTAATTTTCTCTACATTGTAAGGCAAATTTTACGGAATTTAATAATATTTAATCGATAAATAATATCGTTCTAAAGTTTTTGTTTTATTAGTTGTGTTATTTGTATCCTCCCGACCTATGTGGATACTTGCATGCAGAATATTCTCAATAAAAACTTATTGAAACTAAAAACAGTGTACCATCCTATGTATTTTCAGTTTTAAAAATGCGGCTCTCCAAATAAATCTCAATTGTGGTTTTGGCGAGATTTGGCTCAGTTGAAAAAAAAGGTTGCCCACCACTGCTTTAGGCTATAACATTTAGGTTAACACTGTGATCTTAATATTAGTTAACTACCTGGGTATAAGCCTAATAGATGAGAACTAGAGTAAGAAAATATGAAAGGGTATTGCAAGCCATGATTAATTCTGTGCATAACTCAATCACATAAAATAAATAGTAAAAGATCCTCTCTGTACTAGAAGAAACTGGAGAAAACATACATTTTTTCTCTTCAGGTTTCTTTACAGAGATTCTAATGTTCAGCTCTTCTCTAATTCATATTTCTATTCAATTCTTAATGAAGTGAAAAATACCATCTCAGCTTTGCAAGTCAATTACAACACAGTATTCAGCCTCGTAGTTTTATACATTTCAAGATTTATCCACATATTTAATAATACATGTAGAAATTTTTGTGTCCCAATTTATAGATACCTGTTATGTACACTGTTTAGTATTTGTTCACTAAGATTAAATTAAACAAACCAATTTATGATTTGTCATTATTTGTGAAGCCAGCCTATACTGGAGATAATGTATCACTAAGATCCAGATAAAACTCTGAAATGATTTGTAGGAAGTTATCACTCAGCCCTCTCCCAGAAAAATGAAATATCCTAGGAAATATTGAAAAGGCAGAATATTTCTCTGGATGTGAAAAGAAACATGTTTCAAAAAGACAAGGTAACTCTTCCTGCAGCTTCCTGCCCACCTTTTGTCCATGAGCCATTAAAGCCCAAGCTAGTCCACTTTACACAATAAAAGACTTCTCCCCTTCAGCTCCAGGGGGATGGGAATGAAGGCATGATAATATAAGCCTTTACTCAACTGACCACATGGCACCTGAACTCAACCAAACCTGGATTCAAAACTCAGGCTAGAGGATTGCCCTTGCATGGGCACATGTGAGTCTGAAACCAATCAGAATACATTTCTTACACAGGAACAGGAAACAGATAGGTGGGGCCGAACAGATTATAAAAAGCCCTGCAAGCCCTTCTTCGACCCTTCTTCTTCCCTTTTCTTCTTCATCACCCAACACCTGGAAGCATATGATCACCTTTTTCCCCAGGACCTCCAGCCATGCGGTCCTGTCCTCCATTAAAACATTAAACTATCTTTGTAAGCAGCCTCCATGCCTCCAGTGTATTTTTCCCCACTTGGGAGCGAACCCAGAAGGACATTTTTCTTCCAACAGATTAAGTGGAAAGATTCAGAAAATCTGAAATACAGCAAATATTTTTTCACAAATCTGTATATGAAATTTCCCTCAATTCTGATATTACTTTTGTGGGCATTCACGTCAAGTAATATCAAAAGTAACATTAAATCTGCACCCACCTAAAAATATCTACTTATGAAAGGGAAATATGCTGTTGTGAGTCTTATCTAGTATATTACTTATAAATGTTCACAGCTGTAGACATTTACAACAGTAGTATTAACCTTTGAATGACATCTGGATGTATCTGCATACAAAATCAGGAATATCAAAAGCAGGACAAGTTTGCATGCTCCTGTTTTTTCTAAAAGATAGAAATGGCAATTACAGGATTTCTAATGCTTGTTTCCAGAATGTTTTTCTTGATCGTTTCTTCGTTGTTTTAGAAACTAAAACTTACTGGGCCAAATCTCAAGCTAAGCAGCATAAATATTTTCTAATTTTGGCATTGATTTACAGCTTCAGGACTCTTGAGGTTTGATGTGTCTGTACTCAATCCCAATTTATGAAGTAATCTGTTTCAACCATGCTTTGCACATGCTTCCAGGAAAATTTCATGAAATGTTCCTGCAGCTGTTCTTAAAACAACCCCTCTTCCTTGCAAGAGGAATGATTTCCCCCAGAAGCTGATTTAAGAATACACTTTTAGCAAGAAAGTTTTATAATTGCCTTACATTACAGTAGTCCATTACCAGTCTCTTGGCATTATAATTTTTGGCACTTTAAAACAAGTTGGCTGTAAAGACAAAACAAGGCATGCAAGTAAATAAGAAATTATTGATGGCACAATGCCTTTATGTGGGAAAACTAAGCCCATTTACCATTCAGAAATGAAGGGTAAGATAATTGGAGTTTCTCAGGTTTTATGCCAATGCAGAAGTTACATATGAAGCACTCCATTTTCTGTACTTTTTAAAACCTACCCAATTTCAAGGCAGGAAGATTGCTGGCTGAGACATAGTAGCATTATAACACATTTGCAAGCTTTTTCTTTCTCTGCAGACCAAAATTATCACTTGAATGATTTACAGTGCATTTCTTGTTTCAAGCATGTAAATAGGGTCCTTTCAACTGGTTGCAATAATCCCCCTTCAGTAATTACCGAAAAGCTCCTTATTATGTTCTGTATAATTGCCACTTTATAAACCAGTTTCTCCTTTTAAAAATCTTTTGGCTGGAAACTTTTAAACATACCAATCGTTAACAGCCAATTATTCTTGGTATTAGGGAAACCTAAAGTGTAAAAAGATACTTGAGGTAGGGAACACATTGAGAGATTTAAAAACAGAATTGCCGTGCACTCTCCTATGCAGGAAAAGAAAGTACATAATGCTTCTTTTATGATGGCCATTTGCATCTTTCAAGCTTTAAAAAAGTAGCCTTTCATTCTATATTAGGCTGAGGGTCCTCAAAATGTTTTGTTTGACTATCCATATGGATTTTGTTTTAAATCTGACCATTACGATTGTTTAAGACTCAGCTTTAATGACCTGCTTTGCAATCTGATGCAAGTTCAAGAGACTAAAGTCCTCATTCAAATACAAGAGTTGGTACTCACATGTTTGTCATCTATCTGTCAAAAGTAGGGAAGGAAACAGCTACTAGCATTCATTTCATACATCTTAAGACTGTACAATGCCACTCATTTTTAAAAAAAAAACAAGAATCCTATATATATATATAAAAATTCAAACTGGTATTTCTAACTCCCTTCCAGTCTCTCTCTCTCTCTCTCTCTCTCTCTCTCTCTCTCTCTCTCTCTCTCTCTCTCTCTCTCTCCCTCCCTCCCTCCCTCCCTCCCTCCCTCCTTCCCCTCCCTCTCCTTCTCCAATCTGATAAATAAAAGCACATCTAAGGCAGCCTTCTCTGGGCAAATATTGCACCAATGCACCATAATAGCTTGGTGATAGGTCTTGCCTCAATGGCACCAAGATGGGGAACACTGAGACAGAGTAAATGCCTGAGTGGGATGGACAACCCTCCTCCTCTTCACTTTATGACTCATAGAACCAATTGAAAAAACCTGCCCAATTTCTGTCGGGAAGCCTAGATGCGGAGGTTCCCCCTGTGAGCAAAAGATGGGGTCACCCCAGTGCTCTGTTAAGGAGGAATAGACTTAGTTAAGTGGATTGTGGCAGGAGCGACTTGACGGCTACCTGGATGAGGAGAAGCGCCGGAGCGTCCCCTAGCGGAGTCACGCCGAACGCCCTTTTCGCTGCTCGCCGGGTAGGAGAGGAGTCGCATGGCCTCCCCGCAGGTAGCCTCCACTTGGCGCACCTGATCCCGGCTGAGACGCTCCCGCCAGGCATGGATGGCTTCCCGGGCATCGCGGGCGGAGATGAGGAAGGGGCGCTCCGAGGAGTAGGCGGCCCCGCGGGTCATGTTGAAGACGAAGGCCTCGAGGGCGGGCAGCGCGGGAAGGTCCGCGAAACGCAGCAAGCGGCGCAACTGGGCGCGCGGCTCCAGCACCAGGTCCTCGTAGCGCACTTGCGTGTACCGGCGGCGCAGCCAGGCGGGGGCCCGGCGGGAGAAGAGCAAGTCCCGCAGCCAGGCCTGGCAGATCACCTCCAGGGCGCCGCCCAGGAAGAATTCGGCTCGGTGCTGCGGGTGCGTCCGGACGGCTCCACCGCCGACCCCGGCCATGGCCGCGGCAGCCGCGGGCGGAAGCTGCCGGCGGGGCAGTCCTCGGAACTCGGCGTGATACCTGCTGCGCAGCACCTGAATGCTCTCCCGAAGCAGCGCCTGCTTGGCCTTGAGGCGAGAATTATGGACGGCGCGGGGGTCGCGGAAAAGCTGGATGACGTGCAGGTTGAGCTCCGGGTCCCTCAGCAGCGGCAGGAGCGCCCCCAACTCCAGCAGCCTCACGTCCTTGATCACCATCACCGGGTACTTTCGGCACTCGGCTTCCAGCTCCCGCAGCGGACGCGGATGGCAGCTCTTCTCGCAGGCGGAGCTGTCGACGAGGCCCACGTCGGCGCGGGCCCGGGCCGCGTGTGGACAAAAAGGGGCCGAGCAGATCACCTTGTTGGTCCGCCAGCCGAAAATACTCGCCGTGCTCAGGTTGCCGCTGCCGCCGCCGCCCGACTTAGCCCCGAAGGAGGCGGGCAAGGGGATGAGCGGGTCGCGGCCGGCCGGCGGCGTCGCGTAGAGGCGCAGGACCGAGAAGTCGCAGCGGAAGAGAGAGCGCATCATGTCCCGGAGGGCGCCCTGCAGGCTCAGCGCGTCGCCGGGATAGAGCGCTTGCCACAAGTGCCACATGGGCTCGTACAGGTAGAAGACGTCCGGGTGCTGATTGAACAGTTCTCCCAGGAAAGACGAGCCGGTGCGCCAAGTGGCGTGCAAGTAGATGTGCCGTTTCCCGCCCGCTCGGCTCCCCGGGCTAGGCTCCCTCCCGGTCCCGTTGCCGTCCTCAGTCTCACCCGCCGGCGGCGGCGCTGGTGGCGGCGGCTCTTCCCAGCCCCAGTCACCGAGCGCCCCCTCCAGGCTGGGGCAGCGGTAGGGCAGCTGCCACTCCTCGCCCTCGCCCCCCCTTCTGGCTCGATAATCCAGCGTGTAAGATAGGAGCAGCAGGAGCAGCAGCGTGTAGGCGGCTAAGGCCAGGGCAAATCGCCGGTGGGGCAGCCATCGCCACCTCCATCGCCGCCGGCTCTTCATGGCTCCCCTCGGAACCACGCCTGAGGGAGCGGCCCTCCCCGCCGCGGCCGCCCGGTTCAAAAACAAGCTCAAACTTGAGGAAGGCGGAGGGGAAGCCAGGGAGGTGGTAACCACTTCTGCAGCGGCCGCCTTCCCGGCGTAGAA
Source organism: Natrix helvetica (assembly GCF_964273705.1). Taxonomy (NCBI): domain Eukaryota; kingdom Metazoa; phylum Chordata; class Lepidosauria; order Squamata; family Natricidae; genus Natrix; species Natrix helvetica. Next base: position 39,433,580 of record NC_138549.1, on the reverse strand, counting down.
ACACGCCCCCAGATGCCGGCAAGGGGGTGCAAGCGATCGCCAGCCCGTTGTTCCTTCATTTCAGGCTGAGGCTCCGCGCTGCTTCGGGGCGATGCCAACGCATCCCGTCCTTCTGAGCGGCCCGGCGTTAGGTTAAGGCTGGTCTCTTGTTCCTTTTGCTTGGAGGGGAGGAACGGGGAGGGAGAAGACTGTCGGAGTGGCGTTTTCCCAGACAGCCTGTTTATTTGCATAAGATGAAGTTGAGTGACAGTTCCCTCGGCATTCAAAACCCTCACAAATCTAAATGCAAATTAAGTAATTTAAGTTTTAAAAGAGGTTTTGTTTATTTATGGTTAAAGCGCTCAGTGCTCGCCACTATCTCGTCCTCCT
>NC_138549.1:39175717-39433011 GCF_964273705.1 Natrix helvetica | reverse complement strand
TCTATTTGAAGAGATGAATAAAAAGAATTTTGCAAAATATCATTTCTAAAATTTCTCTCAGTAAAGTATATCACAACATCCCTTGGTAGTTGCCTTTGTGATGCTATACGTGAATTTACTCTGTAAATTTTGTCAATCCTTGCAGAAATCTCAGAAGAATCCTCGATCTTCAATAACGTGGCCAAAGCATCAGCACAAGCTTTTCTTAAATCCTCTCTAGGGTTTTCTCTGATACCCCTCAGTCTAACAGCGTACTCCATAGATCTGAATTGCATCATAATAATCTCCTTATCCATCCTCTGCATATTCCCCTCCATTTCAACAAATTTCAGATCTGTTTCCTTCGTTTTAGTTTCCAAATCCAAAGCCAGATGTTCAACTTTACTGTCCACCTTAAGAACAACTTCTGACAGACCTGTGGCTATAGTGTGTAGTTTTTTATCAAGCTGATCATGTTTTTTAATGGTATCCTGAACCATTTCTTTAACCTCCTTAATTTCTTTGCGTAAAAAAGCATTTTCTTCCCTTATAAAGTCCTTGAAATCCTGATAATTTATTGTAGCACTTAGGGAAGCCTTTTGTTTCGTTGCCATGTTTAACAACAACAAAAAAAGAAAGAAAAAAAAACACCACTTTCACACAAAATACTCCTCCCAATAGGTCAAATTGTGTAAACTAACTTTAAAGTTGTTAATAATTCTTTCAGCCGCCTCTAGCTGTCACCATTCAATTAACTTTCGTTTTCCTTAGGTATTCAGCTGTAAATTAATACTTGCAAATATTTCTTTCTAAGTTGCTCGAAGTTAAAACGTTGACATTTAAGTAGTTCAGGTTATGTAAACTGGCTTAAAGATTGTTAATAGTTAGGGTTGTTTCAGCCGTTCCGCCTTTACTGCCCCGGCTATCAGCAAGTAATTAGCTTTTGTTTTCTGTAGGTTTTCAGCTATAAATCAACGCCATTTTGAATCCTTTGTTCTAAGCCCACGCCTCTCGAACTCAGCAGTAGCATTCTTTTTAAAAAGATTTTTTTCCCCCAATTAAGACTTAAAATACTTGCAAAAGTCTTCCTTCCTTCCTTCTTGAGATGTTGAGATGTTAAGATGTTGAGATGTTATTAGAAGTTAAGGCTGTTCCCGGCGACTGGCTCTGCTAGTTAGCAGAGGTTATCAAAAAGACAGGAGAATGCAACAACTGCAAGGGGGGGCACACCTCGTTGCACTCCAGAGGCTATAAATCCTTCTGGAGGCTACACGAGAGGCTCAACCCGACAGCTGAATCTCTCCCTCATAAATTCCAAGAATTTAAGAGTGCCCAAGGTGTTAAAGATCGTAAAAAAACACCTCTACTGCCTATTGATCTGACAAGCTCAAAAAAAAAGGCCTGCCGTCGGTGCCAAGAAGCAACCCGGAAGACCAGAGAAGATAAAACAATTGTTAAAAAAAAAAAGCAATTTCTTTTTTAACAATTGTTTTATCTTCTCTTTCACTTTCTTTTTACAACATCTCTTTAAATGCCATTTTATATATCCTTGAAGTTTTCTTATGAACTTGATTCTTTCCATTCAGTTTGCATGTGGGTTTTTTTAAGAACAGAAGGTGAAGAATGGTGGGTGGGAGTGTTGCTCCTGTTAATACTCACTTAAAACAGGTGCCTCTCCCGTTTTATGAAACAGACTGCAAGTATTCTGCTCAAAATACCTAACATATTAAGATACAATGCTGAGTTTAGAATGAATTCTTGCGTCTTACAAAGTACTGTATGTCATATGTTCCAGAATCACAATTAGTAATTTATGTCATTAATGGAATATGTTCTCAAAATATAATACAATAGGGAACCTCCCACCCAAAAGCCCCAAATTTTGTCCACCATGCCATACCATCAGCCTGACCTTCACCCCACAGTGTGTCTACATGGAGAGGGGACAGGAAGACAGGAGGCTCGTATGCCACTAGTCCTAACCAGCTGAGGTCTTCCAGATGTGGTGACATAGGGAGAAGGCAAGTTCTCTCGGAACTGGGGGAGAGGGAGGAGGCTCCTATGCTGCTGGACCTACCTGGCCAAGGTATTCTGTGTCACGATGTTAAAAAGTTTGCTAGACATGAACTGACTGGAAACTGACACTCAAGAGTTAAACTAAGAAAGCTTTATTGCGCAGGTCATAAATGTTATCTGAAAGTGATTTATTGCGCATGCTTCACACATTCCAGAACTTTTCCTTTGTTCTTTTGTCCGGCTGCCAAGTTGGCAGACGGAGCTTTTATTATCAAAATGTAACATTTAGTTAACTTTCTGTTTTATTTACTTTCATTATTTTCGTATTAAAGTTTGTTTATTAATTAGAATATACCTCTCAAAGACTTTTATTTTATTTTCTTAACATCTCAGTGATATGCTGAAGGGAATCAGCCCGGTCCATAAACCTCATTTTTCATCAGGGTGTTTTTCCCCTGACATTCTGGCCCTCAACAGATTTTCTGATGGCACAATGGTTAGAATGGAGTATTGCAGGGCCAGGAGTTCAGTTCTGACTGGTTCAAGGTTGACTCAGCCTTCCATCCCTCCAAGGTCAGTAAAAGGAGGACCCAGATTGTTGGGGGCAATATACTGATATGATTTCAACTACTTAGAGTGGGCTTTAAAGCACGATGAAGCAGACTATAAGTGCTATTGCTATGTCAACTTCCTGGTGGATGCTGTTTCCCCCAAAGTCTCCCACAACTTCTGAGTCACCGTTGGACAGTCGCTTTAATGACTGCAATGGAGAGAGCTGGGATTGGGTAATTGAGCAAGGCAGCCACAGGTCAATGACACCTTATGACCAAAATTCTGACCTCAACTGTGATCATAACTCGAGGACTAACTAGGAATGAACAATAGCTGTTTCGGGTAAAAACTAATAAGATAAACATAGGCCTTGATAGTATGGATGAACCTGCTTCTTGACCATCCTTGAATTAAATGAGTAGTTTCAGCTGCTATGTTATTTTATTTCTGTTGTTTTTAATTTTGGTTTATTTTTTTAAAAAAATATGCTTTTATTCTGTTTTTAACTGTTAAGTTTCCAGGAATCAAGTAGATGAGATGGATAGCTATATAACAGAAATGAAACAATGTTTTCCCTTCCAAAAGTCTTTTGTTATTTAAATCAGGAGATTGATGCTAAATATACTAAAAGGATAGTTATATTTTCAAATATAGAGGCCAACTGATATTCATTTCTATCATAGCAGACTTATGCACAACATCCTAAAAATAAAATAACTTCAGAACTTAATCTAATTATTTTTGGCATTTTCTCTTATACTCTTAAATTCAGTTTAGTATTTCAACACCAAATCAGGTTTTTTGCTCATTCCTTCTTCCCCACGTTTGCCTATCATGCAGCATAAATAGAAACTTTGTGTATTTGAAAACTTGTTATTATTTTCTGAAATGTTGATTGAAACTAATTGTTATTACAAAACTATGAAAACTAAAGAATCTTAAGGCAAATAGAGGAACAGGTCTTTGAATCAAATAATTCTTTTTTAGAAATCTTTTTTAATCGCTGTCCTCCTGACTTAGTAATTTATAATGGTTACAAATAAAACACCTTGTATAGATGACAGAACTACAGTTTTCATGATTTACAAATCACTCTGGAATAAAAAGACAATAAATGCATACAGTCAGATAGAAATAAGGCAAAATCATTTTAAGTGATAACCTAATTCGAGAAACTATTTAAAATAGTTCCTTACGTAAACTGATAAAATATTATCCAAAATATATTATTACACTTTAATTATAATAGAACAGTGGTCTCATATGTAACAAAATGGAACTCTGCTATTTGCAAGATTAAATTTACAGCATTTTCACTTTTTTTAACTTATTGTGATGGTTTTTACATGTTTGTGTTTGATGATTTAATAAGTTATTGTGCCCTAGTTTAAATCTCTAAACCTCAACATTTTCTTTTTCACCACTCTGCATAATGCTGCTTTCATAAAATGGAGCAGCATTTTACATATGTATACATTTATGAATGTGTATTCTATATTTTGCATCAACTTATTTATTTTTACCTTGTGTAAAGACCTAAGAGTGTAAGCCTAACACTGATGGTCAAGTCAATATTTTGAAAAGATCCTTCCCCTATCAAGACTGCCCCAAACTGTTAGTTCAGTTTCCAAAGTCTAGTCTGCTTATGATATGCATCCCGATACCTATGGGTATACCTATCTACACTCTTAAAATCCCTGAAATATATTCTGTGGTACTTCCATATGATAGCCACAGAAGGAATAGTGAAAAGGTAGCATTTCTTGTTGGACAGTTCAGCTTTTATTTTGCTACTGCAAATGAACCTATCAACCATCACCAAATGACATTAGCTTGTCACTAATGCCTCCAACCTACACCAATCTGAAGGAGTGGTGGTAGTATATTAAGATGCATTATGCTATTCTGAATTCTCTTTAGAGGAAAATAGAAAGCAAAAAACTACATCCTTTTGAGCAGATGTTTCCACCAAAAACTCTCCATGTTCTTATTCAATCTCTCCCCCCCCCCCCATACATGAAGAATTTAGTTTTATCAACAGGAACCAATCTTCACCATTCTCTTTCCTTCTATTGTAACCAACTGCTTCTGCTGAATTATGGCAATTCTAGCAAAACAAACACCACTGCTGTCATCTCAGGCAGTTAAACTACAGATTTCTCATAATACAATACATCCCTGTTCTGAGTAATGGAGAAAGAGTCAAGATATTAGGAAAAGATAATTCATTAGGCCTTTCGAGTTGTATAAACACATGGCATATTAAAATAATAACTGGAAAGCCAACTTTACTGAATCAGCCAGAACTGAGCTGTCATCATTCCTTGGAAGAAATTGTACCTCTGAGCATGCCTGTTTACAACCCATAATTCTTATATACCTCTCAAGATAAGGTAAAATCTCTAGGAGGGAAACTGTCAGGTTCCGAAGGGATAGTGAAAACAGCCAAACATAGAGATGGTTTGAAAATGCAGTTTATCTTCTTCCTTCGGCATGAACTGACCAACAAAGCACTAAGGCAATGAATAAATTGTCAGAGCTGACACCCGGTGCTCCCCACCCCCTTTTATAGTTACTTGGTAATTAGGCTAAACCCCATCCCCGCACGCGCACACCCATCACCTCGTGACCCAGAGTGAAAACCACCTGGCAATCAATCATGGATTGTTCGCAGTCACTTATCAGTTCTGGAATGTTCTTGGTGGAAATCTCCTGGCAGTCAATCATTGAGAGCTTTGTAGAGTTCTCAGCTGGACTGCTTATGGAGGAGGGAAATCTCCATCTGGTAAGCATGAGTCTTGGCAGCTGGCCCAGTTGTCCCCCCACCCCCGCCCACCCCCTCCCAAATGGCAGCTGGAGCTGACAAGTCTGTGAAGCTGTTACCGGTAGTAGTAAACATCCTGCAGGAAGGCATCTTATGTTTGCTATTTCTGCATGAAGATTTACTAATATTGTGTATTAATCAAACTCAGGAAAAAAATGTGCACAGGCACATGTACACACTTTAAGACAGAAAAAAGGAGAGGCACTTGCATAAATATAATACAATAGTTGCTTCTCCTAGATAGAACTCTAAGGCTGTTGACATCACAGTGAGCCTTAGATGCAAACTGATGTGGGACGTAAAATATAAAATACTAGGATTTGTGTGCAGGTAGATCTTGATGTATAAGCTGTCACTTATTTCAAAGTTATGACAGACTGTGAAAAAGGAACTTTCAACCCAGTTCTGGAGTTATGATGTACAGTCCTCCAACACAGTCTTGCATTTTGTGTGCTTGGCAACTGGCTTGCATTTACAGCTATTTGCAGAATCTGTGATCATGTGACCATGATCTACATTTTTACCAGAATGGTGTTTACTTCTGGATTTTGGCAAAACTCATAGCAGATTTGCTTAATAATTGTTCACTTTACAACCATGGCATTAATTTAATGATCACCGAAAAAAGGTTGTAAAATTGAGCCTGGTCAACTGGTACCTAACATACAACTATCACAATTTATAGCCAAAATTGCAGGTTTAATTATTATTGTAAGTCAATAAAGTCCATCCGTCCATCCATCCATCCATCCATCCATCCATCCATCCATCCATCCATCCATCCTCTCTCTCTCTCTGTCAGACCTGCCCCAGTCTGATTCCTTAGGGAAGAAAAAACCTCAACTCCATTTGATTGACGTGAAAGGTACTTTTGTTAAGAGATGCTGGTTGCAGTAAAGTCAGGCAGAATATGAGTTTCCTGCGCAACAAAACAAAGCAATTTCTTTCAGTCCCATCCACCCCCCATGACCAGTCCAAGCCCAGCCAATGCAATGCTGCCAGGATGTTTTGGGAATGCTGGGGAGTTTGTGCTGGTAACTTTCCTCACTCAGGGCAAACAGCCTTGAAGATGCTTTGGCATAAACCAGTCTCACAGTGAACTGTTTTTTTTTCCAGCTGTCAAGACTCTCCCAAATCCCCACAAAAATGCATATAGGTTATTGCCCATTTATCTCCCCCCGCCCATGTCTCGTCCCCTTTGATGGCAGGATGCCAGCATGGTGACAAGCCAAAGATGTAGGCCTGACACACACAAACTCTTTATCTATTTTACTGTCCATCTTACAGAGTGACTCTGAATGATGTACAGTATATATGTTGTATACATACAATTTATATGATATCAAAGTTTTATAGGAATTATTTTCATTATTTCAGTTATTTTACTCTTCTGGAATATTTGTTATCCTTTTTGTTAAATTTTTACTGAAGAAATTAAAAAATGTTTTTTTTTCAAATGCACCCTGTTTTTTGAAACATTTTTTAGTGTGGGAAGTGAGTGGCCTCCATGTTAGAACCAGTAGCAATCCAGCTCTTCAGATCCTATCACAAGTTTCTCTCTGATCCGTTATCTTGATATGAGGCTAATTTACAGAATACCCTGTACATTAAGGGAATTCTATCAAATCCCTTTGAGGAAATAGATTGTTGACCCTTGAACCTGACAAAAAAACATTAACAGTATAGCAATTCAGCTTTTCAAAATTGTTATTCATTTCTCTTTCCAGACTATAAAACCTCCATTGAGTTTGAAGCAGGATAAAGTCGGAACTTTTTGGCTTGTATGTTCTATGAAATTACATATTTTGTCTATATTGTAGGCATTTATCTAATTCCAACGTGCAGCAATAAACATTTCTTAGAGTATATATATATATAAGTATTCAACAACAACATGGGTATGAAGTTTAGATATAAAATTGCTCTCTATCATAAATAACAAACCTGAGACATTTTGCAAAGGACATTGACTTTTTATTTCCCACAAAGATAAGATGATAGATAAAATAAGATAAGCTTTATTGCCACTTTTTCTGTGAATACATGCTCAAACATACACATACACACACACTAATCATTCTCCCAGCAGACAAAGGTAACGCCACAGTGGTGATGAACACATCTGACTACCAAGCCAAACTATCCAACCTACTCCAAGACCCCACTTACAAACCTCTAAACACAGACCACACCAACTACCTGGAAACCACCAAATCCAAAATAAAAGCCTCTCCCATCAGTGAAGAGATCTGGCAAAGAATCATCCCCAGAGAGAAATCTTCCAGATGCCCCAAACTCTATGGCCTACCCAAGATACACAAAGAAGGAACACCACTCAGACCCATAGTCAGCTCCGTAGGCTCACCTCTACAGAATCTTGCCAATTTCCTCTCCAAACAACTCCAACCCTACGCAGAATCCATCACCTCACATGTACAAAATTCACTCCACTTCATAGAAACAATAAAGAAACAAAACCTACAACCCAGCGACCTACTCGTGAGCTTTGATGTCATATCCCTCTTCACCCAAGTGCCTATAAAAGAAGTCTTGACAGCTATCCAGAACAAACACAACACCCCTAAACACATCCTGGATCTGACTAACCACTGCCTAACCAACACATACTTCATCCATAATGGACAAAGATACAAACAGATAGAAGGCGCACCCATGGGATCACTCCTCTCACCCGTCATCACAAACTTATACATGGAACATTTTGAAACTTAGATAAATCTGAACACAAACCCAAACTCGGCTTAGATATGTTGATGACACTTTCGTGATTTGGCCACATGGGAAAGAAAAACTGGACAACTTCCTCACACATCTCAACAGCCTACACCCCAAAATACAATTCACTATGGAAATAGAAGCAAACAACCAACTTCCCTTTCTGGACGTCCTAATCTACAAAAAACCCAATGGCTCCCTAGGACACACCATCTACCGGAAAAAAACACACACCAACCGCTACTTAAACACACAATCCCATCACCACCCTGAACAGATCAACTCTGTAGCCAAGACCCTTATCTCCAGAACCAAACGCCTAGCCAACAAAGACCACCTGAAAACTGAATTGCACACTCTCACAAATGTATTAATCTCCAACGGATTCCAAAGAAAAACAATTACCAACCTAATCCAAAGGGAGACTCCCCCGTGTGTCTGGGAGACACAGAACAGGACAACAGCATCGTCCTCCTCCCTTACATCAAAGGCACCACAGATAAAATCAGAAAAATTCTCCACAAACACAATATCAAAACAGCCTTCAACACTGACCAAAAAATAGCCAACATCTTAAGAAACCCCAAAGACAAAATCCAGCTAGAAAACCAAGGAGTCTACAAAATACCATGCAAAATCTGCTCTGCAACATACATAGGACAAACGAACAGGAGAATAAATGTACGCATCGCTGAACACAAGGATGTAGTAAGAAAAAAAGAAAAAAACTTCCTCCCTTTTCCAGCACCTTAATGCTACAGGACATGAAATTAATTTTGAAGGAACCAGGTTAATCTCCAAAACTGAACACTTCAACAAGAGAATAATTATGGAAGCTATCGAAATAGAGAAACACCCCCACAACATGAATAAACGTGATGATACCTCCCGCCTACCAGACATCTGGAAACCAGCCCTACTCAACAAATGAGCCACACCCACCACCCAGGCCATTACAACACAAAACAACAACAGACACACAGCCAGCACCAATCAGCACCAATCAGCACCAATCTACCAATCATGATACAGCCACACATCCAATCAATCCACTTGCTGAAACAGGGCCAGCACTCCACTCACCCCCACCAAGGTTTGTAGGGGGACGGCAGCTCCGATCAAGCTTTAAGCCCAAAACACCAGCCTGAAGATGGCGAGTGAGATCTCGCCGAAACGTTGTCAAGACAATCTCAATCTTACATGGGAAAAAACCCAAATACAACAAGACCAGCATACCTACACCCGTGAAAATCTATGAAAACACACACACACACACACACACACACACACACATATACTTACTTATACATACACATATACATATGCTACACACACACACATAAACACACTTAAAATACATAGCTGAAAAAAAGAGTCTTGAAAGTTAGCAAGGATGATACTATATGGCAGTGAGGTTGAACCTTTTCGGCGCCAAGTGCCCAAACCGGAATGCATGCATGCGCCCGTGTACTAGTGCTAGCCAGCTGGTCTTTGGATTTCCGGCACTCCGGCAAATGTGAAGAACAGCTGGCCAGCGTGCAAGTAAGGGCCAGAAACTGGAAGAGCAGCTGCCGACAGCGCCCGCACCCAGTGTGCCATAGGTTCGCCATCACGGCTATATGGTATAAATCTATCACATAATCTAGTTGTTCTGCTTCGGATACTGCAAAGCCACCTCCCAGAAGGTAACAAAGAAAACTGGTTATGGAGAGGACATGTAGCATCTCAGACAATACTGTGCACCCTGGTCAAGCATTGTTTATATGCTATGTCTTGGATAGAAATAAGTAAATTTCAAATATTTTTTCTGCCATCGTCATCATTCTCTGCACAGCCTTCCTGTCTGAAACAGAAATACCTCCAAACCACACAATAATACAATATGACAGGATGCTTTCAATCGTCCCTCTATAGAAAATAGTAAGGATAGGGGAAGGAAGATGTGCTCTTCTCATACAACACAAAAAATGCCAGCGCTGCTGTGCCCGCTTCATCAGTATCTCACTGTGTGTTGAGTGACCAAGCTACTGCTTTCTGAGAACAACGGATGCAAAGATGGATGCATCACCTCCAGTCAGCTTCCACCACAGGTCATCAATAAGTGCAACCAAAACAGCTGCAGTTCTGAATCCTGCCATGACACCTGACTGAATGTTTTGCTTCCTCCAGGATTCTTTGCAACTACAAGATGACCATCTCAACAGCTGTAATAAAATTTGAATAGGGAGGTAAGTGATTAGGTATATGATTGTGAGAATAAGGCAGAATGACACTTTAAAATCATAATCCACTGAAAGGGAGGGTCTGAACTAAATATATCTCAGTGAGGACTTTATTTTCGGCAATTGGTGAGTTAGTATGATTTCTGTTCTGACAGAACCACTAGTGAAGGTGCTCAGTTGAGATTGTAACCAAGCTCTTAAGAGTGTTGGTTACAACCAGGCCTGTTCCTTTCTCCCTATGGTTTTCCTAAACTCCTAATCAATTTTCAAAAAACAAAGCATTCAGAGGCTTTTAAAAGAAAAAGACAATAACATAAGTTAAATGGCACTTACGGTCAGGACATATAAAACTCTGTAGGGCACTTAATTAATTACGGGTAGTACACATATTCCTACACATATTTCTAAGCAAGAGGAAAGTAATGTTTTGGAAGTATAGAATGCTACTGATATGTAACATAATCTAAAGTTGTTTAAGGCCCTCTGTATCAAAAACAGCATCTTGAATATGGTTCACCAGTTAATTGGTACTGAATGTACTATTAGGTTTATATATACTCTAAAAGAAATTGCATGTTGTATGAATTTAGACATATATACTACCTCACGCCTCATTAACTTCTACAGTCCTTTAAAGTATCTCTGAAATTCAGCATAGTACTGGGGGAAAATATCTTTGCGCTTTCTTTTTCAAAAGATAGCTGGACTTTCTTGTTTTTTTTTTATTTGAAAATATTTCACTTCTCATCCAAGAAGCTTCTTCAGTTTAGATTTTTTTTTAAATGAAGAAAGTCCAATTGCCTTTTTAAAAAAAAGGAAACAACCATGACCTAGATTATTAAGAATCTCCATAGACATTTAACCTCATTTATCTAAACACATGTGGTAGCTACCAGAACTTTCTGAGTTGTGGAAATTAACACAGTGGGACCTCGGGTCACAAATGGTTCTGATCATGACCAAATTGGGTGCTGACCAAAAAATCCGCTAAATGTTTCACTGTTCACGAACACATCCTCAGATGGCGATCAAACACAGCCGTAGCTATTTTCCCTGCCTCAGCGATTTCCCCTTCCACGCCTTTTTTTGTGTGCGTGCGCATGTGCTAACCGAAGTCCTGGAACGGTTACGGTCATGGATCGAGGTCCCACTGTATTCTGAAACAATGGCTGGATTCACCCCTACTAAACCATAGCTTGTTTACAAATTACAATGAATAGATTAATGCACTATAATAAATTAAACAACTACACTATAGTTTAGACATAGGCTAATTTGACTTCTCTGAAGGTCAATATGATAGGTATGAATCCACCTCCTTTTCCAGATGAAAGCTGAGGAACATGACATTCTCAAGAAGTTTCAGAATATCTTCACATATAATTCTTTGTAGAATCAGGTTATGGATGAAAGAAACAGCAGGCCTTCGAAAGCTAAACAACTTTTCACATAAGCCTACAATTTTACTATCAGTTTAATTTAAGTGTCACTTTAAATGAACATGGTACAGAATCTAATAACAAGAATCAAATAAAAAGAATCCTAGAGAATATGTCAACGATATTAAATTGTAACAAATTATTGTATTAAAAAGAAAAGATCTAGTTATTGCTATTTACATTTTGTAAGAAGCATACAAGCAAACAGAACTAATGAACGCATATTGGTTAGCTTTGGTTGACATAAAAATATTAAAACCTACTAAAGATCTGCAAGCCAAATGAATATAAATATGTGAAAAAGCCTGTGCAAGGAGACTGATAATTAGCATTTATAAAGGTCAGATCTCATTCCCAACAAGGATTAAGACTGTTCTTCAATTTAATCCTCAACCAGAGCTCAGAGCAATTTCAATGATTCTTTTCAAATGTTCAGTATAAATAAAATACTGCATAAAAAAGACAAAGTACTTCATTTTGCAACACAATGAGAATTGGCTGGCAACATATTTTTTTTAACATAAGCATTTCTACAAGCACACTGAGGAAGGGTAAAATCCCATGAGCTATTTGATTATGGAGTCTCCCTTTCCTTTCAGAAAAACTGTTCTATCTTTGATACTATTAAGGAAAAAATGTGTGTGTGTGTATGTGTGTAGTTTAATCATAAACTACTGCTCAAGTTCCAGTAAATGCATTAAATAAAAATATTGTGAAATATAGAAAAATGATCAATCATTTTGATTAATAACTGGCATCATTTTTTTCTACTTTCTTTTTATAATGACAATAGAAAGATGGGAAATTGTCCCGAGAGGTTTTCAGGTGGAAAAAATGTTGCTGTAGCAATGTTACAATGGAGAGGCTGGAAACTGAGGAGCTGGGAATGGAATAGTGGAGTATCCTGACTTGTGTTAGCATCACCTCTTCTTGGAAAGAGTGAATTAGTGTGGGAAACTCTTGTGCAGATGTGAAGTAATAGGAGATGAACCAGATTGGTTTTGGGATGCTATATTGAAATCTAGTCACTGTGAAACAACATGGATGGAAAAAAAATGAGGGAGGGAGGGAAGGAAGGAGGGAAGGAAGGAAGATCCAATTTAGTCAAATTTACCTCCCCACTGTCCTTTCCTGGAGATTTGGGGACAACCCCAGAAGCAATGCCTGCTGAGAACAAAATTGCAGCAATGCTTCTAGGCAGCCTGGCTGATCAGAACCACTGCCACTATGCAGATGTTCTTTCTGGAACACATCACACACCTCAACATGCCCCCAAGTTCATCTACGCTGTGTTCAGTGCCTTGACTTTGATGGGCAACTTTTTCGGATCCTGCAAAATATTTTTTCAGGCTATAGATGTTGTAATTAGTCAGAGAGTTACAATCTGTACATCCAGTGGATTGTGAGTCTGAAACTATGACTTCATATATGTTGGGAAGACAAAGCGATCAGGGTTTTGGTGATTTGGGGCCTGTCATATTGCCTATGTTTACACATTGCACTACATCTTTAATATGGTATACAGGTTTTATATCAAACTCTAATGTGAAATGTGGGAAGACATGATAGCAGTGTTCCAATATCTCAGGGGTTGCCACAAAGAAGAGGGAGTCAAACTATTTTCCAAGGCACCTGAGGTTAGAACAAGAAGCAATGGGTGGAAACTAATCAAGGAGAGAAGCAACTTAGAACTGAGGAGAAATTTCCTGACAGTTAGAACAATTAATCAGTGGAACAGCTTGCCTCCAGAAGTTGTGAATGCCCCAACACTGGAAGTCTTTAAGAAGATGTTGGGTAGCTATTTGTCTGAAACGGTATAGGGTTTCCTGCCTAGGCAGGGGATTGGACTAGAAGACCTCCAAGGTCCCTTCCAACTCTGCTATTGTATTGTATTGTATTGTATTGTATTGTATTGTATTAAATCTTGGCAGAACACAACCAACCAGTGTGTAAAAACTAAACTATATTACATAATGGTTGTTTAATTGTAACCCACAATGTTGTTCTGATATATTTCTAAGAGCGGTTTGCATCACTCATACAAAAAGTGGTTCATAATCCAAAATGGCTTTATTTATATGACATGTTAAATAAAAACAAATAATATAGCAGTTAAATAATAAGGCTTAAATGAATTTTGCCCCATTTTATTACCTTTCTTACCACCATTGTTAAGTGAATCACTGCAGTTAGTAACACGGTTGTTAAGTGAATCTGACTTCCCCATTGACTTTGCTTGCCAGGTCACAAAAGGCTGGTCACACGACCCTAGGACATAAAAACCATCATGAGCAAGTTCCCAAGCATTGGAATTTTGATTACATGACAATGCAGATGCTGCAACCTTCATACATGTAAAAACTGGTCATAAATTATGTTTTTGAGAGCTGTCAAACTCTGAACAATCACCAAATGAACTGTTGTAAGTTGAGGACTATCTGTACTTGTGGCCTCACTGCAGTTAGTGGCAGTTAATTCCATTGTTTTTGTACCAAATGTATTTGAGTAAAATATTGTTGTACCATTAATAGGTCCTTCATTTGGTTTTAATGAGAAAAACCTCTCTAACCATACTTTTCACAGCATTGTTTGAATTAGTATCTTTCTTTTCTATCTACTTCAATCTAAAAGGCTATAATATTGTTTGGTTTTTTCCCCCCTAGAACTGCGCTAGCCCCTTTCTTTGCATTTCCAGTTTTCCAGTTATCAGTTTTCAAATGTGGACACTATGACTACACATACTTATTTGTATGATTTGTGTCTCAACATTTTATGTAGCATACACTCCCTATTTCTTCTCTACAACTCTGTATGGGTTGAGAGAATGAGTAGCCCAAAGTCACACCATTTCTCTTGTAAAGGGACTACTACTTGGATCTCTTGGTGCTGGACCAATACTTAGCCATCTCTGTACTGGTTCTCCATTCAACTTTTTATTTTATTTTTAATTTCCTTATTAATTTCAAGCATAACATTTGCCTTTAAAAAAACGACACAATGACATTTTCATTAAGCTATACACTGTGATGCTGAGTCTCCTTTCCCGTTTAGTGGTATCTGAGCTGGCAATAATTAGAATATTGTACATGCCAATGTACATCACTTTTTTTTTTACAATTTTTATGACGACATTCGCATCTCTACACAACTGACTTGGAAAAAAATGAAACACAAAATCGCAATAGAATATCTTCGTCCCACGAGGCTTATCAGTGGCGGGAACAACCTACTCTGCAGTAAACATGCAAAGAATCAAAAACATGACCCACCCAGTCTCGTTTTCTCATTCTAACTTTTATGCATAGGAATTATGTCGGACGTCCTAAGTTAAGGACGCCGGCCCTAGTTAGTTTCTGGATCAAGGTCGCCTAAGTGATGGAGATGGTTTCTACCGGTATATTTCTAATTACTATTCAATTGGCCCTCTGGGAAAAGGGGCGGGGTGGCTGAGGGAAGCGGAAGAAGCGAGAGCGTGGGAAGTAAAGTGGCGCATGCGTAGACCCTCACGCGAAGCGCTTCCCAACCACAGAAGAGGAGCAGAATCTCGCGAGATGTGAGCCGCAGTGGCCACCGAAATAAAGGGAGCCCTTTAGAGAAACTACTTCAGCACCAACTCCCCCACCCCGGTTTCATCTCTTTTTCCTCCCCCTCGGCCCGTGATGGCGACGGCCTCGTCGGCCACGACTCCGCCTGCTCACTGGAGCCGCTTTGACCAAGAGCAAGACCTAGCGGTACGGGAGCTCATCCGGCAAGTAACCGGCCTGGACGAGCGGAGCCCCGAAACGTCCGGCCACTTCCAAGCGGCGCTAAATTACGCCTGGTCCAACTTCAGGTCCGTTAGGCGTGAGCGCGGGACGAGGGAAACGGGAGGCGTTTCGTCCCGCGGTATTTTCGGGCGGGCGGCGTGAGGGGAAAAAAAAAAGGCACGCGGACGGTTGGCTTGCAGGAACGCCTTAAAATCCGCTTTCCCCTCCCGATGAGTGGAGAGAAGAGAAGGGAATAGGAATAGAATTCTTTATTGGCCAAGCGTGATTGGACACTCCAGGAAGTTGTCTTGGTGCATATGCTCTCAGTGTACATAAAAGAAACATTCGTCAAGAATCATATGGTACAGCACTTAATGATAATCATGGGCAGGGCCGGATTTAGATGAAAAGAGGCCCTAGGCTATTCCATTTATGGGGCCCTTTCACCTCCCATTTTTAAGTTTGTAAATTACATGAGAGATAATAAAATACATCATTACTGTGATATATACAATACAATACAATACAATAGTAGAGTTGGAAGGGACCTTGGAGGCCTTCTAGTCCAACCCCCTGCCTAGGCAGGAAACCCTATACCGTTTCATATATATATATATCAATATATATATATCAATATATTAAATGAAACATGTTGTAATTGGTACTAACCTTTATAAAAATGTGGCACGGATAATAAATAAAAATAAAAGGCTCCTCTTGATCTTGAGGCCCTAGGCTGAAGCCTAGTTAGCCTATAGGAAAATCCGGCCCTGATCACGGGGTACCTATAAGCAGTCAAATCATTAGGAAACCATCAATATAAATCTGTATTTTAAAACTTGTAAAACTGCAGTGTGTAGTCCCCTAGAGAAGTGATGGCTAACCTTTTTGCCATCGCGTGCCAAAAGCAGGGTGGTGGTGGTTAATGCCATACCCAAAATTCTATGCACCCTCCCCACTGCGCATGCACACGTGAGCCCCCCCCCCCCCCCCCCCGTTCTCCAACTTCCGGTTTGCAGAAAAAGGGCTGAAAATCATGGTCGAAACCAACTGGCACACTGTCAGGGAAACACCTTGCGTGCCCCCAGAAATGGCTCCATGTGCCTCCTGTGGCATGCATAGGTTCACCATCGTGGCCCTATAAGATCTGCAGAAGTTGTTAGCAAATTATAACTTGAGATACTGTAGAACAGGGATGTCCAAACTTGGGAACTTTAAGACTCGTGGACTTCAACTCCCAGAATTCCCCAGCCAGTCATGCTGGCTGGGGAATTCTGGGAGTTGAAGTCCACGAGTCTTAAAGTTCCCAAGTTTGGACACCCCTGCTGTAGAAGCTACATGCTTTGCAGAAAGGAAAAATTGTTAAATGTGTAAGGAGTAATCATATTCCTTGCATTTAAAAAGCCCTCCATCAGGAGAGACGGAGACTGGGTCACGTGCTCCTTAGATGTTCCTTTTATACAGAGATTAGGAAAAAACATATTCTGCCAATAACGGCCAGATATCCTGACCGTTCCAACACTACCCATCTCCAATGGCTGCTTAAGGATGAACAGTCCGTAACTACAGCACAGATGGTGGCTAGATTCTATTCAGCAGCACTGGGGATTCATTGCAAACATGTTATAGAACAGCGATGTTATGTAACAATTGTGGCAAACCCTTTGCAATGCTTAGTCACTTCACTTTTAGCATTGAACCTACAATGGGCCACACAGTTTAGGGATTGCAACTATCTTATAGTCAGATCATGTATAATTGACAGTGGATTTTATTATAGATTTTAGTTATTATTTTATACTAGAAGTTTTAAGTGTCTATATACTGAGTGCTTTTATTTGTTCCGGTCGCTGGTCTAAGACTAATAATAAATTGTTGTTGTTGTAGTCTGTGGAACCCTCCATCAAGGAGATGAATGACCAGTTGCTCTGACATCGATAGTTATTAAAACTTTTGAAAGCTTAGTTGCTGGCCCATCTCAAAATCATCACAGATCCACTGCTAGACCCCTTGCAATTTGCCTACCATGCAAATAGATTGGCTAATGATGCTGTTAATTCCCACAGCACTCTCTTATGTCTAAGAATATTTACCCATGTGCGCAGGGCTGTATTACTATTATCCTTCTCATCTTTTCTACTTTTTCCACTGGTATCTTATAATTATATACTTTGTTGTTTGAGCTTATACACCAGAGACAAATTCCTTGTGTTCAATCACACCTGGCCAATAAATATTCTATTTAGTGAATTTAATAAAAAAATATTTGTTCGTAAATTTAGATTACATTATTTTGTTTAGTTTAACCCACTTTTTTTTGTCCTTGATCACATTTACTTCAGAAAGACCTCCAGAACACTGAAGTAAAGCTATACCTCTGCAAGGGTAACACTGCTGAATAGATATATTTATATTTTCTCATTGTGCCCAGAGAAAGAAATATCTGCTGCCACATAGATTGAATTCACACCCTTCTCATTGTGAGGCTAGACATCCACCTCTAGGCCACTGCACCACTCGAGCATGCTTGAGACATTGTGTGGATTAAATGAATTAAAGGATTCAAATAGATAAAGTGGTACTTGGAGATAATGCCAAAAGAAATAGATGTTTTTATTCAGCTAGTCCTTGATCTCTGACTGTTTGACAGTGGTTCAGAATTACAACAGAATTCAAAGGTTGTTTTATGATCTCTAGCTGTTGCAAAATGTATCACCACTTATAACTAGTTGCCAAGCACCCCACAATCATGTGACTACACATTTGCAATCTTCCCTGCCAACTTCCCCAGAAAGTCAGTGGGAAAAGTTGCAAGCTGTTGCCAAATGCTGAGAAGATTTGAGCTGTGGTCTTGAATCCTGATTTGAGCTCAGTTTCTGCACCCTGCCGCGGGAATTCCTCTCCATGCATGAAGGGAAACTCAACCTCATCAGAGTGTAGAAATTGAGCTTAAATTCTGAACATTTGAGCCCTACTCTTGTACCCTGTTGGAGAAGTTCCCTTCCGTTCACAAAGAGGAACTGAAATCTTTCATCAGGTCTTTTAACCAGTTCCCATAAAGGAGAGGGAAGTGAAATCCAAGCGGAGAAGCTGCATAGTAAGGAGAGAGGGCGCCTCAGGCAAGTGGGGGAGGCGTAAGGATCTGAAATCCATTCCTGTATTAGTCTTATATAAATAATAAAGACAATGCATCAGATTGATGTCAACATGCTTGGAGAACATTAGAGTGAGCAAGGCTGCTTTTTACAGGTCGATCTTATGAAAACAGGCTGAATACTCTAGGGTTTGTGACTATAGTAAATAAAATGAACTTTTAAAAATGAAGCCCATCCTTTGTAAAAATGCTATAAAAATACACATTGAACAAAATACAAGTTAATCATTTGTGACCCATGATCCAAAAGACAAATCTATTTTTTTTCTAGGTTTCATCAATTTCTTGATGTCAGGAGTCACACAGTGGAGAAAATAATGGAAGGGTAAAGTTTTCGTGTTTCTTTTAACATTAGATTAATTATTTTATTCTAAAAGATTAGTAAACATTCCATATTTTTATATAGAATTCATGAAAAGCTGGTGGTTCACTCTGACCTTGTTAAAGCTGGAAGTTGGAGGAGACTAACAGAAGAGTTTCTGAATTTGTCTCTTCCCACCACAGAAGGAACAAAGGTTTGTGATTTTTAGAACATAACTGAATGCTATGTTCTTTTGTCCTTGTATTTCTTTTAAAGCCGATCATTTTGTAATGGAACTTTATATATGCATCAGAAATTAATAAACAATTTTTCTTTTCTATAATATTATTTTTGTTGTATTCTCAGACCTCAGCATGTAATTACCATGAAACCAGTTACCTATATAACATGGCATGTAAGACCCTTGCAATAACTCTATTGGAATAAATTATTTTGATAAGCTAGTAGCACTGTGATTTATGAAGATTTATAATGTCTTAGACATAGTTAATTAAAATACAAAGAATAGTTCCTGTGCTCTAAAAAGAGGATAATTTGTGAAAATTAAGATTACTTTGTTAGCTCCAACACTACAGTAGTTTCAAAGGCAGTAACCTTCAACATTGCTTTTATGTGAATATTTTATTTATCTGGTAAATTTATATGCTGCTCATCTCTCCTAGAGGGAACTCTTGGCAACTTACAATGAAAGCAACAAGACAAACTATTAACACATTAAAATAATAAATGTTAACACTACAATTGACTTAAAAATTAAGCAAAGATGGCAAGGAAGGGAGCAAGATGCACACATGGAAGAGGTGGGATCTTATCATAGTCCATTAATCACCTCCAAAATGACATCTTCCCATCAGTGCCCCAGGCCTTTTGGCAGAGCCAGGTCTTCAGTCCCTTTCAGAAGGCCAAAATGGTGGATGTGGATCTCAGCTTGGGTGGGGGCACAATATTCCAGAGGGTGGGATCCATGGCAGAAAAGGTTCTTCTCCCGGACCCCACCAGTCAGAATTCTTTGACCGATAAAGTCTGCATCATGCCCTTCTCCAGTGCATCTGGAGTGGGCCAATCTCATGTCCAATATTCATCTTTTTCTGCTCTGATTTGTAAGTGAATATATGGGAAAGATAGGGACAGTAAACAAGGTGCTTGTGTGTATTTATATTTATATTATTATGTTAAGGGTTAGGGTTTACATTTAGAAAATGCCTGGATTTAAAACTGAAGAAAATCTGGAACTGAAAATATATTTTTGCCAGTCAGTTAAATTTGTGCCTTAAGTTCATCACGTAACACAAGAATAAAAAACATATTTTCTTGCCAAAATGAATTTCTAACACAACAAACTGTAAACATCTGAAGTGATTGTTCTGATAACTTCAGAACCACAAAATGTACCATGAAATATTTTTTCTGCTTTTTTCATCTTGTGAAGATAAAATCCTATATTTGAAATATATTTGATAAATAGAACTATACTTTTATTTTGTACTTATGTATTTCATGTCTTAATTCTAATCCTATTTAAGATGAATGATAAACTAAATTTGCTGTTTTTCTCTTCTAAATATACCATTGGGTTAGAATTCTAGTATCTTCTTTTATTTTGCTGTCCTGTTCACTGAATTACTTGTTTCCTGTGTTTAAGACAGATGCACATTATGCCGTACTATCACTTCTATTATGTTTGTCTGATTCTCCTTCCAACACCTGCTTTGTTGAAGAACCAAGAGAAAAAGCAGTCGGTAGGTTGAGAGCATCCAAGAAAATATGTGGAATTGAAATCATACTAACCTTATTCTACTATTTTGATTATATGTTTTTCAATTTTGTGTTGTCTTAAAAAAAATAATTATGTGCTAGGAAGTTGCACATAAGCAACAACATACGGTAGGTCTGTAACCTGGCCTTTTTTGCACTCATTACCACTGTAAGTGACTATTATACTATTACATGACTTTACATGACATGGCATTACACATAGTATACGACATAACATTTTTTATAGTAGTATAGCATTATGATGAGGCTTTCTCAATACTTAGCTTTTCTGAATCTCATAGCATGACAGCATGGTGCAACACATTTGTTTCTTCTTCTGAAAAAAATAGGATATAAAACTAATTAATGAACAATTATACTTTTTCCTTAAATGAAATATATCAAGATCACTGAAGAAATAGCTGAGAGTATATAAATATTATTATTGTGCATTTTCCATAGAAAAAGAGAAGTTTGATTGGAAAAAATATTTAATGGAAGATGAAGACCTGGACTTCGTTCCTGATCTAGAATCACCAGTAAGTAATAGAGAATAATAATTTGTACTGAATAAATAAATAATATTTAGCACTTAGTCAAGAGAAATTTCTAAGGTGAGTTGCCATGTAGAAATAGATTTTCCATTTTCTCAGTAAATTATTTTATCTATATTATGATTATACGGTTGGTTTTAGTCAATTTAGTTCAACCTCATATTCTAGTTTTTCTCTAAGGCAGATATAGGTCTGGGTCTCAGTTTCTCTCTCTCTTTTCATCCCTCACTGTCTCCCTCTTTCTTGCTAATAATAGAAACAGTGTAATCATTGATGATTTTCTGCCAACAAATCTTTACCTTAACATTCCCACTTTGCCTTAGAGAATTGGAGAATTGCTCCACTCTATTACCTCTGTGGTCCTAAAAAGCTAATGGTATGGACAGTGAAATTATTAAATTGAGCATTATTTATGGTGATGTCATGCTGGAATTTATAGTGCATTGTTTATGAAATGAGATAATATATTGAATATTTACATCTTAGATGCTATTTTATACAGTAATATTTTAACATTTTAATGCCTAGTAAATTACAAAAGTTCATTTAAGTTTCCACTGTGCCATTATCTTAGAGTGAAGTATATTTTGTGCTTTTTAATGTTTTATAGGAGTGGTCAGATGTAAGTGATGAAGAGGATACTGAACCTTTGAGCAGAGAAGATTCTGGCATTCAGGTAGATAGGACACCACAAGAAGATCAGGATCAAAATAAGAAGTCAGCATCTCTTGCCAACTGGAAAGGTATGTTTTCTGAAGCAGGTCGTTACAATAGAATGGACTATACCAGTTCTTATCATGGCCTATTTGATTTACACTTTATGATAGTTTGTAGTAGTATGCTGTTAGCAAATGTAAATGAAATGTTTGGGGGTATTTAGAGAAGTTTCACATTTACTTTACTCAGTTGGTCTGCTTGCTGATTATATGGCTCATAAAAATTCCTGGTAGAATTCTGAAATTGTTAGTAGTAACTGCGCTTATGCTGATATAAAATTGTCTTAATAGTTGTTGGAATAAAATACATATAAAGTTTTTCAAATATATTATAAAAATATACAAAAAATCTTAATTTCCCTGCTACTTATTTTAGCAGTTTAGTAGCATTTGTATGTTCTCACTGTCTGTCTATATATATATATATATAAATTTAAGCATAATCCAGCATTTGTTGGATTATGCTTAAATTTATCTCAATTTTCATATTTAGTAGAAAACATGAATATACAATATATACTGGTACACCTTACATTTCTATAAGAGAACCTCAGAATAAGCTAATATTTACATAGGCTTTCTGAATAAGACACCATGCAATTTACAGCTCAAAACATTATTAATTTTTTAAATTTTTAAACATAAAAGACCAACAAAACATAACATATAAAATACTCATCCATTACATACAGCATGTCGCTTGGTTACAAGCGTTTGTGCATCCATATTTTCAATTACGTATACGATCACTAAATTTCCATCAAATATAATTAAGTACCTCACTTTCATTGTACATCATGTATTCAGTTACAATTAATATTCCTTCTTTTTAAGCAAACCTAATTCCCTTGCATCCTTAATTATCTATTTAATAACAATATACCGTTATATAATCACCTATCTCATTCTAGTTATTTTTACAGTGTGAAAGAGTTTTCCAACTGTTTATGTTTATACATCACTACCTTCAATTATGCATAGTCTCTCCACTCATCCATCAAGTATGCTTATGTTCATTGTTGTCCTTGTGCATCATACATTCAAGCACAAATGTTATTCCATCTTTTTTAAACAAAGTGTTCTAAATATTCACTTCATACATGTACCAATCTTTCATTACTTCCTTATTAAACTGTTTAACAACAAAATATCTTTATAATATACATCACTACTTACAATTATGTATAATATCACCAATCATCTATCAAATATACATAGGTTCATTATTATCCTTATCCTTCATTTTAGAACAAAATATTGTAAATTATTCAATTCATATATATATACCAGTCTTTCATTGTATCGTTATTAATCTAATCAACAACAAAATGTCTTTATATTATCACTTATCTCCTTCAATTAGAACATGAGTAAAACATTTTTCATTTCCAGGTTTTTTTTATCAAGCCACTGATAAAACAAGTCCCATATCTTATAGAATTGCTCATCTTGTTCTCTAATTTCAAATGTCAATTTACTCATTTCAGCACACTCCATTATTTTTCGAATAACTCCCTCCTGTTTTGGTATTTTCTCATTTTTCCAGTTTTTTGCAAATACAATTCTAGCTGCTGTTAAAACGTTTACAATCAGATATTTCAGGTTTTTATTGTAAGTTTCTGGTATAATTCCCAATAAAAAAATTTCTGGTTTAAAGTCTATGTGTTTATGTATCATTTTCTCCAACCACATGTGAATTTTAGTCCAATATCTTTTGGCTCCAGTGCAAGTCCACCACATATGGTAATATGAGCCCGGTGTCTGATGACATTTCCAACACTTTTCCGACTTATTCTTGAACATTCTTGCAATTCTCATTGGGGGTAAATGCCACCTGTAAAACATCTTATACAAATTTTCTTTATATGCAGTTGACATTGTCATTTTATAATTTTGAGACCACAGTTTCTGCCATTTCTATAACTCAATCCCATGTCCAAAAATTTTTCCCAAGCTATCATAGTTTCTTTGACTTGTTCCTCTTGTAGTTTAACCTCTAATAGATATCCATATAATTTTTTCATTACTTTTTCATCAGCACCTGTTAAAATTTTATCTAGCTCTGCATTTTGTTGTAAAGACCTTCTGATTTTCTATCTTCATTATATCTAGAGTGTATCTGCATATATGAATACCAATTCATTTCTATTCCTTCTTGTTTCAACTCTTGCATAGATTTGAGTTCACCCTCTGCATTCAATATTTCAACATATCTAACTGTTTGTTCCTTTTTATATACTATTGGATATGAAAATGCTTTAATGGTTGATATCCAGACTGAAGTTTTTAAGTAATGTAACCTTTTAACCTTCTCCCAATTTAATAACAACGCCTCCCTTATATAATGTATTCTAAAATAACCATGTGCTTTAGTTCCCTTATACCATAAAAAAACATGCCATCCCAACAGTAAATCATGACCCTCTACATTCAATAGAGTTTCTTAGTGTTATCCACTCCTTAATCCACATCAGGTTTGTTGCCTGGTAATATAGCTCCCAGTCAGGTAAGACCAATCCTCCTCTTATTCTAACATCTTGTAGCAATTTAAGTTTTATTCTTGCTTTCCCTCCCGCCAGATAAACTTCAAAACTATTTTGTTTAGATCTTCAAAAAAGTCCTTCCCCAATCTAATTGGGATTGGCTGGAACAGGTATAAGATTCTGGGTAAAATGTTCATTTTAATTGTAGAAATTCTTTCTATCATTGATAGTTGTAGGTTTTCCCATTTCATCAAGTCAGTCACAATTTGCTGCTTCAGTCTAATATAATTGTCCTCCTTAAGAGTGCTGCATCTAGTTGTTGGGTATATCCCCAAATATTTAACCTTGTTTGTGACTTGAATCTGCAAGACTTCCGCCAACTCTTCCTTTTGTCTTAATGGTATGTTCTTTGTCAAAATCTTTGTTTTATCTTTATTTATTTTCAAGCCTGCTACATTTCCATACTCCTCTATTCTTTCTAACAATTTGGGTGCTGTCTCTGATGGGTCCTCAAGAATAAAAACCAAATCATCTGCAAACGCTTGTAGCTTGTATTCTTCTTTTTTAATTCTCATTCCTTTTATTCCTTCTTCTTCTCTAATCTTTCTGTTTAAAACTTCTAATGTTAAGACAAAAAGTAACGGTGATAGTGGGCAGCCTTGTCTCGTACCTCTCTTTATTTCATTAGAATCTGTCAGTTCTCCATTTACCATTATCTTTGCTGTTTGTTTATGATACACTGTTTGTATAGCTCGAATAAATTTCTTACCAAAATTCATCTATTCCAATAGTAAGAACATAAATCACCAATTCACATTATCGAAAGCCTTCTGTGCATCAAGAAACATCAAAGCCATTTGTTTTTTGGGATGGGCCTCATAATACCCCAAAGTATCCAAAATAATTCTCATATTGTCTTTGATTTGTCTCTTTGGTAAAAAACAAGTGGATAAAACTATTTAAGTATTTTTTAAGTCTCTTTGCCAGTATAGATGCAAATAACTTATAATTTGAATTTAATAAGGAAATTGGTCTGTAGTTCTTAGTTTGTGTTAAATCAGTCTCCTCTTTGGGTAGCAATGCAATGTATGCTTCTGACCATGATTTAGGTATTCTACTCTCAGACACCACTTCATTTATAACTTCTAAGAGTGGGAGAGACAAGGATTCCTCAAGTGCTTTGTAGAATTCCACTGGTAATCCATCCGGTCCCGGGCCTTCCCATTATTTTGTTTTTTAAGTGCTTCTGTTAGCTCCATCATCGCTATTTTACTTTCCAATATTGTTCTAGTTTCGTCTGGTATCTGGGGAAGATTAGCGTCCTGTAAATATTTTTTAACTCCTCCCTCTTCTATTTTCTCTTGTTCATACAGCTTAGCATAATAGTCTTGTATAATTTTCTTCTTCTCAGCATTTCCATACTGAATTTGTCCTTGCTCATCTCTTAGCTGCAATATTTTCTTTGCTTCTCTCTCTTTTTTCAGTTTATATGCCAACCATCTACCTGGTTTGTGTGCATTTTCGAAGCAGTTTGTTTAGCACCCCTGATTTCTTGTGCCAATTCTTCCTTTTCCAGTAGATCCATTTTGTATATAATTGTGTCCATTTTTATTTTAACATCTTTTTTTGTGGGTATCTCTGTAGCTCTTTTTCAAGTATCTTATAGTCATTCTCTAAACCTTTATGTGTTTGTCTTTTCTTTAATTTCTCTTCCTTGTGTAGTCTATTATCAGACCTCTAGTAACGGCTTTCATTGTATCCCAAAGATTCTGCATTGATGTATCTTCTTTTCTATTTTCTTTAAAGAAAAAAGCCAGTTCTTTTTCCATTTTCTGTACAGTCTTTTTCTTTCAATATAGTATTGTTTAGTGTCCATCTAGATCTTGTTCTTTGGCCTTTCCATTTGATTGTGATTGGATTATGATCTGCCCAGGTGCTTGTTTCAATCTCGACTTCTTGTACGTTACAAATCAGTTCCGTTGAGGCCCATAACATATAAATTATATTGTTCTTTTGTAGGGTTTTTTTCTCTCCAAATATCTTTTAAATTTGTTTCATCAATTCGCCCACACAGAGAGGGACTTCTCCGGGTGCCGTCCGCCAAACAGTGTCGGGGGGCGACACCCAGGAGCAGAGCCTTCTCTGTGATGGGCCCAGCCCTGTGGAATGACCTCCCCCGTGACATCAGGATTATTTCCGATCTCCGCTCCTTCCGTGTACAGCTGAAGACCCACCTCTTTCAATTATCTGGCCTGGCTCAACCGTAATTTTTCATATTCCTCCTGACTGTCTTTTTAAATTTTAAATTTTTATTGTATATTGGGTTTTTATTATTGGGGTATGTTACTGGTTTTAATTGTCTAAATGTTGTAATCTATTACCTCCTCCGTGCATGTATGTCTTTGTATATATGTATGTTTATATATGTCCTAGTGTACGCCGCCCCGAGTCCTGCCTGGAAAGGGAGCGGCTAATAAATCCAAATTTATTATTATTATTATTATCTATCATCCTGAAAAAGGATTTAGGAAGCAATTTTCTATTTAACTTTGTTGTTTTGTGTGTTTTGTAGTCCATGTTCTGGTTTACAATGCCATTGAAATCTCCCATCATACAAATGTCAACATAGTGCAAGTCAGAAATTTTTTTGTGGAGTTTTTTGTAAAATTCATCTTGTTTTTCATTGTGTGCATAAATTGCGATTAAGAGGTTTTTTTTTTTAATATTATCCATAATTTCCACCATCAAGATTCTTCCCTCTTCATCTGCATAAATTAGTTTTGCTGGAATTTTATCTTTAATGTAGAAGATCACTCCTCTTTTTTTACAATTTGCCAATGAAGTAAACATTTTTCCAAACTTTGGTTGTACTAGTAGATGTTCATGTCTCTTTTGAATAGGCACTTCTTGTAGGCAGATTATGTCAAATTGTAATTTTTCTAATTTGTGGAATATTTTCCTTCTTTTAATTGCTGAATTAAGCCCGTTTATATTAATTGTAACCATTTTCCCCCTCCATGTGTATATTTTATATGTAGGATTTATGGCTCTAGTTGATCTGGGTTCTCGTTCTCTGGGGTTTACACCACCCAGCGCGCCTTCTCCCGCCTACAGCAGCTTCTGTTTTTCCAATCTCGATTATGGGTGCCTCCAGTAGTTGTACCAATAGTTCTTCTTTTCCAGTTTTCTCAGCCATTCCTCTGAAGTGTTCTGCGTAGAAGGCTTCTGCCTTATCGATTGTATCTATTCTGTATCTTGTCCTTGCCATGCAAATATTAAACCTTGCGATATGAGCCATCTATAATTAACACCTTTTTTGAGCAGGATCTTAGTCAAAAATTGATATTCTCTTCTCTCTCACTCTTCTTGGAATTTGTTTCAGAACTACAATCTCCTTGCCTTTATATTCCAGTTTTCGGTCTCTCGTTTTCTGTAATATTTGTAGCTTAGTTGCTTTCTTAGTAAATCTTATGTGGACTTCCCTTGGGAGGGCATTTCTCATTGCATATCTTGGGTGTACTCGCAATGCTTCATCTATGCCATCCATCATCCTCTCTTGGGATATCTCTAATACGTTTGTCAAAATTTCGGATATTATTTGTACTAGGTTCTCTCCTCTTTCTTCTCCTATGTTTTGAAATCTTAAGAAAAATTTGGACTGATCCATCTCCCATCCTAATATTCCACTGCTCTCTTTTCTATGTCACTCAATCTGCTGTCAAACTCCTCAACCTTCTTCTCTTCTTGTTCAACCTTTTCTTCGATTTTGTGCATTCTGTCCTCGTATTTCATCATCCATTGTTCCATGTTTTCTATTTTTCCTTCCATTTTAGCTGTCTTTTCTATGTTTTCTGTTCGTTGCTCTATTGTCTAAATTCTTTTTTCTATACTCTCAGTCCTCTTTACAATGGTGTCTAACTTCTCATCATTGCTATCAGCTCCTGCTTGCAATTTCTGTATCCCTTGCATAATTACCTCTAGGGTTATTCCCTTCTCTTTTTCCTGTTGAAGCATCGTCTGTATTGATCTTTGTCCTCCTGCAGGTGAGGAGGCAGGGATTGTGGTTGTGGAACCATCAGGTGTTATCGTTCTACTCATCTTCTAAAATTTTTCTTTTTATATTTTAGTCCAATTAATATCAAATAGTGTAAAAGTCCCAAATAACCACTGGAATATCACAAAAACTAAGCGTCAACTATAAAAATATAGAATCATGAATAAAATGAAAAAAGAAAAAAGAAGAGAGAGAGGGGAAAAAAAATCTCTTACTTAAAAAAAAAGAAAGAAAAAATTCTTCAGTCCAATTCCCTTAAAGTTTAAAACAAGCCATCCATATGTCTCCAATATCTCCAAAAGGAAAAGAGAGCAAAGAAAAAACAAGAATCGATACTTCAAAGCTTCAAAAAAAAGTAGCCAAGGAGCCAAGGGAAAAATCACCACCTCCCCAGCAAGATAGTATAAGCATTGCCACCAAAACAAGAGAAAAAAAGATTCAGTTTTTTTTTCTTTAAGATGAAAGTCTTTTCAAGGTCACTCTGAGCTTTCTCTTAGAGCTTCTGTTTATTCCAAAGTAGGTTTCCAGATATGAAAGTTTCCACAGGAAACAGCTGTATAAACAACTGTGTTCCTGTCCCTATCAGTTCTTAACCAAATAGTCTTCAAGGGAACAGCTTCTCTCTAAATAATTCAGAAAGTAAAACTTAGTAACGTTGTTTCAAGTCCACTAGGTGGCAGTGTTAATTGTATCAACTCTCAAACCTTGCCTTTTTCCACTCTGCCTTTAACTTAAAAAACAAACAAACAGAATAGAAAATACAAAAAGGAAAGCCCCCCCCCAAAAAAAGAGGAAAAGGAATCTTTAAAACAATTAGAGCTTAGATATATTCAATGTCCCCACAAAGTCCAAAAGTAAAAGTATAGGAAAAGCGCTATAAGCCAATCCACATTCAACTGCAATTGAAGTCTAGCCTGGCTTCCAAAAATAAAAAGGGAAAAAAGAAAATCTTCAATTGGCCATCTTAAATCTGCTGCTTTCTCTCTAGTCAGCCTTTATTTTAAATTTAATTTCCAGATTTAAGGTGTTCTCTCTCCAATAGAAAAAAAGATTTAAAAACTCTCACCAAAACGATATGCTTCTCTCCTGCGCGTATAGGAGCTGTCAGCAGTTTCAGCAGCCTAGGGGCTGACTCGCGATCGCTGGCAAGAGGGGCTTTTTCCAGGTCACCAGAGACTTTGCGAGTGTCTCTGGGACCACAGGATCTGCCCCTACCTTTCACCGTCTCTTTGGGACGGTTTAGGTCCGGATTGGACCGTCCAGATGATCTGAATTTGACGGCTATCCCGGAGATACTGGAAAAGTCGCCGTACCACCTTGATGTGTAGCTTTGCCCTCATAATTATTTAATTTTTTAAACCTGGTTTTTGAACCTGGAAAGTCTACAAAGGTGATTAAAAACTCTCAGAGATAGTGTTATGTAATGATTGAGATGCTGGACTGGGTAGTTGATTATGGTCTCTAACTTTCTTCATCTTGCAGTGGACTTGATATGGGCTGAAAATTATAACTAAAATTAATAATATGTGAAAAAGTAAAACACAAGAAAAACAAATAGTTTCTTATGAAAACAATTAATTAAAAAAATCTTATGTTAGAAATTTCTAATAGTTTTTAAAAATATAATTTACTCAGTGTCCAAATAGCTGTCCAAGGATTAGAGTTTTTCTGGAAAGAGTTCTGCCAAAAAAGTAGATATTCTTTTTTGGGAAAGATATTCAAACTATGTCTGTTCTCTTCTGAGAAAAAAAGTGCAAGAAGTAATTTCTTCAAAAAGTGAGAAAAGTGAATATTTGTTTAATTTTGTGTTGCTGCTTTTGGCTTGTGAGTTTTCAAATGTATGCTTGTGTCAGTACACCCAAGTGCTCTTGAGATTAGGGTTTCATTTGGGCAAGCTTCCACATTTGTTTAATAATAAGTTGATTAAAACATTTAGCTCTATATATGTGGTGGATAATGAAGACTTTTTTTTATACAGGACAATACACTGATATAACTGTTTTCTCTCTAGATGAACCTGATGCACGTACCTGGTTAGAGCAACATGTAGTGGCTCAGTATTGGACTGGTAGAGTTGTTCGTTTTTCCCATAGTTTGCATTTTCATTCCAATTTAGCTTCTATATGGTAAGTTGTCAAACACATTTGTAAATTACTACAGCTATAATCCACATATAAAACTATACTGACTTCTTTATGTTTCCCTGTACAAACTTTGTGATGAATTATGTGTTGTAGAACTATACAGGTAGTCCTCGAGTTATGACCAGTTCAATGTTGCAATGGACTTTCCCCAAAGCTACTTATGACCTGACTTTGAAGTTCCAATGCTGCTCCTCCCCCACAACCACATGACCACATTTTGGGTGCTCTGCAACTGGCCAGCATTTATAGTCATATGACCATGATTTACAATGTTTTTGCCAGAAATCAGCATTTATTTCAAGCAAACCTCCACCCACCCCCCAATAGCAAATTGTGGGTTTGCTTAATGACTTAGTATTTACTTAACAACTGCAGCATTCCCTTTACAACCACTGTGAATAAGATTATAAAACTGAGTCTGGTCACATGGTGATTCCTTTATGACTGTCATAATTTACAGCCATAATTGACAGGGTCAATTAGGGTTATAACTTGAGGACTACCTAAATCCTTATTCAAAGTCTCAACTAAGAGACAATAAAAGGTTTGAAGGGTTATAAGATTCTTGAATTAGGTAGCATTAAATGCTTTAAAAATCAAAGCAAGTTTTGATTTAATATATGAATAGAATGTTTGAAATGAGTATTTTTCAGAATAGGACTATAATGCAGCTTGATTTTTCAAGTGTTACCAGTGATTTGTTGATGTAGTATGTAATGAAGTTTATTGGTCTATATGGATGAAATAAATAATGTTGCATGTTCTTTACCAATACAATAAAAGTATTAAAGTCATTTTTCTCTTAGGGAACAGCACTTATATAATAGTGATCCATTATATGTCCCAGAAGAGAGAATTCTTGTCACTGAAACGCAGGTCATTCGTGAAACAATTTGGTAAGAAATTTTCAAAGAAAAACCACTTGAGGTTTGTTTTATGTTGAATAATACATGTTATATTTAAGTCTCTATGGTTAATTTTAAAATTCAGAAAATGGTTTTATGCTACTGTTTTTATTATTATATTAATATTGCTAATTCTAAAGCAAATTGTGCTAATCAAAAGGAGGAAAAGAGTTTCACAATGCAAATGATGCTATACCTTTTATAGCCTACATTAATACTTGCTTTTAATTTTTTCTCTGTAAAAAGGAACTGTAAATAAAATGTTGCATTTGAAAGAAAAAAACCCCCTATCATTTCTGTTTTCAGAAATGGGTGAGTTTGTATCTATTATATGCTACCATTTTGCAAATATATAATGCAGGGTTGTCACATGACGTATTGTGACTTTTCTCCTTCGCTAAACGGCTTGGGCATGGCCAATGCATGATGCATCTGGCCCATGAGCCACGGTTTTGACAGTCCTGATATAAAGTATGAAATATCTGTTGAAAATCAAGGATTTTTACAGTTACAATATATCAGTGATGGCGAACCTATGGCACGCGTGCCACAGGTGGCACACAGAGCCATTTGTCAGGGCAAGTGAGGCGCTGCCCTGTCAGCTGGCCAGCGCGCATGCTCCAGAGCCTTTAAGGAGCCTGGGGAGGTCGAAAAGAGCTTCCCCCACCCCTCCCGGAGGCCCTCCGGAGGCTTCATGAGCTTCCCTGAATCCTCCGGAGCGCAAAAAACCGGCCCTACGGGCAAACCGTAGGTTCAGGAACGGACTTCCAGTTTGCTCGGAGGGTCATTTTGACTGCTCCGGAGGCTTCAGGGAAGCGTCCTGAAGGTCCCTGAAGCCTTCGGAGCACTCAAAACGACCCTCCGAGCAAACCGGAAGTCACTTGCTCCGGTTTGCTTAGAGGGTTGTTTTGACTGCTCCGGAGGCTTCAGGGAAGCGTCCTTGAAGGTTCCTGAAGCCTCCGGAGGACTTCTGGGGGGTACGGGGGGCTGTTCTCGTCCTCTCTAGGCTCCTATAAAGCCTCTGGAGTCTGGGGAGGGCAGAAAAAGCATGCAAAAAATGGGGGGTCGCGCCTGTAGTGCACGCATGCCCACTGGGGGGGTAGCACATTGCATTATGGGTGCGACATGCCCTCACACTACCCCCCTGCGTTCCCCCACTTATGGCACGCGAGCCAAAAAAGGTTCGCCATCGCTGCAATATATGATGGACTCCTTTCCAGAGTCACTTGTTTTGTGAGATGGACAGCTATATAAATTTGAAAAGTTAATTGAATAAATAATACTAACTTCTGAATGTGTGTTTTGCTTGTATTTTACAAAAGCATGTGCTGAGATCATTTTTATTTTTTCAGGCTTCTTTCAGGTGTAAAAAAACTCTTTATATTTCAGCTGAATGATGGAAAGGTAACTGTGAGAAATGACATAGCAGTAACCCATTTGACACATGTGAGTAAAATGATTAGTGAATCTAAAATAAGCAAATACAGCAATTCAATATTAATTCTTTAGCCAACAAATAAAAAATAGGATAATACTGATAATCCTTGCTTAATTAGTATCTATTCAGTGATCACTTGAACTTACAGTAGCCGTGAATAAATGAATGAGTTATGGCCATTGTAGCACCCCTGTAATGTCATCAAAACGTGGGTGCTTAACAATTTCCTGACACTTAAGACTGTAAGTGTGCTTCAACAACCCCCATTTGCCTATTTCCCCATGTCTTCCCTTTGCTTGATGGTGGTGATGTCATTGATGGCCTTCAGCAGACTTAGCCAGCTGTCACTACTTCTGAATCTTTACTTCAGCCCCAGTGCTGCCATTGCTGACAAAGAGTGCCACAGTGGCCAGCCCTCCACCCCCAGCAGCACAGTCCAAACCTCAGTTGCCATCCCAGCTGACCTTCAATATCTTCTGTTGCTGACAAGGCATGCCCAGTTTGGTCTTATTTAAGGCAACTGCTGGCCACACCAGTCCTTTTTCCTGAGGTTGTCTGTGCATGCTCTTCTCCGTATTGGACGCTGCCCTCTTGCAATGCTTCTGAGATTTTCCGAAACTCAGCAGAGGGCCGTGTCCATCCCTCTCCAAATTGTCATGATGATTTGGAAGGTTTTAGAAGCATCGCAACAAGCATTGCACTATTTGAAGAAATGTGCCTGAAAAATGAGTGCGATAGGTGAGTGGGGAAAGTTCAAAAGAGGCAGTCTCTTACCTTACTGAGGCTCAGGGCTGGGAAGGATAAAGCTGAGAATAGCTTAGATCAGGGTGTGTCCTTGTCTAATGATGACCAATCAGGCATAGATTGTCTAGTATAAGGATAAAGGTTGCATGCCCCCCCCAATAGAATACATTGTACTTTATTTTAATTGTGCCTTGAACTACTCTGCAAACTTTTCTATGTAATATCTGCATTTTGTAATTTCTATATCTTTTTTCTCCTTTCCTTTCAAAATAGATAAATAAATAAAAATCTTTTATTTTCTAGAATTCATTAAGATCAATGCTGGAGCGCATAGCTGCCTATGGGCAAGTGGTATTTAGATTACAAAAGTTTATTGATGATGTCATGGGTCACAGCTCAGAAAGTGGAATACATGGAACCATATCCACTCCCAAGAAATCTGTGGAAGCCCCTTTTAGAACCTATCAGGCTTTTGTGCGAGCTCTTTATAAATATTTCATTAATTTCAAAAAAGAACTTACGGAAATTGAGAGATGCATAATCAACGAAGGTAAAATAATTGCATTTTAACTGAAATTTTTGTTTTAATGTTCTGTGCATGC
The DNA here is from genome assembly GCF_964273705.1 of Natrix helvetica. NCBI lineage: Eukaryota > Metazoa > Chordata > Lepidosauria > Squamata > Natricidae > Natrix > Natrix helvetica. The sequence goes on along the minus strand of NC_138549.1, from coordinate 39,398,626 downwards.
TTTGTATGTATGACATAAAAACATGAACCTATACTTTTTTGTAGATACTACAGTTACCCTTTCCATAGTCATAGATAAGTTGTCACATCGATTAGCACAGCTGAAAGTAATTCATAAAGTTTTTAGCACTGGAGTTGCTGAAGTACCACCTGATACCCGCAACGTTGTAAGAGCATCTCATTTGCTCAATATCTTATACAAAGCAATTCTTGACTATGACAATATGGGGGAAGCTTCTGAACAGACAGTAAGTATAAAAAAACATATTTAATAAATAATAAATTATTTAATAAATATACTGGAAAAATGAACTATAGTTTCTATTCAAGTTAAGTCTGTAATTCTTTTGGTTCATAGATGATTATTCTAGTATAATGTCATCTTATTGATCAGGCATATATGAGTTCAGTTAAGTCTCTGCCCCAAGTGTAAATAATACCTCAACACAAATCCATGTGTGTGATATATTATGACCACACAGAATATAGAGCAGCTGTAGAACTATTTTTCTATTCTCCCATTCTTATAGCAGCTTTCTAAATTAGAAGTTTGCAAGAATAATATCTTCCCACCATATATCATGTGGGGAAAAATGGAGCCCAGAATATATATTTAATTTAAAATTTACATAATGCTTTGTATATACAAACATAAGAATTAGCTCTGCTGGTTCAAGCCTTAGTTCAGCATTTTCTTTCTGTCACTGTGATTAATCAGGTGCCTCTGCTAATAAGCATCTTCCTTCTGCCATTGTTTCTCTGATCTTAAAGTCACGCTTCCCCAGACCTTCAGGCTAAAAGCTTTTCTAAATGCTGACTATATTTATAAATTTTCTAATGATGCTGTTGTTTCCTAATTCAGTATTTATTATTATCTACTCCTCTCTATTCTCTCATAATTTTTCATAATTTCATTTCAGGTCTCCCTTTTGTTTTCTCTGTGGGTTGAAACAGTAAGACCATACCTACAGACAGTGGATGAGTGGATTGTCCATGGTAATTTATTTGATCCTGCCAAAGAATTTATAATTCAAAGGTAATGATAGTGAACATCTTGTGGATATCCCAGAGATGCTTTTTCAGGAGGCAACTGGACTTTCTTCAAAGAAAAAACAAGAAAGTCCAGTTGCCTCTTGAAAAAGCTCTTTGGGGATAACCATGAACTGGATGACTGAGAATCTCTACAAAATCCTGTGGATATATTGATATTTCTAGGGTGTAGGTAATTTTTGTACTGATAGTGGTGGAGCCAAAAGAAATCCTGTGTAAGTATACTTACATATTGCTAAGTATCCATATAATGCACAGTTAGAGATTTAGGTAATCAACCATAGAAAAACTCATTTATTGTTAAAATTCTAGGCTGCATTTGCAATTTTAAAAATTGACATATTTCTGGGAGAATACTTATGACCGGGTTCAGTGCTTTAGTTATTTTATTCCTATTTTGTGTGATGCAATATCACAATTATTACAGCTAATTGAATTCGGAATATAAAAATGTAAGAATCTTCCTATTTGGCTGCTGACCTCTATATCTTAATTTTAATCTTGGTGTTTTCTTAATCAGTATGCATTCTAGTATACACGTAGCTCCTTTGAAATTTTACTTGGCTGTGATGAGCCTTCAAATCTCTTTATTTTTCCTGAATCTTATCCTTAACTACAGAACTGAAAGCTGCAGATGGTGGATGAATATTCTTATCCAGTTATTTGAAAAACCTATTTTAGATTATTATTGTAATTATAAACACATGCATTGTAAATAAATATATGCAATTTTCTGATAAATTTCTGACAATTGCCTGCTTTTTTTCTGCAGAAACAAAAACGTTTCTGTAAATCATAGAGACTTTTGGTATGCCACCTACACATTATACAGTGTATCAGAAAAATCTGAAAATGAAGAGAAAATGAGTGATAATGCTAGTGCCAGTTCTGGCAGTGATCAAGCACCATCAAGCAGACAGCATACCATGGTTTCCTTTCTAAAACCTGTATTAAAGCAGATCATTATGGCTGGGAAGTCCATGCAGTTGCTAAAAAATTTGCAGTGCAAAGATGGTTCTGCACAGCCAGCTGCAGCCCGAGGTAAAAACTGAAATTCCACAAAATGTTTCTTATTCTGTAATGTTATGCGTATTGATTTTTAGAATTCATGTAGCACTACATGACTTGCTTGTAATTTTTTTTAAAAGGAATTGTTTAGATTTTTAAATAGATAATATTTCTGATAAACATTCTACAGTTTCTGCCTAATTGATGCTTACTTAATTTTAAGCCACTTTTAAATATCAGTGATATGACAAAACATTTGACTGGACTTTTACTTGACTTTAAATGTAGATAATGCTCAGTTTATGACTATTTGGTCAACAATGGTTCAAAGCAGTGGTGGGTTACGGATCCCGTTGCAACCAGTACAGTGCAACGGGGCTGGGCATCCACCACATGTACGAGTGCGTGCATGCGTGCTTACCACCAGCGATGCTCCGTGATGCTCCAACTGCTCGCCGGAGCATCGTGCAGGTGCCGTATGCTCCTTGCGGGTAAGCCCCAATCGGCTCAAATACAAGTGAGGGCGGGCGGGCAGGTGGGACCTGGTGCTCCCAGCAGGCACCGGTATGCCCATACTGGGGCGTACCGGTCATATCCCACCACTGCTTCAAAGTTACAACAGGCTTGGAAACAGAATGCCCTAGTTTAATCCAGAATAATTTTTATTAAAATATTTTAGTCCACTCAGAACATGTTACCATGTTTCGTAATGTAAATCAGGATTAAGGCAGTTGGTGTGGGATGATGACCTGAGAATATAGGATTTCTAGTCCAAAACGCTTAAGGCTTACTAGGTTGCCCATCCATGGAATAAGTGTTAATCTGAAATACGTACGGGTCTGGATGGGTGACAACAGGCTCAAGCTCAACCCCTCTAAGACAGAGTGGCTGTGGCTTCCGGCTGCCCGGTTCAACCAGTATATTCCATCGCTGGCCATCGGGGATGAGCAATTAGCCCCGGTGGAACGGGCGCGCAATTTGGGCATCCTCCTAGATGCCCGGCTGGCTATGGAATATCATGTGGCAGCCGTGGCGAGGGGGGCGTTCCACCAGGTTCGCCTGGTGCGCCAATTGCGACCCCTTTTGGACCGGAAGGCCTTGCGCACAATCACTCACGCGCTGGTGACGTCTCGCCTGGACTACTGCAATGCTCTCTACATGGGGCTCCCATTGAGGTGCGCCCGGAGATTGCAGTTGGTCCAGAATGCAGCCGCGCGGGCAATTATGGGGAGATCGAGGTTCTCCCATATAACACCTCTCCTGCGCGAGCTGCACTGGCTTCCTGTGGCCTACCGGGTGCGCTTCAAGGTGTTAGTCACCATCTTCAAAGCGCTCCATGGCACAGGGCCTAGTTATCTGCGGGATCGTGTCCTGCCCCATACATCCCTGCGACCCATTCGCTCACACAGAGAGGGACTCCTCCGGGTGCCGTCCTCCAGAGAGTGTCAGAGGGCGGTGCCCAGGAGTAGGGCCTTCTCTGTGGTGGGCCCTACCCTTTGGAATGACCTCCCCCCAGACATTAGGACAACAACTGACCTCCGCTCCTTCCGTATGAAACTGAAGACCCACCTGTTCCGACTAGCCGGCCTGACATAAATCTACAGCTTCTCCACCTCTTGGGCATTTTTAACTGTTAATTTTAGTTTTTTAAATTTTTACTGTTATTGGGGTTTTAACTTTTTCTAAGCACTGTAATTTATTTATTTATTTTTACCTCCTCTATATGATACTGTTTTGATTGTTGCTTTTGTACGTCGCCCCGAGTCCCTGTGGGGAGAGGGGGCGACTAACAAGTCCAAATAAGTAAGTAAGTAAGTAAGTAAGTAAGTAAGTAAGTAAGTAAGTAAATAAATAAATAAATAAATAAATAAATAAATAAATAAAATTGCTTCATTGGATGCTTAGAAAATAGCACCATCCATCTCAAATCGGAGACTATTTGTATCTGAAGCAAGATTTCTATCAACAGTTTTTGAAGAAAAGGTAGAAGGAGCTATAATTTTATTACTTTTTAATAGAATAAGATAAAATCTATAGGCCAGTAGTGGCAGTTGAGATAACAAAGCCAGCCTAGCTCTAGAATAATAGATAATTTTAAAAAATCTGCTAGCAGAAAATTTCAAATTTATATGTTTATACTCTGCTGCAATCTTACATGCCTCTAAGCAGTTTACAGGAACACCTAGATCAGTAAACCACCCACAATTAGATTAAAATAATAAAAATCTTTAAACCATATTAAAAATGAATATAACTTACTAAAACAAATATAAAGCCAGGTGTCACGACCCAAATGCCCTGCGGAAGACTTCTGTTTTTGCTTGCTTCTGGAAGACAGCTGTGATCACAACTAAGCTTCAAAGGGATGCCATTCCAGAGAGTTGACACTACTGCAAAAAAGCAGTGCCTCTGGCACATCAGGTGAAACTGGGAGAAGACCTCTGTAGTGATAGCTTTCATCTGCTATTTCAGCAAGAGCCATGAGTTCAGTGGGTCTCCTACATCTACTACTCCATAGTAATGCACACTTTTTATTTATTTAGTTACAAAATGAAGATGGTTGTCCATCTCACAATGGGGAATTTCGTTGTCTAACAAGAAATTTAATTCAGAGAAATTAAAAATAAGAGGGACGCGGTGGCTCAATGGCTAAGACAGTTTGTCAGTCAGAAGGTCGGCAGTTCAGTGGTTCGAATCCCTAGCACCGTGTAATGGAGTGAGCTCACGTTACTTGTCCCAGCTTCTGCCAAGCTAGCAGTTTGAAAGCATGTAAAAATGCAAGTAGAAAAATGGGAACCACTTTGGTGGGAGGGTAACAGCTCTCCATGCGCCTTCAGTGTTTAGTCATGCCGGCCACATGACCACGGAGACATCTTTGGACAGGGCTGGCTCGTCGGCTTAGAAATGGAGACAAGCACCGCCCCTAGAACCGGAAACGACCAGCAAGCATGTGCAGGGAAATCTTTACCTTAATTAAAAATAAATTACAAGACCAATTAAGAAATCCAAATTGTTAATTCTACTTACAATTAATAAACAACAATCATCAAATAAAGTGGACTCACCCTGTCCCAATTAGATAAGGGAACAACCAAATCTTTTTTCTTTTGGCTTCCCCATCTGGAGATACCATTGGACTTGCCAGAAAACCCTGATGACTAATTAGTAACTCTTATCTTGCTAGGACTCAGCCTTACTATGTTCTCTTCATCCATGATCCTCATAGATTCCAGACATAGGATAAGATTTCAATAGCATCATTATGTTAACTTATTCCATTTTGGATTTTTATACTGTAAAGCACATTATCTCGATGTTTATGAGATCAAAGCAGACAACCATACTGAAAAAGAACATACAGGACAAAATTAGCAAGCCACTGTCTATTTCTTAAACTTGTTTAGGTGATTAGGACTGTTATAAGGCACCTGCAATTGCTGTCACCTGAAAATGAAATGAAAACATTCTAGACACACTGTATCACTATTAGTTGACATAGTGTATTAAAATCTTGTTTTATTATTATTATTGCTGCAAAATCAATACTTCTAGTTCAGTTTTCCTCATATGTTTTTGTTTGACCAATTAGATTTCATTGTCAGTGTAGTAAAAAATTTCAAGTGTGTTGGTTTTTTTCTGGTTTTTATGAACAATTGTCTTGAAGAAGCAGTAATCCATGTTTCAATATCCAATTCAGGTGCAGAAAGGAAGAGCTTGTACATGTTATTTTTGGAATCTGTGCAATTGCGTCTACGTCATGGAGATGAACATATTCAAGATACTTTAACAGAACAGCAAGCTACTAAAGAAAGCCTAATAAAGATGCAGTCCATTGCAGAAAGACATTTAGAATTGGATGATATTCATGATCCTTTACTAGCTATTAATTTTGCAAGGTAATGTAAGGGATTTAGAATATTTTTTTGTCCTTTCTCATTTTTCAAACATCTTCTGCCAAAGAAATATAAAAAAGTTCCTGCTATTCCAGTAGTATGTATGTTATTTTTAATACAATATTCAACAAGTAAAATAGTTAGATGCCATACATTGGTAACCTTTATTATGTTAATTAATGTCTCCTATAATAGATGTCAGGATATTGTATGGAAAATATAAATTCATAGGATAATACATTGATTAGAGTAAAATATCAATAATAGAAATATGAATATACAAAAATGCAATAGAAAACAGAGTTTGCTTAATGTACCAAAATTTAGTATAAGAGAAAGAACTGCACCAAACTCATTAATGATTCAGTTTCATTATAACTGAAAATGTAATGCCAAATTTAATTATGCCAGAGATTGGAGCCAAGAAGGGAAAGGGTTTAGTCCAGAGTTGGATTAACACCAGGCAAAGAAACAAGCAGAAAACTACCTTAATCAAGGAACTACCAAGGAGAAAACCACACCTCACCAACACTGACAGTGCAAATTTTTGTATATAAACAGGGAGCACACACCACACTCACTAGTACTGATGATGTTATGGAGTTGGATAATGAAACATCTGCAAGAAAACAATGAAGCTCAGAGAGCACCAAGGATTCCATAATTAAACTCTTCATTTCCATATATTCTCTTCTATAGTCTTTTCAAATCATACATTTTTAAAATATTTTATCAAAGTGTACATTTAATGATAGAAAAAATACAGTAGAACCACATTTGTATATTATTATTTTTTCAGGAGCAGTTTCTTATTCGACTATTTTCTAACAATTGTCTGATTTCTTATATTTCGCCAAATGTGAAGATTAGGGAGACTTTATTTCTCTTACACCAGTGGTGTCAAACTCACAGCGTTGTTGCATGATGTATTGTGACTTTTTCCCCTTCGCTAAACCAGGTGTGGGTGTGGCTAGTGTGTGACGCATCCAGCCCATTGGCCACGAGTTTCATAGCCCTGTCCTACACTGAATACGTATTTTAGTTTATGTCTAATATGTGGAAATAATATAATGTCTTCAGGAAGTACATTTCCCCCCCTTTATCATCAAGCAGTCATTATGGAGAAAATCTATGTGTTTGCTAAGTATTGACAACTTGATGACACATACTCAGTTGCTAAACAAAAACAAACAAACCAGCTACAGAACCTGTGAAAATCTCTCTCTCAAAATTAGAGACCATTTATATCCTTGTGTTTTCTGTATGGTTTGCTTATCTGTAATATATTTGTACAAATTCTATATTAATTTGTTGGAATTAATATGAAGGACCTAAAGTTAACCCTTTTTTTGCAGATTATATTTGGATCACGGAAACATACACGAGACACTTTCTGCTGGTGATGTTTGTGTAGATAGGTCATCTGAATCAGTTACATGCCAGACATTTGAACTGACCCTAAGATCTTGTCTTTATCCTCATATTAACAAGCAGTATCTAGAATGTTGTGGGAATTTAATGCAAACTTTGAAGAAAGATTACAGGTAAGAATTTACATAAGTTGCCAGTTTTGACATGTAGCTAATACATATTTTCAGCATCGTAGTAGATATTTATTTGTTCACTAAAATCCTTATTGTACATTCTTCACCTGATAGAAGAAATATTTTAGTAGCTATGGCTATGTACTGTTGTGATGGATGGTTTGAAAGCGGGGACTAGGTTGCAGTTTTCATTCCGCATTGACACGTATGTGGCTTGTGCTTGCTTCCCCCTGACTTGTGTACTGCTTGCACTGGCCCTTCCCCGACCCATGTGTGGTTGCACTGGATCTCTCCTGGTCTCACACACCCTGCCTGCTGCATTACTGCACTCCTTATGTGGAACTCCTGCCTCTTTCTGCTTAATGCCCATGTGTCACAAGGCAATCCCAGGCCCAATTGCTGATATAACCCAAGTACTACTTATAAGCTTAAAATTATGACTACATTCCAAACTAGAAGTAGATGGCAAGAATTTAGAATAAGGTGAGAAGCTTTTTGCAAGGAAACATAATTGATAAACAAGTTAGATGATGGGAAGAATGTTGAGCAAGCACCATAAGATAATTGTCTTCTGTAAAACATAACTATACTATGTCTGAATTAGGTCTCTTGAATAACATAATTCATTGAGATTTATAATTGTTAAACATGGTTGAATTCTATTATACTAAATGTCTTTTAACATCTACATCTTCATTGCATAAATGAAGAATTGAAATGTAAACTATGAAATTTGTATTTCTTGTTTAGGCTGGTAGAATACTTGCAAGCAATGAGAAACTTTTTCTTACTTGAGGCTGGTGATACAATGTATGACTTTTACACATCTATTTTTGATAAAATACGTGAGAAAGACACATGGCAAAGTGAAGCATTCCTAAATGTCCAGCTTCAAGAAGCAGTTGGACAACGTTATCCAGAGGATAGTTTAAGGTAATAAAGTAATTATATCTAGAAGAGGAAGAAGGATTTGCCATAAATATGCCACTTCTATTGTAAAGGAATTTAAAACATTAACTTTAGCATATTTTACTTCTGTGATGTTAACATAAATTAAGTTGATGTAATTTTAATGTGAATGGAGGCATTCATGTTAATATTATCCAGGTTTATTGCTAATAATAATAAGAGATATAGATAATGTGCTTACAGTAATTGTAATTTGGCTCTTATTTAGTATGAGTGAATTTTTAGAGGTTAAAATTAAGAAAGGTGTATATGTAATAATTAGGTGACCACCAATTTTAAATGATTTGAAGCAGCCACTAATTACATCAGTTTAAAAGTAAATGCAACTGTCTGGTTTATAATTGCTGTGATAGGTAATATCCCATGTTGAAATGAAATTTCCCATTACAAAGTTTGCAACAAAGTGATTATAGATGGTAATCTTATCTGAAAACATTTGTGTTGATTTTATTTCATTAATTGTATAGTTATCTGTCTTGGAATCGACAGTTGATAATAACTATATGTTTTTCTATATAGGTTGTCAATTCTATGTGAAAATATTGATATAGCAAAGAAGAAGTTGCCTGTTAATACACTAGATGGCTTAACACTGAGTTACAAGGTAATTCTTGCTTTTATTGAAATGGAAGGCTTAACATTAAAGCAAAAAAGGATAGCAATTTTGTTTTGTTTTGTTTTCCTATATAGGTCCCTTGGCCAGTGGATATAGTTATAAGTGTTGAGTGCCAAAAAATCTATAATCAAGTTTTCCTTCTGTTGTTACAAATAAAGTGGGCCAAATACAGTCTGGATGTGTTGAGGTTTCATGGTAAGAGGATTACTTCTCTGTAATGAAAATATAATTCTAAAACCTACACTATCTTCAGCTTCTACAGAAGTATAATGCGAAGAGAGGAGAGGAAGAGGGAGGGTGGAAGAGAGAAAGAGAGAGAGACAGACAGATGTATGAAAAGGAAAAGATAAAATAGAACCTTATTTTTCTGAACCACCATTCAGTGAACTTCAAATTCAGTTTGCGGTATTTTATTTTAGAGTACCTGAAACAATGGACATTTAATGGATTTGTGGGAACGATGCAACTTACCCATGTGATGTTAGCATTGATTGCTTAATTATTTACATAACATAAATTATGTCAGATACATACAGTAAGCTTAGGTTTAATAGACATTTTTTAAAAGATATAGTCCTGTTGTCTAAATAGTTTGTTAAAGTTTTACTGCAGTGTAAAAAATTTTTAAATTCTGAGATCAGTTGAATGTAAGGACAAAAATAATGTTGCAATGCAGTCATCATTCTAGTCATCATTATCACGATGTTGTATTTTAATCCCACTTTCCCTCTTCATACACCTAAACTGTCAGTTTTCATCAAGCAAGGATACATATTTACCATTGCATTCTTTTTGGGAAGATTTCAAAAATTAATGTTTATTTATTTTAGTAATTAGCAATATTTTTGTACTGTCCCAATCAAATTACTTTTGGGAATATAAAGAGTTATCACAAAATTATTAGTATCTTTCTGTGGTTCACAGATTACCTTGATTGGGCTGCAAAAGGCTGTACTCTCAACATACAAGTTTGCTAAAGTATAATAGATGTAATTAGTTTGAATCTGCCAATAAAGAAGTGATCTGCAACTAAAAGAATCAGTAAATGTGAGCATGATATTGTGCTTAGGTACTGCTTATGAACTTCATGTTGAATATGTAGAAAGAAAGTTGGGGTATGTGAATTCTTGGTTAGGTCTTTCTTGGCTCTTGCTGTATTTTAATTGTCTTGTTTTTTTGCCAACTTGACATGTCATTACTCTGTTCTTTGAATAGGCATTTTAGAGCAGTATATTCAGAAAGTTGAACTTTTCACCTAAAAAATGTGTGACTGTTGTTGTAATTTATATTGTTTTGCTTTTTTCCCTATTATTTTCTTTTATTGCACTTTTCTTCTTAAGAACTAGTCATAGCAGCAGAAAAGCTCCAGGATAATAGAGGGATGACACTTGATCAAGAAGCTGTTCTTCAATTTGGATTTCAATCGGAGCCCATTAAACAACAAACTCAACGCATGTTCCTTTTAAGAGTGAAACTCATGCACTTTGTTAACAGCCTACACAACTACATTATGACTAGGGTATGTGATATACAGTGCATTTCAATAAGATTAAAATTTTGTAAACAATCAGAAGTGCTACACTGTTTCTTAGTGTAGCAAAAAGACTGCACATTTTTACCAGATATATGATTGTCATTCCTAGCTTAACAGCTCTTGGGATTTTAAATAACAAATAAAATGCTTTCAAATACATGAAAACCTCTTCTGTAATATATTCTTGCTAATGCCAAGTACTGCAAAATAAATTTATTAGTCATGAGAATTCAACTTTGGTTTGCATTCTAAACTATTCCAGATGTATTGTTGTTGTATCTGTTTAAAGGAATATAAAGAGAAAACCAGTATTTATTCTCCAGTGTAATAATAACCTGTATCCTTTCCAAATAATAGTTACAATTTGAAAGAAGACATTCAGATTTCTACTTAGTCATACTTACTGACAAATATTCAAGTTTACGTAATATTTCAGTCTCTGGCTGAATTTTAGGGATTCTTTCTTCGATGTGGTTCCCAATTATATCATCATTTTTAAAAAGGGGCTACATTCTTTTCTGAAACGGTTTTAATCTAAGGAGTGCATATATTACCTTAATTATTTAACTGCCATTCATTGTAATTAGAAATGTCTTGTATTCTGTAAATTGAACTTTCTGAAGATTACAGTACAGTTTTAGAGAAATATAGAGCAAAGAAATTTAAATTTTGGTTCATTATACATTTTGCCTCCTTTTATAAGATTCTTCATAGTACAGGCTTGGAGTTCCAGCATCAAGTAGAAGAAGCAAAAGATTTAGATCAATTAATCAAAATACATTATAGATATCTTTCTACAATCCATGACCGTTGCCTCCTGAGAGAAAAGGTACATCAAATATTACCTGTATGGAATCCTTATAATATTTGCAAGGGATTGGATTTTTTAATGTCTAACAGTTAAACTATAATGCATGTAAATTGATATTTTGAATGTTAATCTTTAGATGGTCACATTGATTACACTGAATAATACTTTCAGTCTGTCCAATACTTCAATAGAAAAGAAGTTCATTGGTGAAGACTGAGTACATATCAATTCAGGATTGTAAATCAGATACAGCATATTTTTTTCCAGCAATCTCTTTGGCTTAAATCTCATGCATGATAATAGATTTTGTGCATGATAATAATGAACTAGAAAATTCAAAATTTTCAAAAATATTAATATTTTCAGTGTTATTTCCCCCAAAATTTAATAAACTGATAACAAAAATTTATAATTAAGACAGGCCAATGTAAAACAGGCTCACAGCTCCAGTCCATTATATTTCCAACATACTGAAGTTGATAATCAACCCTTGCTAAAAATCCTTATGTTGAATGTTGCTTTAAGATCATAAGACATTTTAAAAAACTACTTGGTTTGTAAAAACAGAGACTAATTTTTCCTACAATACAGCAAATGTTTTGAAGATAGAATTAACAATAAGAAGCATATTTGTTGTTGTTCTAAAACAGATTTACCTGCAGTCTTCAAACAGTGGTCTCTGTGTCAGATTGTCATGGAAAGAGGAATGAAGCTTAAGCTTTTTTCTAAATAGCATCCAAATATGTCTTGCAGCCTTTAATGCTGGAAAAATAGACTATTGTCTTTAGTAGTTATAGAGATCAACAGGATCCAATGCTAACTTTCTTGTTGCACCTGTGATAGATTTGCTTAAGCTCCAGCAAGAAACAGAGATCAAATGACAGGCCTTAAAACTGACAAAAGTTTATTATCCCATTTTCATAGATTTAAATGGTTTTCCATCCTCCAAATTTTACATGTAGATGCCTCTTCCTTGGGGGAAAAACCTCTAGTTTTCAGGATTTTTTGCTTCTTTGGGTTAGTAGCATGGCATATTTAGTATGTATTTTGGTATAGGTCTCTGATTAATTTCCCCTCCTATAAATGTATTTGGAATATGGGTATTTCCTGTAGTGTGATTATCTGCCTTATTTTATTGTATGCTATCCATTCCAAAAGACTCTGGGAGCTAACAATCTTTTTTGTGCTGTAAATATTTGCAAAAATATATTTCCTAACAAAAAGTAACCAACACACAAGATATAATTATCCAATACCAATATATCAACTTTAACAAATAAATGAAGAATGAAATATGTAAATCTACTTTGAATCTACATAACAGCTGTTATGTTGCCTGTTACATTTGATTTCCAGGTTAGTTTTGTGAAAGAAGCAATAATGAAAGTTCTGAACCTAGTATTGATGTTTGCAGATCGTTGGCAAGCTGGTTTGGGAGCCTGGAAGTACGTACCTATTCAATTTATGTTTCACAATTGGTTGACAGAATTGGGACTTGTTTTACTGACATTTGTTCTTTGAGTGAAGTCTTATGAATAAGATGAAGTATAGTGTTGACAAATTAATTGTGTAGATCACAATGGAATACATTTACATTGGATGTTATCACTTCTGGACACATGTTAGCTTCACAATCAGTGTGTCTTTTTAAGTATACTTTTCTAAATTGTACATTCAGAAAATAAATTAGACATAATCAGCAATAAAAGGAATTGCATTGTTGGAGCCCTGTACTGTATAGTACGAGGTATCTATGTGTTCCAAATGCTCTGATAGTGAAAAATCTTGGATATCTTGAAATATCATTTGGATTCTTAAGAATAGTTTCAGCAATTATTTGTGGATTTCCTCTGAGCAGCAGTCATGACTGTGATAATACATTTACTTCATTAATGGGACATCTGTGAAAAACTCTATAACATATGATATAGTATAACAATAAAAATATGTTGCGCCTCTACTGTGAACATATGTATCAAGTCATCTAACCTAATGTAAAAGTATGCATCGCTGTGGGAAACCTAGGATGATAAGAATAAAATTAGGGTTTATAGGGTAGCATTAAGTATTCCATTAAGATTTCAAGGTGTAGGTTGTTGCAAGAGATAAAACCTTAAATGATTTGTTTGGTACAAGTTTAAATATGGTACAAAGGATAAAAGATAGTTAACAAAGTGATTATAACTTTCTAATAAAAATATTTTCTGTTCAAAGCTTTTTACTACAAATACCTTGTTTTTACTCAGAAAGAATAACAATAAGTTTCCCAAAACTTGGTTTTTGTTTGTACTGTCTGTCTAAATTATCTTTCATTACTTTTAGGATGGAATCCATAACAAAGATGGAATCAGATTTTAAAAACTGTCATATGTTTCTTGTGACAGTTCTAAACAAAGCAGTCTGTAGAGGCTCTTTTCCACATTGTGAGTATTTAAGGAAAAAAATATTTTTTAATATTAACAATTTGTTGTTAAACATTTAGAATAATGTGTGCAATATTACTTTCTTAATACTTGTAGCCCTAAATACTTTTAATCATAACTAACATACTATCAACTATATCCTATATAATTGGAGGTATATATTAATTAGAATTGTTAGAAATTTGTGTTACTTGACACTAAGAAGTATATCATAGTTTTATCCACTTCTGATATGTTTTGTTCAAAAGACAGCTTATTTTGATCCTAAATACTTTACTCGTTTTTGATTCACAGTGGAATCTTTAGCTTTGTCACTCATGGCTGGAATGCAGCAAACTTAACATGACATCCAAGGATGAAATTATACTCAAGCAACAACTTCTTTGAAACAATGTGATCTTGGCTAAAATGTCCTGTGATTTATGTGGCAGGCATTTTGTTTTAATAAGTTCCAGTACTTCAGTCCTAGGTTTCTCATATGTACAATTGTATAGGTATTACACTTGAAACTGTACAAATGTAAATAATGTAAATAATGTAAATAATGAAACTATCATTAATTTTATATGTGAAATGTTTGTCTGACCAAACCATATTTTTATTTTCCTCTGTGAGGCACAAACATCAAAACAAATGTTGTAAAATAAACCTTAAATATTTCCATTAAGATTACTAGTGCATAAGTTATCAGTTATACTTAAATGTAATATTACTGTTGTTGGATTGAGTTTTCTTTTCCCCTCTTCAGTGTATAACTATTTCTGATGAAATTAAATTCACAACTGTAGTTGATGTAATAAATATCAGATTTCAGTAAAATTGGCATTGGAAAAGTACTTTATGATTATCAATTTTTATACTGCATACATTTAATTTTTGGCATTGTTAATAAATATTACTGAGCTTTTAAATTTTGCAATGACAGGGAGCCTTAGTTTAACAGCCATTCATTCAGTGACCATTTGAAATTACAACAATGCTGAGCAAAGAAACGTATGATACAATGCTGAAGTAGGAAACTTAAATATTCCCCAAATTTTAGCTTTTGCAGCAGCCTGCTGTCAGTTGATCACCACTTGTGACCTTAACTGCCAGCTTCTGATAAGCAAAATAAATGGAGAGCATGACTTTGAAGGGGTTATAAACAGGAATCACATGACATTGTGCCTAATGATCATAGGGGAAAACAACCACAACTATAACTGCCATTGTAAATCGACATAGGCCCATGATACTGTTGCAAGATGCAATCTGGATCAGTTACTGGGACCAGATTGTGCTAGACCAGTGATGGCGAACCTATGGCACACGTGCCACAGGTGGCACGCGGAGCCATTTGTCAGGGCATGCGAGGCGCTGCCCTGTCAGCTGGCCAGCTGAGTTCACCCTTTTTTAAAGCCATTTTTCGCCCTCCCCAGGCTTCAGAGGCTTTATAGGAGCCTGGGGAGGGCGAAAAGAGCCCCCCGCCCCCCCAGAGGCCCTCCGGAGGCTTCATGAGCTTCCCTGAAGCCTCCGGAGTGCAAAAAACGGCCCTACAGGCAAACCGGAACTTTGGGAACGCACTTCCAGTTTGCTCGGAGGGTCGTTTTGAGCGCTCCGAAGGCTTCAGGGAACCCTCTTGACGGTCCCTGACACCTTCGGAGCACTTAAAATGACCCTCCGAGAAAACTGGAAGTGACTTCTGGTTTGCTCGGAGGGTCGTTTTGAGCGCTCCGAAGGCTTCAGGGAAGCCTCTTGAAGATCCCTGAAGCCTTCGGAGCGCTTAAAATGACCCTCTGAGCAAACCGGAAGTGGCTTCCGGTTTGCTCGGAGAGTCATTTTGAGCACTCCGAAGGTTTCAGCGAAGCCTCTTGACGGTCCCTGAAGCCTTCGGAGCGCTTAAAACGACCCTCTGAGGATTTGCTCGGAGGGTCGTTTTGACTGTTTAGGAGGCTTCAGGGAAGCCTCCTGAAGGTCCCTGAAGCCTCTGGAGGGCCTCCTGGGGGGCGGGGGAGTCTGTTTTCACCCTCCCCATGATCCTATAAAGCCTCTGAAGCCTGGGGAGAGTGAAAAAAGCATGCAAAAATGGGGGGGGTCACACATTGCATTATGGGTGCGCACGCCTGCACACAACCCCCCTGCGCTCCGCCCACTTATGGCACACGAGCCAAAAAAGGTTCGCCATCACTGTGCTAGACTGCTAGAGAGAAGTTCCCTGCAACATTATCCTGGGATATGTACATTTGCCTTCATTCATGACATGATACTGAGTTTTATGACCCCACTGCTTGATGATAGAGTTTCTGCTCCCAATTACTATTGTTAATTGAGAATTATCTATATGACTGCTGTTGATGTCAGTTCACAAATGTGAATATATCCTTTTCCTTACAGTACAAATATACATTATTATGATTATGGCATAAGGATTGAAAATAAAAAAAAGTCTCAGTTGGCCCCAAATTGGTCATTCTGCAAAAAAACAACAACTCTGGATCACTTTTAATGATCTGCTGAAAGATGTAGTTGAATGGAATGTCCATAAGACCACAGTGCAATATTGCTTATACAGTAGTAACCTGAATGGAGAGTTGTTGGAAAGAAACACAAAAGTAATCTTCTAAGATACACACACACACAGATACACAAACAATAGTTGAAACAGCTTGGAACAAAATACTTCAAACTGGTTAAGCAACACTAATATTCAGTCACAACCAGGCAAGAAAAAAGAGTGCAATAATTGAAGAAACCTTGACTACTGTTAAGTATATGGATAATTCTGTTATGCTTTGGGGATGGGGTAACGTTCAGCAGCACAGCATATATTTTGCCGATGGAAAGAGGGATAAGTTCAATTAAATATCAGTATATTTTAAAAGGTAATATCCCACTATCATTTAAGAAATTAAAGCTAAAAAGAGGGTAGATATTTCATCAGGCTTCAATCTGAAACACTGCCAAATCAAACCATGAATATTTGCATGAAAGAAAAAAAAGTTTTGGAACATCCTTCACATTCCCCAGAATTGATTATTGAGAATCTGAGGAAATACCTCAAACACATGATGCATGTAAGGAGACTCAAAAATATTTGTGAACTAGAGCAGTTCTGCAAGGAAAAGAGGGAAAGGTTCTAAAAGCAAGAAAACACAAACTACATAGGAATGTTGCCATTTCTGGCAAAAGATTTTTCCAAAGTACAAACTTTTGCACTTGCCATATTGTTTATAATTTACACATCTGCACATGAACAGTAAATCTATGCAACTGGACCAGGTTACCAAAACGTTTGTATGCAAATATATGTTAATTAGTTTTGTATTGGCTGTCTCGGGAAAAATTGTAGGGGAAATACAAAAGTTGCGCAATTCTGAGCACACGCCACGAACTTTTATGGCCGTAACTTCATGACCGAAAAAAGACTCTTAAGTTTTTGTTCCTGTTTTGGTATTAGAACTGAACTAAACATGTGAGTTAGAAAGTTTTCTGGGGTCAGATTTTTCTGGGACAGATGTTTTACTTGGAGTATATCAGTTACAAAGCTGTTTGTGATTGTAAACAATTGAACAGGAATGATTTCATGAGTCTCCCCTTATAACTAACATTTTAAATGCCTGCCCAGATTATGAGTGTTAAGGTAGGACAGGAAGATATGAAAATGTTCCTATTCAAACATTTTCTGAATACTTCTTATCATTTCATGTAATTCTTTACTGAGACAATGGCATTTCAATTAAAGACTCTTTGATGGTGCAGTTTATTTTCTTGAAATTGATTCTGTATATTCTGGCAGTTGCAGTAATCACCATGGCTAACTCCTGTTACATATTTTCCTTTTTGAGCATAAGGTGTTGTATTACTACTGAGGAAAAATTATTAGAATGTACTACTGTATTGAGACCATATACTAGAAACAAAACAATATGTTTCTGCAAAGAGCAAGATCAACATAAGAACAAACCAAGAATGGACAGTATTAAAATCGTGAGGTTTACCTTTCTTTAAGAACAAAGAATACTAGTTATTTTTCAGAAAGGACTGTTAATGCCAGTGGCCTGGTATGATAGTGGTACTTATTGTAAAGTGATTTATTGGAGCCATTCTCCTTTTTAGTATAAGGTGACATCTGCCAAAGGATTAAGTCTCCCCATAATCCTAAAAAAAAGAGGAGATCAGACCATTTCAGGCTTTCTGTCTTCAATTCTCTTTTTTTTTAAAATCTCCTTTTAGAAAACAATGAACAATCTAATATGGAGCTTTAGGGGAAAAAATGCACCTCTATAGAGTAAAGTTGCTTTCCCTGTAATGTACAACTTTTTCAATAGGCTTGCTGATACAGGATTCAATCGCAAATTCTATACAGAAAAAAAGACTTAAAATTATTCATAATTTCAGATTTTTTTAAAAAAAAATTAATTTCGGGCACTGCTTGGACAAGTCCCTGCAGTTTTCTTGGCAAGGTTTTTCAGAAGTTGTTTCTTACTGCCTCCTCCTAGGGTTGAGAGAAAGTGACTGGCCCATAGTCACTACAACTCATGGTCTTCTAGTTTCTAGCCTGATGGCTTAACCACTCAATTGGCCCTCCTAGATACAAATTAATCCTAATATAAAATTTAAGGCTTATAGAGCTCATGAATGATACGGTCTATTGAATGATTCCCACCATTAAGATAAAATGTGGTTTGTTTTTGTTTAGCATGATATGCAACCTTGTCCCACCTGCAAATCGCCGTTCACAGTAAATGTAGTTGCAGTCCATCAATACAACCACAATGTATTAGTTTTGGCAAAGATCATTCTGTAGCCTGGACACACCTCACAAAGAGATTCCTTCTGGATTCCCAATCTACAGGTAGTCTTACAACCACAATTGATCCAAAACTTTCTGTTGATAAAAAGTTTTTAAGTGAGTTTTGGCCCATTTTACAACCTCTTGCCACAGTTAAGTGAATCATTTAAGTTAGTAATATGGTTAAGTGAATCTGACTTCCCCATTGTCTTTGCTTGTTAGGTCGCAAAAAGAGATCACATGACCCCCAGGACACTGCAATCATGATGAATACATGCTAGTTGCCAAGCATCCAAATTTTGTTCATGTGACCAGAGGGATGCTGCAATGTAATGTGAAAAACGGTCATAAGTCACTTCTTTCCTGTGTCATTGTAACTTCGAACAGTCACTAAACGAATGGCTGTTAAGTCAAAGACTACCTCATGTTATAGTCAAATTTTGCAACTTCAGTTTATGGTTAAACAGGAGACCCTAACTTGGTCTACTTGGCTTGTTTTCTCTGAATAAAGACTCGGGGATGGCAATTCACCTCATGAGATCACAGGTGACAGTATTTGCACGTATGTATAAAGTAACTCCCCCCCCCCCCCCTTTGTGAGAAGAAGCCTTGCGAGCTCTGCTCTCTTCTACTAGAAACCGGCGTGAAGATCAGAAAGGGATTCCCTCACTCGAAGGAGGAGCCGCGGATAGTTCCCTGGGCGGACTGACTGCTTCCGAAAGAGATGGCCGAAGGTTTCGGTCGGGACGGGGGAGGAGCCGGAGTGGGAGGAAGGGTGTTTCCTTGCACTATTTCCCGGTTTGACTCAGGCAGGAAACTTCCGAGCGTCCGGCGGCCCTGGAAGGGAGCGCGGGGATAATCCCGAGGGGCAAGACCTGAAGGCAAAGCCGGAGACAAAGCCTAAAGGGGAGTGAGGCCGCCCCTCGGAACGGCTTGCATCTCTGGGCGTGAGGACAAACCCACAGGGCCTCCTCGGCACGAAGCTGGGTGAGAAAAAACTTCCATCGATTTTTCCTTCCGCTTTCCGTCCGAGAAGAACCCCGAGACCCCGTGCCAGGCGGCTCTTCTTTTCATTTATGTGGCGCGGGGAGTCTCGCGTGCAGGTGGCCGCGCACACTTGAAATGCATTTATTTCCACGGCGCGGCCTAACCGGGGAGGCCCACGGCTCGTGGATTTGGGGCGGGTCTCCCTCACATACCAAATTCCGTGGAAGTTCAAGCTTCCGGGACATAAAATGCCAATTTCTTCCGCGGCGCCTAATAAGCTTGTGCTAGGAGCTGCGCGGAGGAATTCCTGAGAGGCTGCTGCATTGAACAAGTCCAGTCTCGGTGCGGCCTTGGAAGCATCGTTGTTTTAAGTGGGATAAGCCCCGGTGTCGGAAACAGCCTTGGGGGAGATAAGAAGGGAGGGAGAAAGAAAGTTGCACACTAGGAATTGTGGTGGAAAGGGAACAACTAAAGAGGGTTTCTTCTTAACTCTACATCTTATTGAAGTTGTGATCCATTTGAAACAATTCAGACGTGGGTGCCTTTTCTTCAAGTTTGCTGTAAATTGCAGTGCAATCGCGTTTTTCCCGAAATTTGAAAGAAATCTCAGGCAATCTCACTTAAGATTTATGAATAAATTCAGAATTCTTAACCAACCCATCCACATCCCCAGATTTTATTAATTAAGTTTGACGGCCGAGTGTCTTTTTATTGAGAATAAAGGTTCGTTAAAAGCTGGGAATGAACTTTCCTATTATAATAATGGCATCATGCACATAATTTATACTTGTTAGAATTCATTGAAGGAGTGGGAAACAGTCTGCTAATGTTTACAGTGTGGGAGGAAGTAGATCAGAGCTGTAATCCAGTGGGTATTTACTTTGAAAGTTGCAAATATATTTCAGGATTATGTTTGCAAATCATGTCTGTATTAGTTAATTGCTTGATCAATTTTCTGTATTTCTATAATATATTGAACCTCAAGCTAACATCATGTTTCAATTTGCACTAAAGGATATCATAGTTGGTGTTTTGGTTGACTGGCCTCTAGAGTCATATGTAGTAGATTGGAAACACAACATGTGATGAAATGTAGATTATATACCTTCAACATTTGCTGGCTTTCCTCCTTTTATTTCTTACTTTAACTGACAATTTTGGAAACTTCAAAAGGCTGCATATTACTTTGTGTTCAGTAAGTTGACTTTATAAAGCAACTGCTTTTATCATGGATTTTAAATTTCAATTACAATATGTATATGTATTTTAGTTAGCAATGCACTGTTAAAATTGATAAATATTAAGAAGCTACTATAAATTCTCATGTACTTGTAATGATAACAGATTTGTGGTAAATATGGTGAAGGAAATAGTTACTTTCAGCCCTTAAACTAATATAGAAACTAATTTTTAGAGTAGCTTTAACCACAGTGTTCATGCAATTGATGTGCATTGTTAGTTGCTACATAGATTTTCTTTCACAGCTTGTTTCAGTCCGTTCCTATCAGATTCTCATAGGAAAACTAGTTGAAAGAAGCAGTTGATTAAACCGCTTATGGTCTTCATTTTGCAGTAAATGTTTTTATTTACTGTGAATATTCATTTGCAATAAGTGTTTTATTTTCCTCAGTTTTTGTTTCTAAGTATTTATATGTCATTTCCCTCTAGATGCTCAAGGCATTGTACATAATGCACTTCTCCATCCCTCCACTCCCAATAGCTTTGAAATGTTTGTTGGGTTGAGAGAAAAGGACTCCTTCAAAGTCACTCATCCATTTAATATTGATTTATTTTATTTTGGCAGAAGAAAGTTTTACCTGATTAAAGAAAAAAAGTAAAGCATACTTATTCAGAAGAACGGTTTACCTGATTATGGAAGATTAGGCAGAAAAAAGTTGTCTGTATATTTACAAATGATCAAAAACCTTCCCCCAGAACATAGCATGGCAGATAGCTCTGTGGAAGAAAGATGCAAAATGCATAGTTGGAGCAGTCTTTGAGGTTGCTTTTCCTCTTCTCCTATGGCAATTGCTGTTAGCAGGGAAGAATCAGCCGGTTGGATTGAGCTCTAAAATGATCATCTGCTTTCCCTCCTTGAAAATTCTCCCAACTATAGACGCCTTTTCTGATGGATGGAAAGGGTTTTCTTTCATGCTTTGTTATTCAAGTGCTTGAATAACAGCTTTGGTTCTGGTATAATTATATTTAACAGTTGTCTTAAAGTGTGATAAAGTATAAATAATATGTAAGAAGCAGTCATGTTTAATCAGGTTAACTAAAAAAAAGTCCAGCATGTATCTTGATTCTTCCCAATGCTTCATCCTGGCCTGCTAAAATACTCTAACTAAAATACTGAATATCTTATTTTGAACAGTGTGAAATTTTGTACATTTTGTTTTGAACTGCTTGAAATGTGGGATTATTTAAAAGAGTGTTAATTTAAAGCCTAGTCATCAAATGGAGAGGCTATAACTCAATTTACATTGTGCTTCAGATGCTGCAGAGACATGGTATAGGTCAGCGATGGCGAACCTTTTTTGGCTTGTGTGCCATAAGTGGGGGGAGTGCAGGGGGGTCATTTGCAGGCATGCCACACCCATAATGCAATGCGCGACCCACCCAGTGCACATGCACGCACTACAGGCACGAACCCCCCCCCCTTGTTTGCATGCTTTTTTCGCCCTCCCCAGGCTCCAGAGGCTTTATAGGAGCATGGAGAGGGCAAAAATAGCCTCCCCTGCCCCTCCCCCCCCGGAAGCCCTCTGGAGGCTTCAGGGACCTTCAGGAGGCTTCCCCGAAGCCTCCGAAGCAATCAAAATGACCCTCCGAGCAAACCGGAAGTCACTTCCGGTTTGCTCGGAGGGTCGTTTTGAGCACTCCGAAGGCTTCAGGGACCTGAAGCCTCGGGAGCAGTCAAAACGATCCTCCGAGCAAACCGGAAGTCACTTCCAACTTGCTCGGAGGGTCGTCTTGAGCGCTCTGAAGGCTTCAGCGACCTTCAGGAGGCTTCCCTGAAGCCTCGGGAGCAGTCAAAACGACCCTCCAAGCAAACAGGAAGTCACTTCTGGTTTGCTTGGAGGGTTGTTTTAAGCGCTCCGAAGGCTTCAGGGACCTTCAGGAGGCTTCCCTGAAGCCTCGGGAGCAGTCAAAACGACCCTCCAAGCAAACAGGAAGTCACTTCTGGTTTGCTTGGAGGGTTGTTTTAAGCGCTCCGAAGGCTTCAGGGACCTTCAGGAGGCTTCCCTGAAGCCTCGGGAGCAGTCAAAACGACCCTCCAAGCAAACAGGAAGTCACTTCTGGTTTGCTTGGAGGGTTGTTTTAAGCGCTCCGAAGGCTTCAGGGACCTTCAAGAGGCTTCCCTGAAGCCTCCGGAGCAGTCAAAATGACCCTCCGAGCAAACAAGAAGTCCGTTCCCGAACTTCCAGTTTGCCCGTAGGGCTGGTTTTTTGCGCTCCGGACGCTTCAGGGAAGCTCATGAAGTCTCCGCAGGGCCTCCTATATGCTACATAACAGAATAGATGGAATAATATTAGAAGTTTAATTTTGTTCTTTAAATTATATTTTGAAGGTATCTCTTTAATAAATGTCTTTATAAACAATATTGTACTAGCACAGTTGAGATGTGGTTTACATATAAACAGTGACGTGCAATCAGGGGAGGCAGGGGAGGCACAGCCTCACCACTGTCATCATGAAAAGAAAAAAAATGTAAAAGGAAAAAGGCGAGAGCTGAGGTCAGGCTGAGCTAGTTGCTGCCTCACTGTAGATGACTCTGCTTGACTGTTTAAAAAAGCCTCTAAAAAGCGCCCTCTACTATGAGGCAGTAGAACTGCATGCCTCATCTAGTCTGACTTTAGACGTTTTATGATCACTCCAGCAGAGTTAAGCAAGGATTAAAAGTCTAAAAATTCCTGATGTAGGTGAGGCACACAGTTCTCCTGCCTCATAGTAGAGGTCGCTCGTTTGGGGGGGGCTTCTTCAGAGGACCCGAGGCAAGAGCAGAGTTGAAATCCTCTCTGAAACAGCTGGGAAAGGTACGTGTGGGTTGGAGGGAGGGGGAGGAATTAAAACTTCATCCTCCTGGTGCGGAGCTTTGGGCAAAGGCTGGAGGGAAGGGTTAGGGTTTGATTGCAGGCAGAGCCACGTTGCCTTTTCAAACCTGTAATCAGTGAAGCTGGGCTGGATCCTTCCGGGGCTGGGGGAAAATGTGTGTAGTCCAATCCAGTGTGTGTGTGTGTGTTTGAGAGATGGGGGAGGGAGGGATAGAGGGAGGAAGGAGAAGGGAGAAGAAAAAGAAAAGAAGGAAAATTCTTTCACAAAGGAGAAAAACAAATGCTGTTGCTTTAAATCGGAACTGAGCATGCCTGGCTGTGGAATTCTGGGAGTTGAAGTCTACAAGTCAAAAAAAATTGAAACCCACCACTGGGTCAGTGCCTCACCAGCCATAAACCCCACCGCAAGTCACTGCATATAAGAATACAGTGGGGGGTACTAGTGAACAGTAGATAGGTAACTTATTTTTTTAGTGCTCCTCTGTTGCACAGGGAAGCATTTTAGTCATTGCCTTACTTTTGCTCCCCCCCCCCCTTTGTATTCACTTGTATCCAACCAAGGAGGAATGGGCACAATTATATAAAGTGGTTATATTTCTACATTTTTAAAGTCTCACATTATTTTTCCTCCTAATTCTTCTGCAACTGAAGGGTAGCGGCTGCCACAAAAAGGAAGGGGTCAACTTATTTTCAAAAGTAACAGAGGGAAGGAGAAGAAGTAATGGATGGAAACTAATCAACTTGGAATTAAGGACAAAACTTCTAACAGTGAGGACAATTAACCAGTGGAACAGCTTGCTGTTAGAAGTTGTGGATGCTTCATCATTGGAGGTTTTTAGAGGACATTGGACAGTCACTTGTCTGACATGGTATAAGGCAGTGATGGCGAACCTATGGCACACGGGCCACAGGTGGCATGTGGAGCCATTTGTCAGGGCACACGAGGCGCTGCCCTGTCAGCTGGCCAGCGCACATGCACGCTGGCCAGCTGAGTTCATTCTTTTTTAAAGCCATTTTTCACCCTCCCCATGCTCTAGAGGCTTTATAGGAGCTGGGGAGGGCGAAAAGAGCCTCCCCCACCCCCACCGGAGGCCCTCCGGAGGCTTCATGAGCTTCCCTGAAGCCTCCGGAGCACAAAAAACCAGCCCTACGGGCAAACCGGGAGTTCAGGAACGGACTTCCGGTTTGCTCGGAAGTTCGTTTTGACTGCTCCGGAGACTTCAGAGAAGCGTCCTAAGGTCCCTGAAGCCTTTGGAGCGCTCAAAACGACCCTCCAAGCAAACGGGAAGTGACTTCCAGTTTGCTCGGAAGGTCGTATTGACTGCTCTCGAGGCTTCAGAGACGCCTCCTGAAGGTCCCTGAAGCCTTCGGAGTGCTCAAAACGACCCTCCCAGCAAACTGTAAGTGACTTCCGGTTTGCTTGGAGGGTCATTTTGACTGCTTTGGAGGCTTCAGGGAAGCTTCCTGAAGGTCCCTGAAGCCTCCGGAGGGCTTCCGGGGGGGCAGGGGAAGCTGTTTTCGCCCTCCCCAGGCTCCTATAAAGCCTGGGGAGGGCGAAAAAAGCATGCAAAAAATGGGGGGGTGTCACGCCTGTAGTGTGCGCATGCACACGGGGGGTGTCGCGCATTGTATTATGGGTGCGGCACGCCCGCACACGACCCCCCTGCGCTCCCCCCACTTATGGCACACAAGCCAAAAAAGGTTCGCCATCACTGATATAGGGTTTCCTGCTAGGGGGTTGGATTAGAAGACCTCCAAGGTCCCTTCCAGCTCTATTCTGATTGATTGATCATAACTCTCCAGCAGACAGCTCCTTAACTGGTTTTAGATGACATGTCCTCATAATGCAGCTTTCATCTCATTCCTAGCTCACATTTTTCTTTAGCTGTTTCAAATTACAATTTGTGTTGTTCCTATTCTCCCAACTAGTCTTGCTACATGAACAATAAATGTTTTCTGATGATGTCTGGCTGGGAGCCACCAAACTCCTACTGGACACTTTTAGTTGTTGCTGGAACACTCCCTTTCCTCTGTTCCTGGTTACCTTCCATGGATATTTTGATTTAGGCTGCAGGAGAAGTTAGGTTCCTAACTTCCACAAATGGAAATGCCCGCTGAGGCATTTCACAATGCTCTATGCATTGTTTCTTGTATACCTAGGCCTAGCATTCTTTTGGAAGAGCGTTAGACCTGTTTTTAAATACATGTTTTCTTCTTTTGAAGAAACAGGAGACCTGTATTTGTGTGTGTTTGTGTGTGTAGATTTTTACACTCAGACAACGTTAGCAGAGTTTAACAAAAGCTAAGTGGATAATGTATTTTAGGTTCCAGAGAGGTAATTGGTTTAAACTGGGAAAGAGCCAAATTCTTCCAGAAATGTTTTGCTGGTTCTATTTCAAATGACTACATTACAGGTTTTCAGTTCTTCCTGTTAATATGGGTGTCATATGGCCTAGTTACTACTATTGAGGTGGGAGTTGTGGTGATGCTTTGTATATTCCATAGCACAGGGGTCCCAACCCCCGGTCCATGGACTGGCACCAGTCCACTGCTTGCCAGAGCCCGGTCCAGGCAAACAAGCACAGATCCATCCTCAGGATGCAGGTAGCACTATGCAATCACGCCCTCTGGAACCTCTCTTGTCTCTCCATGGAACCTGCCCCTGGTGCCCAAAAGGTTGGGGGCCTACTGCCATAGCATACTTGTCAGTGCTGGGGGTCATTTGTTGTCAGCTTTGCATTTTATTGCTGCCTTTAGAGATTTGGTGTCAGGCTTCTTACAGGCTGATCTAGAAATAAATAAATAAACCCCAGGCTTATGATAAATAGGTTTATTATAGATAAGTGAAAGAACCCATTATAGAATAATTTCAGCAACTGACATGTATCTGATGCAAGTTTTAGTTATAATAAAATCAGGGTACAAATTTTTGTATCAATGTGATGACTGTTGACCTGTCACTTGAATTGCTTTTGAATATGGGCCTCCTGGTGGACCAATAATTCTTTCTTCAAAATAGCTTGGCTGACAGGTGAGGCAGAGGACAGTCTTGATCTGCCTTAAGAAGAAACTCTGCCTCCCCAACTGTTGCACATCTATGAGCAAGCTTTGAATTGATGTAGGTGTCATCTTTAAGAGGACAGTTTTTGTTACCTGATTCCAATGTAATTTATAATAATAAAAAGGCTATTCATTTAAAACAATTTTTGAAATAAAGCATTTGTGCTTTTTTTTGTCAGATACTGGTTGTTCTTGCTTCCTTATACCAAAAATAGGGAACTTACAGCAAATGCTGATCTTTTAAAGAAAACTCTCAAATGTTCCTTTTTATTTAAAATACGTGTGGCTAAAGATAGACAATTGATAGCAGTTTTGCAGAACAACGTGGACATGAAATAGTTGCAATTTTATTATTCATACTAAGAAACTACTTGTGTGACATATAAGTTTGCTCACCACTTTGGTTCTCTTGATAGCAGTAAACTTAAGCTAGCATCTGCTTGTTACACATACTGGATTTTGGATTTTTATTTTATAAAACATTCAATTCAAAAGTATGAAATTATTTTGAATTTGATGTGCACTCTTTGCAGCATTTTGGAGGCATTTTGCCTCCACATCCCGCATGCCTACTCACAACAGCTCCGAAACAAAATGTCAAATCATCCAAAATGTGCACTACCTCCAGTTTTACATTTAAAACACTGCTTTATAATATTTTTCATTTTAAATGTTTCAGATTGAAGAGTTTTGCATATCCTTAGATTCAATATTGGAGAACCCAGAAAACAAGTGCTCAATTTGTAGGGAACTACTTATGTTGGCTTATGTCAATTAGTGCCTTTGCTTTTTGTTTATTAATTTGTTGTTTTCTTTAACAAAACTTGTACAGTAATTTGCTTGAAAAACCTTTTGGCTAGGGTTTGTACTCAATCCTAAGAAGGGAGTGGGGTATTAAACAAAATCAGGAGAAGAAATAGTATGTTAAAGTAGCTCTATTTTATAGATTGGGACCATTGTGCCAAGGTTTTAGTAAGTAAATCTATAGTAAAATCATATTAAATGATCGACTTTAATCACAGTTGAGTCAAGGTTTAGATTGAATCCAAATTAGCTTTACATGTATTGAGGTTAACATGTTCTCTGAATGTTGCTTATATTAATTTTCATAGATATTATATATCATAGTTTCTCTTACATCTTGAAGAATAGCAGAGGTTTGAACTGTGTTAGAACTTGAAAGGTATCATTTATTCTGAAGGTACTTATAAATATTCATATTCACTTTGGTTTCTCAGTTCTCAAGGGAATATATTAATTGTGGTTTGCATTTTCCCATTTTTCAACTACAGGAAATACAGGTAGATCTTGTTTAGCAATAGCCTCATTTAGCAACTGGTTGGCAGTTACAACAGTGATGAAAAAATAACATACTGCACAGGCAATCCTCACATTCATGACCTTCACAGGTCTGTAAAGGAAAGAAAAGCTGAAGTAAGATTATAAGCAGGGTTGCAATTTTACTTAGTTGCTTCATTTAATAACCAGGCTGCTGGTCCCAGTTGTGATCTCCAATCACAATTTTTTAAATATAATTTTACCTGTATAAAAAGTTTAAGGACAATTGTATTTTGAATACATTTGCAATGTTTATTTCTGAAGGCCACAAGGAATATCAAAGCAACTAAAAGCATCAGGTTGTTTTCCCAATTAAATAGAATCTTATTGGTCCTCCCCGAGGTGATTCTTTTCTTCGTGCTGATGAACAGCTGATTTCACCACCAAAGCTGGTTATTTGGTGGATCTGCTTCCAATTTTTTGAAGAAGCAACTAGGAAAAAAACTGCTTTTTTTTCTTCTTAAGCATGCCACATACCATATAAAAGCTTCCTAGGCTGGAAACTAAACTATCTTTGTTGGAAATGAAGTGGAGTCTTTTAAAGAACCCTGTGTTCCCAAATCTCACTTTCTGAGATTGAGCCGTGGTGGTGCAATGGTGAGAGTGCAGTACTGCAGGCTACTTCTGCACTACTTATAGATCTTTTCTGGCAGATCTATATTTTTCAAACCAAATCAGTGGTCGGTTGTAGGTGGTACGCCCTGTACGGGTGTACCGGAGCCTGCCGGAGCACCAAATACCATTCCGATTAGATGCTCCAGAGGGCCCACTCACCCACCCGAGCTCCTTACCAGTTTTTTAAGTCTTCGGCGCTTCTGCCCATGCGCATGGCGGTTAGAACGGGATCCGGAACCCACCACTGAAACAAATACTTTCTTCTTCATATCTGACAGCAACAAATCAGGTTCTAATTCACCTAGGCTCATCAAATATTGTCTTGTCAAGATGAATTATTTAGCAGTGGATATGGCAGAGATATTTACAACACAGACTTATGAACTTAGAAATGGGATGCAATTGAAAGTTCCCAATTAAAAATCTAAGGAAGGGTATCATTAAGAACCAAACAAGGGTGTTTCACCAGATAAAACTGTTTAAAATAATTTGTGATAAATAAGAAATTGTGTAGTTTATAAGTAAATTGCAAAAACAGACTGTTAACAGAGTGCTTTGAACTTAAATTTGTCTGTTTAATCTGTTAACTTTTTTCTTTCATATATGTAATATATGGCAGGTCAATTGGGTTGCAAATTTTGGAGCTGTTTTGCAAGGGGAGAAGCTATTGTTGCAATAGATTTGTCAGTATTCAACTAGAGGATAATATATGTTTTTGTCCTAGTTCATGTTTTTAAATATTTTGTCTAGTTTTGTTTTGTCTCTGTTAAATTCTTTATTTTGTAGTTTGTATTTTAATCTTTTGAATAAAATAAAAAATTGAGCAAAAAAATAGAACCTTATTGATTTGTTAGGTGACTATTGCATTTTTCTACATTATAGAAGTAGTCC
The DNA here is from genome assembly GCF_964273705.1 of Natrix helvetica. Taxonomy (NCBI): domain Eukaryota; kingdom Metazoa; phylum Chordata; class Lepidosauria; order Squamata; family Natricidae; genus Natrix; species Natrix helvetica. The sequence continues at coordinate 39,369,065 of NC_138549.1, read as the reverse complement.
AAGGATTAGATTGTTTATTTGCCTGCTAGTTGAGAAAATGATATAATCATTCTACTGCCTAAATTTGTACTTATCCTATGCAGTTGTAGTTTACAAATTGCATTAATATACAGTATGATGTGGTTTGGTTGCTTTTTTCTGACTGAATTTGTAATAGCTTAACCACAGTATATTTATGTGAGACATTGTACATTTACTTATTACAGCTTTAGAAATTTGATTAAGTCACCTTAAGTTGGACAGTACACATTATGATTTTTCTTTCTCAGTGTGATAGTCATGCGATGACTGTTGACTGTCATCTTTAATTAGTGAATACTTATATTAAATACTTCCTACAGTTGATGAAACTATTTTCAAAAAGTGAATGGGGGTAAATGCAGGTTGAGTTTTCTCTTTTAAAAGGGAGTCTATTTTTTAGATTGTCAGTTTCCATATTCATCACAATCTGTTATGATTTTTAAAATATCTGCCTTCTTTTTATAGAATCAGAATGACTGCCCAAGTTACTCTCGAGGATGCTTTGTCCAATGTAGATCTCCTGGAAGAATTGCCACTGCCTGATCAACAACCATGCATTGAGCCCCCTCCATCATCATTGCTTTATCAGGTATGATTTTTGTTAAAATAAATATTCGCTGGAAAATGTAATACCTAGAAGTATTCTAGATTAACACAGCTGAATCATTTTTTCATGGTTATTGATTATTTTGGATTATTTTTCATCCCACACAGCCAAATTTCAACACCAATTTCGAAGACAGGAATGCGTTTGTCACAGGCATTGCAAGATATATTGAACAAGCAACTGTTCATTCTAATATGGTAAATATATTTTTCTATAATGTCTTTACAACAGCAACAGTAGGCATAATGAATTTCCTTCAGGTAGAACTTGATTATATGGTGTTTTCCTGAAAATAAGGCAGGGTCTTATTTTCTTTTGACTCCCGAAATAAGCGTGTGGCCTTATTTTTGGGGAGGTCTTATTATTTTTGAGGTGCAGGGGGCTGCGAGCGGGGTCACTTCCAGAATGCTGCTGTGTTGCAATATTTTCAGGCAGTTTTTTATTTTCGGGGGGGGGGGGTTATTTCAAAAGCCAATTGGGCTTATTGTCTAGGGAGGTCTTATTTTCGACAAATAGGGTACTAGAAAGAAATAAAGAATTAAATTTGTTCATTTGCTTCATCTAGAAATATTTCATGTATTTAGGAATTATTTGTAACTAGTTGAGAATAATATTTATTTTATAAATATCTCATTCTTAGCAATGATACACAATTATCATCTGTTCTAGGAATGTTTATGTGTGTTCATGTGATCTGTAATAATTTTTTAGCATTGTGGGAAACAGCCCCAGAGTTCTTTGGGTTAAAGTGCAAGTTTAAATGTTTTGGTCATTGAGATAGCAATGTAATACCAGGTTATTGTTATTAATCCTAAAGCTATCATTGGTTTTACTCAGGCCATAGCTGTAGAAAAGTGGAAGCAAATCTAAAGCTTCTGCTAATCAATTACTTCTCCAGGCAGCCTCTTAAAATTTAGAGATGTTAGAATAGAAGAAAAAGATGGTTGATGGAAAATAACCAGAAACAGTTTAAAATGCTGCCAGGTGAAAATGGAGAAGAAAAGACAAAGGCAAAGAATAACTAAATCAAAATCCAATAAATCAATTCAAGTCCAGGACAGTGTGCAGAATTACAGGAACACATTAGGCAAAGGTGTTTCCTCATTCGGCAAACTTACACCTAAACTGCATATAGTTCAGTCAGAAGGAAGGCCCACTTGACAGCAAGAGTGACTGAGTCGATCATTAATCTCTGAGAGCTTTTTTGTGTAATCACTCACTTCTGTACTTCATCTTTGTATACAGTAACAGTATAACGCAGTTGGAAGGGACCTTGGAAGTCTTCTAATCCAATACCCTGCTGAATCAGGGAATCCTATACTATTCCGGACTATTCTGTCCATTGATGTCCAGTCTCTTGGAGACAGGACATACCTAGCAATACTGTTCTTGCAGGCTTGAATGTTACTCTGAGAAAATTGGATTAGAGCAGGGGTGTCAAACTGCATCATACGCAGGCCACGCCCACCCCAGCTCTGCGAAGGGAAAAAAGTTACGATATGTTACGTGATGGCAATGTGACACCACAAGTTTGACACCCGTGGATTAGAGTCTCTGTCTTATAAGATCAATTCTTATCACTGAAACAGTGTAGAAGTTTCAGGAATGTACTGTATAATAAGCTAATGCATTCTTGTTGCCATGGATCAGGATTTAGTAACTTCATTAGCTTCTAAATTTTCCTCACACTCCTAAGGTTGAGTTACTTATGAGAACTGTGAAAGGGCGGTATAGGTACGATTCTTGCTTAAGGTATAAAATAGCCCTTAATTAAAATCTGGAAAAAAAAAGTTCTGTCCAAAGTGGCAGATGTGGTTGTGATAGGAACACATGCAATGATACAGGTTTTGTGCAGAAGCCCTAGGTTCTCCCCTTAGCACCTCCAATTTAAAAGAATGCCAGGTAGCAAGTGATATGAAAGACTTTTGCCTGAGATTTTGGGAATCTTTTGGTTAGAATAGGGATACAGATGATCAAGTAATCTGATCTTCTGGAAAGTAGCTTCTTATGTAGGATCTAGACAAGTCTGTGAGTTTGCTTTAAAGTAATAATTTTGCCTTAGGCACATACTAGTTCAGCATCCTAATAAACCTCCCCTTTTCATTTTTTGACAGGATGCTCAATATTGTTTGCAACAGTAATAATTATCTTAATAGATCTGGTTTTAAATGAGATGGAAGAATTGGGGCTTCTAACTTAATTAAGAAGTACATTTCTTTGTTGATGTGCTTAAGATTTAGAGAAATTATGCAAAATATGTTCATTTTTTTCATCTCTGTTAGCCTGATCATTTCTGTATATTTTATACCTTACATATTAGCTTTGGTTTTATTACAGAATGTAATGTTGGAAGAAGGTCAAGAATATGCTGTTATGCTATACACGTGGAGAAGCTGTTCAAGAGCTATCCCGCAGGTAGAATAATTTCGGATTATTACTGTAATGCCCCATAGAGACTTATAGATAAATAATATCTTACAGTTGCATAAGAATAAGAGATCTTCTATAAATGGGTCAGTCTCTGAGCTTTTTGCTTATAGGTTGTATTATTGTATACCTTAATAATACATTTACCACACATAAATGCTTTCAGTGACCTATTAATCATTTCAGGCTTTTTAGACATAATTACTAAAACCACTGAGTTTAGATGGAAGAATTGAACTAGAAATACATTGGACAAACATAAAAGAAGATTCCCCGTACCCCTCCCCTTTTCAGTTGCACAGATGTTGAGAATACCAACCAACTAGACATCTCTTTCTTTATGAAGCAGATCCAAAGTGCCCTTTATTGCCTTCATGGTCAAAAATATATCATTCATGTTTTTAAGAGGCAACATGCATGACCCTTTCCAATATGTTTCTCTAGTCCCAGAAAATATGTGGAAGAATCTTGGATTCAAGGATAAGTAAAAACTGTCTTGCAATCTTTTGGAATGATATCCATGTTGACGTTTGAAATCAACCCAATTTAATCTCTCTGACTATTTATAAAATCATTCTAGAGAGATAAAAATCATGTTTTATTATTTCTCTTCTTTTGCTACTTTTCACATTCATATACTCACACACTTTTAAATTTGAAGAATTGTAATAATATCAAATGGGATATCCAAATGAGAAATCCTCAGATTTCTCCATTTTCAGTCTCCTCATGAAGTGTCCTCCGGATGTCACAACAGTATGGAAGTAGTTTGATATTGCCGTTTTTGGGCTTTTAGATTTTTTTCAAAAAAGTTTAGCCTAGCTGGAATTGCCTAGCTGCCTTCTATCAACAATAAACCAGTAATAATCCAGTTCTTTCCTGCTTAGGTCTTCAAAGTCAGCCAGGATCAGATAGATGCTAACATCTGGTGGAGCTCTTCCTCCTCCCCTATGTATTGCTTCTATCCACAGGCTTTTAGCCAAGAAATAGAATTAACACTGGAGTAGCAGCAGTATACACAGGCTTCTTTTAAAATTTAGTGTATCTCCCTATTTTTTAATCTTGCATTGACAATATAGAATCTTTGATATGTAGGGAAGAAATGGTTTGGGAAACTGTGCTTCTGTGCATACATTCTTGATCATTCAATCTTTCCTTTTCAACCCCAGTGAGCAGAAGACCATTTATTTTCTTCAGTTTGCCTATCCAACAGACTAAACACTTAGGTCTAATTGCAGCCCATCTGCTGCTAAATTTGGCTGCAGTTCAAAAATTGCAAATATACTTGTTTCTTCATCATCTGGGGATAACTTTTCTTTTAAAGCATATCCTGGCATAAGAGGGAGATATTGCAGAACATCTCTAGTCCTGCTCTAGTCCTAGACAAGTTCATTTGAGGACTCTTTTATTATGGAAATGGACACCTTTGTGAATTTCTCTTTTCCTCCAACTAGTTTTATATTATTATAACCTAGTAATGAGAGGAAAAAAAATACAGCCTCATGTCTTGACAATGGCATTTTCTGTTTCTTATTAGAATCATAAAAGACCAACTGTGTGCTCCTACATTGCTCCTACATTGCTCCTACATTGTGTAGGAATGACTAAAACATTTTTTGAAAAACTCTTGAACTTCCATTAAAAAAGAAAGCATAAATTGGACATTGTTGAATTTGATGAAATGTGTTCTACTTTGCTGATAGTTCCAAAAGTTACAGAAAAATATTCTTGAGAAAAAAAATAATTTCATTGAAATCAATATTGCTTTCTCTTATTTCCAACAAAGTAATTAGTCCGAAAGTTAAGCCACCTGGGAAAGCCAAGGGAGATCATAAAAAAGCAAAAGTTAGAATATTTTAGGCATGTGATGTGACACCCAGAAAAATACGGCACATTTCACTTAATCCTCCAAGGAAAGATTGAAGTCAAATGAGGCCCAGGGAGAAGAAGAACATCATGGCTTCAAAATCTAAGGGACTGCTTTGACAAAACTCAACAGCATTTTTTCACGTGGCTGTTGTTAAAAATAGCCAACATGATTCACCAACATCTGATGACGGATATGGCACAAGAAGAAGAAAGAATTAGTCAGTCCCTAAGTGTTTATAAGATCCTTGGGACTGAAAGATATATGCTCCGATTCCAGGGAAAGAATATGCCCACCAGGTTTTTTATTTATATAATTCATCAATCTTAAAAACCGTCACTCATGTAAAATATTTATGAAATCAAATATTTGTGAAAACTGTTATTACTAATAAAAAAAGAGTATAAGATGTTGCGTTTAAAAATGAAGCCATTTTATATGGCAGAACATGATTTAAAATCGGAAATGTGTTTTTCTTTAACTTTTCTTCCTTTTCAGGTAAAATGTAATGAGCAGCCTAATAGAGTGGAAATTTATGAAAAAACTGTGGAAGTACTTGAACCAGAGGTCACCAAGCTGATGAATTTTATGTATTTTCAGGTAAATAGTTGTTAATTATTAGCATCTCTCTGTCCAACATCCCACCCCACCCCCCTTTTTTAATCCTTCTATTCTGGTATTGTCCCTGCCATACCTTATCTGTTGAATAGAAAATAGATATTGTTCTAAATAAAGAAGTCTCACAATGAGTTTTTGAATGTGTCTGGAAAAATCCGATTAATGCAATTTGTGTATATAGTCTGGTTCTATTGGCATCATATTGTACTTGCAATTAAGAGGGAAATAGCTTGCCATTTGTGCTGTTTTTTTAAAATATGGATTTATTTTTATGCACAGAGAAATGCCATTGAAAGATTCTGTGGAGAGGTGAAACGTTTGTGTCATGCAGAAAGGAGGAAAGACTTTGTATCTGAAGCTTATTTGCTCACTCTTGGAAAATTTATCAACATGTTTGCTGTTTTAGATGAGCTGAAAAATATGAAATGCAGTGTGAAGAATGACCATTCAGCCTACAAGCGGTGAGAGGTTTTTTAAAAAGTAACAAGTACAATAATGAATATAATTCATTATAAATGTATAAAAACATAAATAAACAGCAGCTCAACAAACAACCTACAATTAACTTCTCAGTTAATACAACCCAGAAACAGACTCACCCATATAATCGGGGCTCCACGTTCAATAGCAAAATAGGCCTTAAAGGCTTTGCAAAACACAAATAGGGTGAACCTGATTGTCATGTTTTCTATACCAGTTCATACATTTAGATATTTCTAATGCTCTACTGTGTTTTACAGTGTCTACTTTGCTGATATTGGTAGAATGAATATATGTTGGAAATTTAAATATGTTTTCTAAATAGTACATCAATAACTAGAATTTCTCAGTAACGGGTAGCAGGTCTTTTATTAAATATTCCATAAGGCATCAATCCAGGCTAATGGATATGCCACCCAGAATCATCTTATAGGGGAGATGGGTGGCGTAAAAATTAAATGAATGAATGAATAGTTCATTTGACTAAAACATATGATTAAAATCTGCTTCAGATGCTTGCTCTCTCTAACAATAATACAAATCATTGCAATATATTTTATTTTATTTAAATGGAGCTAGTTACCAGCGAACCACAGTATATATTTAAAATGGACTCACTCTGCAGGATTTTCCAATTAGGGGAAAAATACTATTTAAAATAAAAGTAGACTGGAAAAAGTAGACCACAAGGTGACAGTAATTTGCTTTAGTCATATGGTATTATTCTTGTTGAAAAGATATACACAGAATTTGATACGATTGTTTTATTTTATATATTTCATCTGGGCAAAATAACTTCATAATTAGGTTCAGATTGAAATATTAATAAAGCTAAACATTTGTTAAAGACATGGCTCTAACAGTTTTACTGAATTGTTACCTCTGGATCATGTAGATAAATGTTCTGCTTTCCATTTTCCCTTCACTTAGACTAAATACTGAATATTGTAAATCTGTCATGATGGCAGAAAGCTGTCACTTATGATTTGTGGGAAGGTTTGTGCCACAATACTTCAGCAAAACCAGCCACTCAGTTCATCATGTTTTCAGTTCATTAAAGATGTTTTTTTTTTCCTGCCAACACAGGAAGAGCATGTATGGTATGTGTAAGGTCTTATATTTTGCTAGAGTAAAATGCACAATATTCATTGCATACATTTGGACTTCTGAATTTTTACAAGCTGCACAAAACCATCCCTTCTGAGATTACGTTTGCCAAAATTTGCCTGACAGGAATGAGCCAGGTGGTTGATTATGATGTTAATTATACTGTATTTTTCAAAGTATAAGATGCACCAAGGTTTTGAAGAGGCAAATAAAAAAAAAAGTTCTTGCACTCTGCAAACCTCCCCAAAACGGCCCATTTTTCATAAAAACGGGCCCGTTTTTTGTCCAAAAAAGGGCATTAGGAAGCTTATAAAGTGCTCCTGGGGGCTGGGGAGGCAAAATTGAGCAAAAATGGTCCATTTTTTGCTCATTTCTGCCCTCCCCAGCCCCCAGGAGCACTCTGAAGCCTCCTAAAGGCTATGCACAGCCATTTTGGTGAGGGGGCGGGGTTTCAGGACGCAAAAAAATGCTGCATTCAGTGTATAAGACGCACCCAGATTTTCAGCCTCTTTTTTGAGGGAAAAAGGTGTGTCTTATACTCCGAAAAATACGGTAATTATTAATTAATGGGCTCATTAACGCCTTCCTCCTTCCTTCGTCTTGTCTTCGACAAATACATTATGTGCAAGATTTCCTTGTAGGAATCCAAGGGCCCCCCAGTGTTTTTTGTTTGCTCTTGCATTCACGATCTGCTGTTACCTTTGTGGTTTGGGAAATGAAGACTACCTGATACTTTTTTAAAATCAGCTTTCAGCTGGCAACTGAAAATGGCAAACTTCTGTTTTCACTTCATTATCTGATATTTTTATTACATATTACCTATTTATTACATATTAGATGGGAGTTTCAATTTCCATTCCTTTAAGTGTCATGGTAGCGTCTTTGAAGCCTTAAATATATCAGGTTGTTGAAAGTACTATTTTACTACTCCTTTTCTTCTGTACTAGTACAACTTCGGTATATAGGTAGTCCTCGACTTACAACCACAATTGAGCTCAACATTTCTGTTGCTAAGTGAGACAATTGTTAAATTAATTTTACCCCATTTTATGACCTTTGTTGCCACAGATGTTAAATGACTTGCTGCCATTGTTAATTTAGTAACACAGTTGTTAAGTGAATCTGGCTTCCCCATTGACTCTGCTTGTCAAAAGGTCACAAAAGGTGATCACACGATCCTGGGACACTGCAACAGTCATAAACATGAGTCAGTTGCCAAGCATCTAAATTTTGATGTGGTGTAGCCATAGGGACATTGTAATGGTTGTAAGTGTGAAAAACGGTCATTAGTCACTTTTTTCAGTGCTTATGTAACTTCAAGTGGTCACAAAATGAACATAAGTCAAGGACTACCTGTAATAAAACAGTTCACAGAATTTAAGAGTGATAGCTTGCATTTCAGTCTATTTTGGTTACATGTTTTTAAATCCACTTTTATTCTTACCAAAGATAGGTTAATAATATGAAATATCTAAATAGGGACTTAATAAGAAGAATAAGCAACAGAGAAAGGAAGACTATTGATTTTGGGCAATGTGTCTATTCTTTATTTAATTAGTCAGCAGAAGAGAGACCCAAAATTAGAATATTTTCTTTTCTTTTCACATAGCCGTGATTGTTAAGGACTAATTTACTAATTCCAGTTACTTTCTTAGATGAAGTATTTTCAGTGTCTACTTCTCAGCATTAGCAATCACCAAGGAAGAAGGTTCGCCTTTTCAGTTAATAGAAAAGCATTTCTGCTTGCATATGTATCATGTGTAAACAGGTTTGGTTGCTGAATTGAATACTACATTTTTACTGTGATTAAAACTATAATATTTTATAATATAATAAACTATAGTAATACCATGGCTTTATTTTCACATTGTGATTAGCTTTTTTTCTTATTACTCATTCACTGAACCTGAGCAGATTGTAACCTTGGTTGATTTAAAAAGTGTTGCATGTGGCAGGACATAGGATTTAAATGGAAACCCTAGAAAAATCTCAGGATTACAGTCCAGGAAGATAAGAATATATAGTCACAGGTATTGTAGCTACTATGAATCTTTCCTTTTTACAACCAATTTCGTTGTATTTAAGTACAATGACAATAAAGATTATACTTATACTGATTTATTAAAGATACAGCCTCTGTTTATTAATTTATATAACCGATTGTGAAATAACATTAACTTATAGATATAAACAATTTGCTGAAGAATCCGGGAAATCATAAAATGGTATAATTAGAATTATTTTTGTAGATTTAACTAATTTTCCCTTTTTTCCTTGAAAGGGCGGCCCAGTTTTTACGTAAAATGGCTGATCCTCAATCTATCCAAGAATCCCAGAATCTTTCCATGTTTCTTGCCAATCACAACAAGATTACACAAGTATGTTTTACATTTAACACTAACATTATATAAATTAACCATTAATCTATTATTTGAATTTACATTATTCAAGTTTACATTACATTTACAAAATTCCATTTTTTGCTGTGTAAAGTAAAAGGATAGGCACTTCTAACCTGGTATTTTAATAATAGTGTATGGTATTCATTGATTCGCTTTTCATTGTTTTAGTATGATTTAAGACAACGTTAAATCACATGTTTTGCTTTATTCTAGTCTTTACAGCAACAACTGGAAGTAATTCCTGGTTATGAAGAACTACTAGCTGATATTGTGAATCTATGTGTAGATTATTATGAAAACAAAATGTACCTAACGCCCAATGAGAAGCATATGCTTCTAAAAGTAAGTTATATTGCTGGAAACTATAAAAACAGGGTGAGATGGTGTGGGGGGATGTGCTGGCAAAGAGTTCACTTGAAATGCTAATACATCAGAACAATTATTCTACTGAAATATTTATATCTTTTTATTGTCTCCTACAAATCTCTCTTCCTTTCCTTTCCTTCCCTTTCCTTCCCCTCCCTTCCCTTCCCTCAGATGAAAAGACCAGAATGGAATGAATATATCAAAGCAATTTGGTCATAGGTAGTAAACGAATTGCAGAAGTAAATGTTTTGGATTCAGTGGTTAGTGGAACAAATTGATTCAGCATTTATTAATTGCACTGATTTTTAGTAAAATGAACATAATAATTTTTGAAAATAGAAGTGCATTTAATTCTCAGTGGTGGTAGTCGTCTTTAAAATTGAACAAGTAGAGACTATGCAAAGAGGCTAACACAGAGGTTTCTAAAGCATATATCACCCAGTATTTAATTGCATATTATAAAAGGCTTGGTTAGCATGTTTTATTGATCCCAGTGCATATTGTGCCACTTTACCAGAGAACAATATCTCTGGTTTTTAGCATTTTTGTTAAATATGAAAGAAATTCAGCTGCCTACTTTTATTGTTTCTGGTGTAATCATTTTTTTCTCTTTCTTCTGATCTACTTTATGCCATGTCTCTTGGATTGTAAACTCCCATACAACAACTGTCCTATTACTAATTCTTGTAAACTCTTCTTAGAGCTTCTTTGGGCTGAACAGCAAGGTAAAATGCTTCCGATAAATAGACTTTTATTCTTATCTGCAAGCAATATTCCTATGTTCTTTTTTTTTAATAGGTGATGGGTTTTGGTTTATACCTGATGGATGGAAGTGTCAGTAACATCTATAAATTAGATGCCAAAAAGAGGATAAATCTCACAAAGATTGACAAGTTTTTTAAGGTTCGTGAATAATTGTTAATATGAGTAGTAATGTATTTTTATGAATATCTTCGTGTCTTATGCAACAGGCTGAATCCTTGGCAACCAAACAACAGGTTTATAAGGGTCAATTTTGTACTGTACAGAAAAAAAATGCCATAAACTGCAAAATATTTTTAAGATACTTGGTTGTTTACACATTGAAAGCTTTCCAAGCTCTGATTATATACCCACCTGTTATGCTTGAAAGAGATAATAATTCAGCCATAGAACCTGTTCAGGAGACATTTTGCCCTGTGGATGTTTATGCCTGACTTTTTAATTGGAATAGTTGAATGGTGTTGATATACTGGGTATCATTACTGGCATCAATCTATTTATGAGGTTTTGGAAAAGACAATTATTTATTATAGCAAAATTACATTGTATTGAATTTTGTGCACATTGTTTTAAATGATGTTCTTACTTGGATCCATGATTTTATGATTGTTTTGTTATAATTGCATACATTTTAATGGTATCTAAGCAGCTTATTTGAAAAATATGGGAGCATGAAATATGTGTAAGATTTGCATTTTTTTTTCTTATATAGCAGCTGCAAGTAGTTCCACTGTTTGGTGACATGCAGATTGAACTGGCAAGATACATTAAAACTAGCGCTCATTACGAGGAGAATAAATCTAGGTAAGAGTGAAAAATATCCCGCTATCTTTGTAAAGCATGCTGTAGAATTGCTTTATATTATTATCAGCATTATTATATCTCACTTAAAATCATGATATAGGGTAATGTATGTTATCTTGATAGCAACTACTAAAGAGTTAGATCAGGATTGTCAAACACAATTTCATTGAGGGCTGCATCGGCTGTGGTGGATCGGGGGGGGGGGGATGGGCATGGCCAGCTTGAAGCCACTCCCCAAATTGCTGACATGTTTCCTCTTCGTATTGGGTAGACCCGGCCGAAGCTATGTTGGCCTGATCTTTTCTCTTCGCACTTGTATTTAATTTCTCCTAAATATTAAGCAAACTTTGGAAAGTATAACATTCACTGTGCCAATTTATTCTTTTTTCACTATTTCACTTTTTCACTATTTTCTGATCTCATTTTGGAGTTTTGGTTTTAATATTTAAAGATTTAAATGTGTCTGAGGGAGTAGATGTGCTTGAACATGAAGTTCTTCAGGAGCGATCTGTTTTAAGTTGCTCCTATTTACAGGAGCTTGCTTTTCTTATACATTCCTAAAACATTGAGTCTGATTGAGTTGCATCTTCTTCATATAGCCTTTAAAATTGTATTACTGGTAATTGTTAGGATTGGCTATGTTACTTTATGTTTTAAATTATATTTAAATGGGGGATACTTGTACATCATCTAGTTCCTGCAAAAGTAGTTTCAAAATGTTTTGAAATAATTATTAATTGGAAGTTTCCTCCTTCTCGTTAGTGTGATCATTTCACATTTTGTGTTTCTCTTGCAGATGGACATGTACTTCTTCTGGCAGTAGTCCCCAATACAACATCTGTGAGCAAATGATCCAGATAAGAGATGATCACATGCGTTTTATTTCAGAACTGGCTCGTTACAGCAATAATGAGGTATGTGGATTAGTGGGGAGCACATTTTAAGCAGAGGTAATTTTACATTATGACCAATTATTTTGCATGCTTCACTCAAGAGACTCTAGTATGTAACTTCCTTTTAGAGATCATTTAAACTTATTCCTATTCTATGTCAATAGAAGATTTACTCCGGGTATGAAGTTCAATTCTGCTTATGAATTCAGATTTCTGAATTCCTGTTTTATAACAATTTCTTTTTGAAGATGGCTTTTTCTTAAAATCTGGGCAGAGATTTGTTAATTGCATAAACAACATGATGTCAATTGATAAGAGTTTTGAGTATTGTTGGATTCCATTCCCAAATGTTTTGGGGCATTGTCCCTTGGGTGTTGAAATGTAACTGAAACCATCAGCAAAAGATTTTTATACCTGGTTTTCTAAGTATACTTCCTATTCTACCCCACCCTTGCACCAAGCCAAAAGGATACTAGATCAAAATAACCTTGTATGAAGAAGTAGTGATATAAATGCATTCTATTTATAAATTAATATATTCTCCTGCTCCATGTTGACATTCATGCTCTTTACATGAAGAAACCTTGTAAGAATATAGACTGCTGTGGAACAGATTCACTTAATTTCCAAATTGCTTATCTAACTAGACCAGTTCTTTTAGATGGTGGACATTACTTTTGTAAAGCCACATATTTTGAGGGTATCAAATGAATAGAGATAATATTGGACCATCACAAATTCTCATTTAATTTGAATAAAAATAATTCTTTGTACGTGTTGGTTCTTTGCATTTAAACCTGGCTTTCATTTTATATAAAATCATTTAACAGTCATACGTCCTTTGTAGGTGGTGACTGGATCAGGACGTCAAGAAGCTCAGAAAACAGATGCTGAGTATCGGAAACTTTTTGATCTTTCTCTTCAGGGTCTCCAACTTCTATCACAGTGGAGTGCACATGTTATGGAAGTGGTATGTGGAAAAAATAGATAGGAAGTTTTAAAGGAGAAATTAAGAAAAAATATATAATTGTAATCTTAGGTTGCATTTTAGTAATAAAATCTTATTGGTTATTTCCAGTCCAACATAAATGAATTAAGAATCACAACATGAATAGTCATATCTTCTGCAGATCTAAAATTATCATAGCTATTGTGGCCAAATATCACATTTGTTGAATTGTGAAGCATTTTTTTCACCAATTAACTCAACATGGTTTGAGGACCCAAGTTTCTCTTTATCAAAATCACATGAAAACATAGCAAAAGTAGTAGTTGTGTTGGGCCCATCCACAACACAACTGATGACAAATATGGGCCTGGCCTGGAAATCTGCAAGGTTATTCTGTTGTATGGGCCCTTTGCTAGAAGGAATAATTGTTAGTTATTCCTTCTAGCAGAGGGCCCATACAATAGAATAATCTCAGAAATTGCCAGGCCAGGCCAGGCCCACATATTTGACCAATCACCTTCATTGTTATTGTAGACCTTTGAATACACATGTAAATAGTTTTGTACTATGATACGGTCCCATCTCAAAAGCAGTATTTCAGAGGCACACCTTCTGTGTCAGCACAGGACATCTGCAGAGTACCAAAAAAGTCAGTCTGCATTGGCAGCCCAAGATCAAACTCTGCCAATTCAGCGGCAAAATGGTGGATTTCTTTGTAGGATAATTGCTTTTTCAGTGTTTAATTTCTTGTACAATGTAAAATAGGTGTGTTAGGCTTCCGATGACTATTTTGTGTAAAATAACACTTTCCCATTCATAATAATTTACAATAAACAAGACAATAAATTTGTGAATGGTTATGTTAGGGACTCACTTCGACACCAGGCGTGCCCTTGTAGCCCCCCCCCTTTCAGCTTTTTTTAAACGGAAACTATAGCACCTATCTCAAAACGTTGTCCACCATATGTGTCATAGGCACTTCATTTAATGTATAGCCTGTTATTTATAACATAGGATATTTTTATAAATTTCTGGAGGACATCCATGAATAAATGTTGCTTATAATATATCTGTTAACAGAAGTTACTCTGATAGTCTTGTAAAGTTGGGATTTCTCAAACAGAACAAGAGATCAAGACAAAAGAAGTTCACATAGAACTTGATGTCTTAACTCTGGGAAAGGGTATTAAACTCTGTGATATCCATCAGCATAACTTCACTTACAATTCACAACAAATTATAGGAGTTTTTTTTTCTTAATGATAGGGGTTATTTTGAGTGATTTTATAGCATTGGTACTTAATATATATATAAGCAAATTAATAACTGCCTTTTGAAATGTACCATGACAGAAATATTAATATTATTTTGCTGCATTATATTTGATTCTGGTATGCTGTGTAATGATGCTACATTTTAAAGTATCAGTTTGGATTTAAATACTTGCAACTAGTCTTATGCTGCAATTAATTGCCTAGATCAGTGTTTTTCAACCTTTTTTGGGCAAAAACACACTTGTTTCATGAAAAAAATCACGAGGCACACCACCATTAGAAAATGTTAAAAAATTTAACTCTGTGCCTATATTGACTATATATAAAGTAATTCTCTTGAATAGGAATCAAATAAACACAACGAAAGTATTTTATAATTACTTTATTATGAAATAGTAAGTAAACAGAAATATGAAAAATTATAAAATACTTTATTCAGTGCGCAACCTGGGCAAAATTGGCTCTTAAGACTGGTGGACTTCAACTCCCAGAATTCTGAGAGTTGAAGTCCACCAAGGGCATCAATCATATTAGCCCAGGCAGGGATCTGCAAAATTGGCTCTTAAGACTGGTGGACTTCAACTCCCAGAATTCTGAGAGTTGAAGTCCACCAAGGGCATCAATCATATTAGCCCAGGCAGGGATCTGCAAAATTGGCTCTTAAGACTGGTGGACTTCAACTCCCAGAATTCTGAGAGTTGAAGTCCACCAAGGGCATCAATCATATTAGCCCAGGCAGGGATCTGCAAAATTGGCTCTTAAGACTGGTGGACTTCAACTCCCAGAATTCTGAGAATTGAAGTCCACCAAGGGCATCAATCATATTAGCCCAGGCAGGGATCTGCAAAATTGGCTCTTAAGACTGGTGGACTTCAACTCCCAGAATTCTGACAGTTGAAGTCCACCAAGGGCATCAATCATATTAGGCCAGGCAGGGATCTGCAAAATTGGCTCTTAAGACTGGTGGACTTCAACTCCCAGAATTCTGAGAGTTGAAGTCCACCAAGGGCATCAATCATATTAGCCCAGGCAGGGATCTACAAAATTGGCTCTTAAGACTGGTGGACTTCAACTCCCAGAATTCTGAGAGTTGAAGTCCACCAAGGGCATCAATCATATTAGCCCAGGCAGGGATCTGCAAAATTGGCTCTTAAGACTGGTGGACTTCAACTCCCAGAATTCTGAGAGTTGAAGTCCACCAAGGGCATCAATCATATTAGCCCAGGCAGGGATCTGCAAAATTGGCTCTTAAGACTGGTGGACTTCAACTCCCAGAATTCTGAGAGTTGAAGTCCACCAGTCTTAAAATAGCCACCTTTGCAGACCTCTGTGTTAGCCCAAAGCCTGGCGCTGGGCGGGCCTTGCTCCCCCATTGGTGGAGCCCCAAGAAGCGAGGAGGGAGAAAAAGAGACGGAGGCAAGGAGCTTCTCCCCCCCTCCCCCGCAAAAATCTTATCAGGGAGCCGGCGGGCAGTAGCAAATTAGCAAATTGTTGCTGGGAGGAGGCGGGGAGGAAGCTCCTTAGCCTCCCGTTTCTTTTTCTGCCTCCTCGCTTCTCGTCCCCGCCAGGCGGATCTGATCGGAACGCCCGTGTGCAAGAGGCGAGCCCTTACTTTTATTATTACTTTTATATTTACTCCGTCTCCTCCTGCTCCGGTCCTCCTGGTGACTCGAGTCGCGACGTCGCACACTGTGCTCGGGCGGGAAGGAAGGCTGGAGTCTGGACCAATCACAGCCCGGACATCAGAAAAGTGGAATTTTTTTGAATTTTTCAATTTTTCCCACGGCACACCAGGCAACATCGGAACAGTGGTTGAAAAACACTGGCCTAGATTGAGATGGATACTTCTAGACTGAAAGATACTGTATATCAAGCCAGTTCAGTGGAGCCTGGATAAACGTAGCAATGCATATATAGAAGGGTTATTCTTTTAAGTAGAATATGTGGAATGTATCCCATGTCAGCTGCTAATTAAGAGGTACAAGTCTATATATTCAATAGTGAATGGAAAGTTTTGTTTTATTTTGCTCAGTTCTGTGTCATTCTCATTTTCTTTGTTGATTTCAGTATTCATGGAAGTTAGTACACCCGACTGACAAATATTCTAACAAAGATTGCCCTGACAATGCTGAGGAGTATGAAAGAGCAACTCGCTATAATTATACAAGTGAAGAAAAATTTGCTCTTGTAGAGGTAAGAGAATGCAGATGAGTTCTGCAAAATTTCTAGCTTGCCCTCCTATAAATCTGCCTCATTAGACAAACTAACATTCCCCCTTCTCCCCCATGCAGGTCATTGCAATGATTAAAGGATTACAGGTGTTGATGGGGAGGATGGAAAGTGTCTTCAATCATGCCATTCGTCATACAATCTATGCTGCTCTCCAAGACTTTGCCCAAATCACACTTAGAGAACCATTAAGACAAGCCATCAAAAAGAAGAAGAATGTCATCCAAAGGTAGTGACTGACACTATCTCATGCCATTATATTTTTTCTTTCAAGCATTTATCTTTGTGAATATTGAGGAACATTATTATTATTATTATTATTTACACAACAATGTGAAATCATAGTTTCCAGTTTTTCAGCTGGTGTTGGTTTCATACACATTGAGATCTTCCCAAGAACCTAGAATGTTGTAATGTATTTGTGTAGGATGTGTATGGATGTAAGCAGTGTGGTCTTTTGCAATTGACAGGACTAGTTGGCAATATTGGATGCCAATATAATATAGGTGTAGTCCTTGACTTATGACCACAATCAGCCCAAAATTTATGTTGTTAAGTGAGATATTTGTTAAGTGAATTTTGCCCCATTTTACAATCTTTATTGCCACAATTTTGAATGAACCACTTCATTTGATAAGTTAGTAGCCCAGTTGTTAAGTGAATCTGGCTTCCCCATTGACAGAAGGCTTGTCAGAAGGTTACAAAATGTGATCACATGACCTTGGGACCCAGCAAAGGTCATAAATATGAACCAGTTGCCAAGCATCTGAATTTTTATCACATGATCATGGGGATGCTGCAAAGGTTGTAACTGTGAAAAACAATCATAAATAACATTTTTCAATGCCATTGTAACTTTGAGAGGTCACTAAATGAACTGTTGTAAGTCAAGGACTACCTGTAATCCAAAATAGGCCTGGTATTTATCAAAAATTGAAAAAGAAAAAATAGAAAGTTATGTTTACATAACACTAGCCTTTGGTAAAATACATCTTTGGAAAGAACACTGAAAATAAATTTATCCTACTTGCCTCTAATTGTTATGATTTCTTGAGAGTAAGTAATAGGTCTTTAAAAATTGATCAAAGTGGCAGTCCCTTAGATAATGCCAGCCTAAACATCCTAAAATTATGATCTAGGCCCACAATCAAACAATTTTTGGTCTATGCCTAGATCCCAGAACTGCCTATTATGTGGTCAAGATGTTTTGCCCATCCCTAATTTATATAAATAAACTTCTTACTTCAGTTAGAAATCACATTTCATATACTTTCACACTATGTGGAATCAACATAATTTGAAGATCTAAATGTATATGTTAGTTGCAGATATCAAGGATTGGTCCTCACCTACCAACATCACATATATTACATGTGAAGAAAGCTTTAGTTGTGTTTGTGTTTATTGTGGCAAGAATTTTTTTCTCAAGGTTTAAAATTTGCATGCTTCCAGACTATGATTTATAAAATGATAGCATTATCAATTGCTAATATATTTTAATATCACAATTATTAGTGTATAATAACTTCAGAAAGCATATATCTAGTTCCTTGTGGTTCTTAAGACTACCTGATGCTCACAAACCCTCTTGAATTATGGTTAGTATCCTGCAGGCTATCAGAAAGACTGTGTGTGACTGGGAAGGTGGGCACGAACCATTTAATGACCCTGCACTAAGGGGAGAGAAAGATCCCAAAAGTGGCTTTGATGTTAAAGTTCCAAGGCGTGCTGTAGGTCCCTCCAGTACCCAGGTAACTCCCTCTACTAATTCTTGTATGTGTGTCACTGACCAACAACAGAAATTACGGTGAAATAAATCTATTTAAAATGTCATCAGGATTAGGCAATTTTATCAGGGATCCTATTTTGTAATTTTCTTTGCTGATTATGGGTTTGTTTGTTTTTTGGCTGCTTTTTTATTCAGTGCAAGTAATCCTTTGTTTAAATACAAAGTTTGTCATAGCTCCAAAGATGGCTACAAATTATTGGGATTTAGATTTTTGATATGCTCAAGATTTTGCTCCTGAAAAACACCATGGCCTTAAATTTTAACTGTTTGGTGGGTTTTTCAGTGGGTTGCTATATTGAGGTGAAGGAGAGGAATATGTTTTTCTCCACTTAAACCTTTGAATATATGCTGTAAAGTTAAACTTTTAAAGCTCTAGCTTATCTGGCTTAGAACACAAGGGAAAAAAGTACCAAATAATTATAGTCTTTTGGTTAATATGCATTAAGCCAGGGGTATCCAAACTTGGAAACTTTAAGACTTGGCTGGCTGGGGAATTCTGGGAGTTGAAGTCCACAAGTCTTAAAGTTCCCAAGTTTGGACACCCCTGCATTAAGCTCATGTCAAACTCCTACAAGGCTATGCTGAATTCCATAGCCATCATGTATGGACTAAAATGTTCTTGCTTGGGAACTTGCTCTTGAGTATGCTACATGTCCAGTTCCACTGATGTTTGTGGCACCCTCAATAGAATTTACCAGGACAGGTTGCCTGTCATCAGCTTTCTTTTCTTGAACTTTCTTTAGTGTCTTTTACTTTTCTTTCACAGTTCTCTATCTAACTACCTATTTATTTATTTAGACAAATAAAAATGATTCCAATCAATCAGTTGTGAAATAATATTGCTTGCAGTTTTCGTGTTAGTTGCAGCATCCTCAGTTCTTTGCCATTAATACATTGCTGTGTTGGAACAAGAAATCTTTGTAATAGGAAAATAAATTATCTTTGAATTTATTTGTTAAGCTTCCTTAACAAACTTAAGATCTTTTTATGTGCTATAACGAAATGAGTAGGCTGAATAAATAAAACTTCTTACTTCTTGTTGGTCAAAGGGTTCTGTATTCTTCATTGTCTTGCTATTCATGTTTTAACAAACTAATACACTGTACATTCATCTGATTTTGTGCTTTCTCCTTTTCTCTATTTACCCTTGTGTATTTATTAACGCAGTCTCTCTTCTCCTCTTTTGCCTTTTCCTTTTCTGTTAGCTCTTCCTGGTTCGTTCTATGACAGAGTCCTTAAACTATGCAGAGCTGTTGAAGCAGCTCAGATCTCTGGGAATGGAAAAGTTATTGCATGTGATAAACAAGTTTCTGAGGCAGTCCTACATCTATCCCACTCTTTTAAACTTTGGTGGTAAGGCATTACTTATTATTTTTAAATAATGTCATGCCATGAACTGTTCCACTGCAAATTGTGGTGCTTTCCCCCTTTCAGTTTCCTTCAGGTTAATTATTTTTTACTTTCCTTATCAGGTTGCAAATTGAAGTAATCTTCCTTTTGGCAGATAAGTAAAGCTCAACTAATGTGCTATGTATGTTTTTCCTCCGTCATGGATGTTCTGTTTAATAATGCAGCTTTACATGGTGAGAACCATGTTAGAGTCCCTCATTGCTGACAAAAGTGGTTCCAAGAAAACCTTGAGAAGTAGCCTTGAGGGGCCCACCATATTGGACATTGAAAAATTCCATCGAGAGTCTTTCTTCTACACTCACTTGATAAATTTCAGTGGTAAGATACATAGATGATCAGTGCTCAGCTTCAGCATGTCCTAATACTTCTAACACATCCTGGGAAAATGTTTCCGATTTATTTAACTTTACTTTTATTTAAAATATTCTATCAGAGCTTAGCAGCTTGGCATCTTTTTTCCTGCTGTTGAGAAAAACAGGATGCTGGATAATTTGTTTATTTATTTATTTTAAATCCTGCCTTTATTATTTTTAGAAATAACTTAAGGTGGCAAATATAACCTAATATTATGTGGTCCCTCTGTCTGATCCCAAAAGACTTTTGTTAAGTCTTTCACCTTTGAGAATACAGGTAGTCCATGACTTACGATCACAATTGAGCTGCAAATTTCTGTTGCTAAATGAGACATTTGCTCAGTGAGTTTTGCTCCATTTTATGACCTTTCTTGCCACAGTTGTTAAGTGAATCACTACACTTGATAAGTCAGCAGCCCAGTTCTTAAAGTGAATCTGGCTTCCCCATTGACTTCGCTTGTCATGAGGTCACAAAAAGGTGATCACATGACCTTGGGGCATATAAACGGTCATAAATATGAACCAGTTGCCAAACATTTGGATTTTGATCACATGATAATGGGATGCTGCAAAAGTCATAACTGGGAAAAACATCATAAGTCACATTTTTCAGTGCTATTGTAACTTTGAATGGTCACTAAACAAACTCTTGTAAATCAATGACTACCTGTATTACATAAAAGCCCTAGGCTTAAATAGATATACTTGATAGATTTTTCTAGTTGGAATGGTTTTGTTGTTCATAAATAGTTGCCAAATAAGAGCCCCTATGTTGATCCTGTGAAAATAGCAAAAATGTTTGCCTAGTTTGTTTCTCATCCCTTCTTTTTCTAAGGAGAGAAGTTAAGTATCTTGCCTTGTTTGGCTACCATTTTCAATATTATTGGCTTTAATCGGAAGCATGTTGTTCAAGTGGATTTACCTATTGACATGCGTCAAGGTGTATCATACTGCATTGTCTGTTCAATCCACAATGTGGTTGGATATTTTCGCTTTGAATGGGGGGAGAGTTTGTATTTCAATGCCCTTCAGAAACAATGCTGGTGGATAGGACACTGATTCCCAAGCACTGAATTGAGATTCTGTAGAGTTTTTGGAGAGAGTCTGCCATTAGCATTATTTGTTAGGGTTGTATATTGCTATAAGAGACAATATTATCTCTGCTTAGCCAGCTGTAAGAAATGTATGTGTGTACTACAGAAGCTTTCTATAAATCACTATGTACACCAGGGGTGTCCAAACTTGGGAACTTTAAGACTTGTGGACTTCAACTCCCAGAATTCCCCAGCCAGCCATGCTGGCTGGGGAATTCTGGGAGTTGAAGTCCACAAGTCTTAAAGTTCCCAAGTTTGGACACCCCTGATGTACACAATGCTAGTCAGAGTTGAAAGATGCACATGTCTTTTGGGGCTCTGTTACATTTTTTTAGGTTACCTTATACTTTAAAATTCTACTCTATATTAGAGACCAGGAAATACTCTTAAGAGTCTCTCAATAAAATGTTTGGGAATCAGTGTTCTAACTTACTGAAAACACTTCTATTATGGCAGTCCAGAAGGAATCTTTGTGTTTTGAAAACAATTTACTTGTTCTTAACTATTCCTTTTACTTACACCTATACACATATATTTTTCATTAAGTATCCATCTGTTCAGTGCGTATTGTAGCAGAGAAATAAATGCGGTAAGGTAAATAATCTAATCAGGTAAAATAAATAATAATTGATGGTTGTTGCAAGAAATTCCATTTTCCTTTGCAAGGGCTGAAAATGTGACGTTCTCAATATTTAGCACAAATTGGGAGAATGGTTTAGAACATCTGTACTACAAAACTGATGATACTTCCTCTGCCAAAGTTTTCAGTAAGAAACCCCTTTGTATTTTTGGTGTCTATTTGTCTCAGCAGCAGCAGCGGCTTACAGTAACTCTTTAGGCGCTCCATCTGAATGCTGGTTTCAGTTTCTTCACATTCGCTATTGCAGTGTCTCTTCCGCGGTTGTGCTTCTATAACACTGCACTATTAAAGGAGCTTTTCTCCCTGGTTTCAATCAAAATTAATTCGGTATCATTTCCTTTTCAATAAGAAACCCTCCAGCAGTGCTGTGATTTGTCCCAGCTGTGGTTCAGGGAATTCTTTCTGGAGCTCACAATGGGCAGAAGAATCCAGTTCCCCATTGAGATGTCTATGCCTTGGATTCTAACTGACCACATATTGGAGACCAAGGAAGCATCAATGATGGAGTAAGGCTAATAAAGTTCTTTCTCTTCTTGTTTCATAATTGACTTGTAATCACTAAATTTTAGTCGAAATGAGATGAGAGTATTTAAAATTATTTGAATTATGAAATAGAGTCCCCCTTTTAAGATAAGAAAGAGAGGAAAGAGGGTTGGGCCCTTTGAGTTTGCTTCACTTTTCCATTTACAAACTCTTTTGAATTGGTGAAATCTGCCTGGATCCTTCCTTTCATGCTTTTCATTCTTTTGCTGAAATCAATCATTTTATTGCTGGATGGGTAACAGGAATAAGGTCAGTGTTGCTGTCTTAATTTTCCTCTTTGCTCTTCTCTTTTCCATTTCCCACCTGTGGCCTAAGTTTGTGCCAGGAATCTATAAGGGCTCCAGTTGGAAAAAAGAATGTAAGCACATTCTTAGGTATATACAGTCAAATTTTTGGTCCAGAGAAAGGTTTTGTAAAATGTGTTCTATTGATTAGCCCTCCTTTTCCCAATAGCATAGGGAGCTCTCTTTAAAAAGATAGGCAGCAGATAAAACTAATGAATAAAATAAATAAAACTATTTAAGTGCAGGGAAATTTGTACAAAATGATGTATCAATAGCTTTCTATGACTACTTGCATACAAAGTATTGGGCAGATAAATGCTGTACTTTTCTCATTAAAGTTATAAACAGTTTTGTTCTTGAACAGCAGCTTGGTATATTAAGATAAGCCATAGGAATATTTTACACATCACTGACTCTGTGTTTTGATCTCTTGTTTAGATATGTCCTGTATTCTTTGGACCTGTATAATGACAGTGCTCATTATGCACTCACCACATTCAAGAAACAATTTCTCTATGATGAAATTGAGGCAGAGGTAAGTCATAAGACAACAAATAATTCATACAGAAGATAAATACTTAGGTTAAGTTAAAAGAAATTGTATGAATGGTGTTGAAAGGTATAGGACTTGCAAGGATAGGATCTTCAAATCTGCAGCTCAAATTAATAGAGGAACAGCCCAGAAAAATATTTCATTTTTACTGAGGAATAATGGGCCAAAATAATAAGTAATTTCCCCAGCTCTGCTGGCTGGGGAATTCTGGGAGTTGAAGTCCACAAGTCTTAAAGTTGCCAAGTTTGGACACCCCTGTGCTAGGGCATGTCTTGTTTAATCATGATATATTGAATAAGTCACAATTAAGTATAGTATGTTCTCAAAACATGATAAGGCAAAACTAGGCAATCTCTTTGCATCCTAATAAGGTACGTAAACTGAGCCACTAAGCCTGATCAGTGATTAATACACTGGCAGAGGGAAAATAAATTTGTTCAAAATGTAGAGATTAGTAGGAAAAATAATTCAGTTAGTACAGAAATGTAAGTTAGTTGACTCTGCCATCTTGTCTGAAAAATATTTTAAGAAGTACAATGAAATGAAGGTGAATAAATATGATAAATATGAAAATAAATATGAACAGATGAATTAGTACTGAATTTAGAATATCCAGGTGCATTTGTTTATAGTTTAATAAGCCACATGCAGAAAACAAACTGAATATCATAGATATTTTCTTAATAATTTTGTAAGTGGAACACATTTCCTACAGTTGGAAGATAGATTATACAGATTAAATTGCTGGGGAAGGTACCTTTTCATCCTCCATTTTAAAATGCTCAAAAGAAAATGCATTTGAGTAAAGTGTCTAATCTTTCATATTTTCTCTAGGTCAACTTATGTTTTGATCAGTTTGTCTACAAATTGGCAGATCAGATATTTGCATATTACAAGGTTATGGCAGGAAGGTATGTGACTCCATTAAAGTTTGGGGCTAGCCTGGGCCTTTCAGTTACTGCCTTCCCAGTATCTGAATCAGCATGACAAATGGTAAATGATGTTGAAAGTTGTAGTTCAACAATATCCTAGGTGGTAAATTTATTTACATTGCCATACATTGGATGTATGCCATACATTGAAAGATTTCCTAGTGGACAATCATTTAAATATGAGCCACCAATGCGATGCAGTTGCCAAAAATAAACAATGCATTTCTAGGCTTCATTAGAGGGATAGAATCAAGATCATGTGAAGTGTTAGTGCCGCTTTATAATGCCTTGGTAAGACCACACTTAGAATATTGCACCCAGTTTTGGTTGCCACTATGTAAAAGAAATGTTAAGATTCTAGAAAGAGTACAGAGAAGAGCAACAAAGATGATCCGGAGACCAAAGGTATCTAAAATTCAGGAAGAACAATTGCAGCAATTGGGTATGTTTAATTTAATAAAAAGAAGGACTAAAGGTAACATGATACCAGCTTTCCAATATCTAAGGAGCTGCCACAAAGAAAAGGGGGTCAACTTATTCTCCAAAGCACCTGAAGGCAGAATAAGAAGCAAATGGATGGAAACTTATGAAAGGAAGAACCAACCTAGAAATAAGGAGAAGTTTCCTGACAGTTAGAACAATTAATCAGTGGAATGGCTTACCTTCAGAAACTGGATGCTCTACCGCTGGAGATTTTTAAGAAGAGATTGGACAACCATTTGAAACAGCGTAAGATCTTCTGCTTGAGCAGTAGATCGGATCTTCATAGTCCCTTCCAACTCTGTTATTTTCTTACTGTGTTATTTTAAAATACTGACATAATGATATTAAAAGATAACCCCTATTATAGAGTCTTATTTAATATTCTCACTTTTGTGCAGCCTACTTCTGGATAAACGATTAAGATCAGAATGTAAGAATCAGGGTGCAACAATTCCATTGCTAACATCTAATCGATATGAAACATTGCTAAAACAGAGACATGTCCAGGTTGGTATATTATTCTTTCATTGCATCTTTTGATTACAACTACCATCATGTCCAAGAAACCTCACCAATGCTTGTCTGAAGTTTCCTTTTTTGTTTTACTTCAACATGATTCACATTAAAAGAATACTTAGTAGCTCAATCTCCTTAATCCTGTGTATGAGGTGGGAATGGGCTCTTCCCATTCCCACCTCAGAGGCTGAAAGCATGTTTGAGAACAGCAGTTCTATTTGCATCTCTTTGTCCAAAGATGATTAGGGGAAGTCAACCTTTGGCTAAAACCCCTTCCAGTTCAGGCTCAGCTAATTTAGGGTTAAGGAAGGTAAACCTGGTCATAGTATGAAAGTGAACCAGATTTGGACATCAGTTTGGGTCTATAGATGTCACTATTTAGTTGATAATGTGAATAATGAATATTTCTATAATTTAGTATATCCTGTGAATACCGTTTCCCTGAAAATAAGACATGCCCTGCTAATAATCCCAATCGGGCTTTTCAGAGCATGTGCCATAATAAGCCCTCCCCCCAAAATAAGCCCGCCCCCAACTATTTAAGTGCATGCGCAACCGGTCCCCACCTGCTACATTTCACCCATCAAAGATTACTTGAATAGGTGTCTATTTTTAATATGTGGTTGCTGGTACAAGTAAAATGTATAAATGTAATTGAGCATGTAGAATTAATTCATTTAGGTGACATTTCCATCTTCAGGAATGTACTGTGATCTGGAGAAATTTATTTGGCTTGTTGCATAACATTTCTGCAAACCAAACATACCTTAACGTATGTGGGGCTCAGGACATTTTTTTTTACAGATACGGAATAATTACATGAAAACTTCATTTAATATTTTTGTCTGTTTCCTTCAGCTTCTTGGTCGGTCAATTGATCTGAATCGCTTGATCACGCAGAGAATTTCAGCAGCTGTGTACAAATCAATGGAACTGGCAATTGGGCGTTTTGAAAGTGAAGATTTGACCTCCATTGTAGTAAGTGCTGAAATACAGTAGGATTTAATGTCCCACTGGGTCTGGAGTTAACAGAAAATGTCAAATTTGACAAGGTTCCTTCAGCCAGTTGTTATTGATAACAAAGTTAATGTAAGAGTGTAATACGATCAGTGCAAAGAAATACAGATACTCCTTGACTTACAATCATTTATTCAGTGACCAAGTTACAATAGATCTCATGTATTCTCCTTGTGTAATGCTGTTGGAAATACTGTATGTTTGTGTGAAGTGACTGGAAATCACTTCATGGACTTTTCGCAGGAAAAAAATAAAAAATAAATGTGATGTATGATTTTGATGATTAGAAAAGGTAGACTCTAGAAAGGGAATTATTTGGTACCCTTAAAGAGATAGGCTAAAATAGATGCTGTTAAGAAGACCTTTCTTGCCACAATTGTCAAGTGAATCAATGGCTTCTCCATTGACATTGCTTGTCAGAGGATGACAAAAGGTGATCACCTGACCCAGGGACACTGCATCCATCATAAATATGAGTTAGTGGGCAAGAATCTGAATTTTGATCACGTCACCATGGAGATGCTGCAATAGTTGCATGTGTGAAAAATGGTCACAAGTCACTTTTTTTCAATGCTGTTGTAACTTTGGTCACTAAATGAACTGTTGTAAGTCAGGACTATCTATAAAGGGTGAATATATGAGCTGCAAACATCTCAATAATATGTGCAGTGGAGAAGAACATGTGCAATAGTTCCCATCTGACCATCTCTGCAAGGACCTAAAATAGTTCATGAAAAGAATATTTCAATATCTTCCAGTGCGACTGAGGGAAAGGCATTGAAACATGTCATTGTATAGGCTTTTCAGTGTTTAGGAACTTCCAGTTAGATAGGAAGCCAGCATATCATATATTTAAAATTGTTACTACAAAAATGATTTGAGACTCTGGCTCTTTGTCCATTATATGCATTTGAACTAAATAGGCAAGAAATAATTCCAACATAGATCAACATTTTTCTAATGTGCATAGTCACTAAAAAAGATCTAATGCTTTAGATTTTTTAGAAAATTCTGATTTTTTTCCCTCTCCTTATGACTTTTATCTGTCCATGAAAAATTATCAGGAGTTGGATGGATTAGTAGAAATAAACAAGATGACACACAAGCTCCTGAGCAGATATATGACTTTGGACAGCTTTGATGCTATGTTCAGAGAAGCCAATCATAATGTATCTGCTCCCTATGGAAGAATCACTCTACACGTCTTTTGGGAACTGAACTATGATTTTCTTCCCAATTATTGCTACAATGGGTCAACCAACAGGTTAGTGCGACAATTTTTAAATATTTTTTTCTAATACTGTATTTAATTTCATGATCCTGGTACAAAAGTTAAGACAACTTAACTCTAAGGTTTTAAGCACATGATTCTTGATATCAGCGCTTTCTGTGGACAGGGATTTCTATTTTTAAAAAAATATTTGAAATCCTTTTCAAGAAAGAGGTTCAGCAGTTGACTTGAGGCATAAATATTGGAAAATGACCTATAAAATACTAACAGCTTCCTAGTTTTTTGCAGCTTCTTTCCCAGTAGTTACTATATATTTCTATGTGTTCTCTTGTGTGCATTTTTATATATGTGCTTGTGCTGTTAAAATTGTTTGTACTATGTGGAGCATGATATTCGATTCTAGCCTACAGGTTTTATACAATAGCCTCACTATTCATGAATGCAGAGGGAGCAAATATGAATAAAGCTTTTGATCTCATTTAATTAGAACAAACTATGTAAAAGAAAGGCTTTAGAACAATGGGGTAGATTCAAAAAATTAAGGTTAAAAAAGAAATAAAAGGCAGCAGTTCTGCCAGTGCTTGCATGTAACGTGCAGCGATAATATTTTATATATGCAAGGGTTATGTTGTCATTTTTGTGTCTAGTAGAATAAGGTCTTGTACAAATGGAAGAACCTGGTTGGATTGTATTCCAGTTTTGGCATGTACCACTCCAGTTGTATGCTGGTGATATTCATTTGTGCATAACTACTTCAGACTGTACAGGACCAGTTTTCAATATCCTGACTCAGTGTCTGAGGTACTGAGAGTCTGAATATGACAAAAGAGACTGAATATTTAGCTTCTTAAGAACTATTTCAATTCCACAAAACTGAAGAGAACTTAAGGGTCCAGTTCTTGAATTTCACTAAGCAATATGTCAGAAAAAGGGAGTGTAGAATCTAAATTTTGATTTAGCCATCTATAAAACATACTAATCCAACTTTGATGAATATATGAGTGAGATTTTGATATATCATGTGCACTGGGTAGTCTCAGAAAACAAAGCAAAACCAAAAATTGATAGTATTATAATTATATCAGCATCAAAGATTTTTATCCTGAAAGGCATCTCAGTTAAACAAATAATGTTTTTCTAGTTAGTCTGTGAAGTCACATACTTTCCACATATCTTAGCGTTTAATATTTTTGTAGTGATGCTTTTCTATTGCGTGACACATTAACTCCACCGTCATATTTCTCATAATTCACATAATAATACAGAATTGATTTTTTTTAAAGGAATAGGGTCTGGTGTGGTGTAGTGGTGAAAATGTTGGACTGGCACAAGGTCTGGTATAGTGTTTAA
Source organism: Natrix helvetica (assembly GCF_964273705.1). Taxonomy (NCBI): domain Eukaryota; kingdom Metazoa; phylum Chordata; class Lepidosauria; order Squamata; family Natricidae; genus Natrix; species Natrix helvetica. The sequence goes on along the minus strand of NC_138549.1, from coordinate 39,340,064 downwards.
GGGGTTGGACTGCCAACGAGACCCACATGTCAGTCTATTCCCAACCACAGAAGCTCACAGGACTAGTCTCTGCTTCTCTCTCAATTCAACATACCTCACTAAATTGTTGTCTCGAAAAATAGAAGAATGCTAAGTGTGACACCTTGAGCTCCCAATTTAAAATAAAAGCAGGATATAAATCTAACATGCTTTCATGACTAAAGTGGGACTTACACAATTATAAATTGCATTGCTGTGATGGAATATAGTCTGGATTGCCAGCAGGGAGGGAGTGCAATCTAGATGATCAAGAGACAACTCAGTTCAGACAGCTTATGTGGGGGGAAAAAAGGATGAAGACAATCCTCCCTAATAATTCCCAGAGTATATTTCTAGGGTTAGTAGCATGTTTTAGTTTGGCAAGATTCTGTCCATTAGTGAGAAAAATAAAGAAAACTACTTGAAAGAATCCCATGTCTTTCTTGGTTTTTGGAGCCTGACAGTTGCCTTGTTTGGTTTACATAGGTTTGTTCGAACAGTGTTACCATTTTCTCAGGAATTCCAGAGAGACAAGCAGCCCAATGCACAGCCTCAATATCTACATGGATCAAAGGTTCGTATTTTTCCTTATTTGTTTTTCGTGTAGCAGGTGTTTCATAATTTTCATTCTGTAGCACTATGTACCGTGTTTCCTCAAAAACAAGACAGGGTCTTATTTTCTTTTGACCTCCGAAATAAGCACTTGGCCTTATTTTCAGGGAAGTCTTATTATTTTTGAGGTGCAGCAAGCAGCGAGCGGTCACCTCATGGCTGCTGCTGTGTTGCATTATTTTCAGAGAAGGCTTATTTTTTTTGGGGGGGGACTTAGGTTAGCACATGTGCTCAAAATCCCAATTGGGCTTATTATCCAGGGAAGTCTCATTTTCGGGGAAACAGGGTATTATATCTAATTTTGCAGTCTGTACTTTTTTCAGTGGGGTCCATTTTAAGAATAGTTGCACTTTATAACTTGTGGGGTATAATTATTTATTTGTTTCTGAAAGACAGATGTACGGGCAGTTGTCGACCATTCAAAGTTGATTATCAGACCACTCCATTGGCAGATAAAATGATCCACTTATGTCCTAGCAGTTTTGTGTCTACATGAAGGAGCTTGAGAATGCTATGCTCCAAAGAAAGTTCATCTCTAGTTCTAGAAAATGAGATCATAATAGAGGTAGCCCTCTTAGAAGGTATCTCATTTGGTCTAAGCTTTTTCCAGTGAAGCAAAGGGGTTATCCAAACTGTTAAACTTATTTTATTATATCACCCATTTTATGTTGGCACATTCTCAGAGTAAAACTGATCCTTGACTGAACTAAAAGTACTGATTGCTGAATGATACAATACTGCATTTATTTGTTTATAATGTACAAGTAGGTGGGACTTACTTAATGCTGTAATGAGGAAAAAACCACAATGAAGGTTTGATATAATGCAAGGAGCATAATTTATGGATTTGACTTCTTAAAATTCTCTGCAGTTTATAATTTCTGTGTCTTTAACACAGATTTTTTTTGTTTTGCTCCAAATTGAAATGCAACTGAATCAGAATTTATTGTATACGGTATAATTAAATCACCTATTTAATCTGAATATTCAAGAAAACAATGCAGATGTACAAATATACAAATGTATTTTTCACAGGATTTTCCCCTTAAATTATTAATATTGGCAAATGCTTAGGAGTACTCAAATTCCATAAATTATGCTCAGAGTAAAAATCCTGAGTTTGTCATAAAATAGTCAAATAAATATGATAGTTTGCAAATGAGCAAGTAGATTTCTTCGTGATTCATAGTTGCTGCTACATGCTTTTTGCTCAATACGTTTCCCATTCTTTGACCTTTTGTTTACAGAGGTTTCTTGTGATGAGGGTTATGTTATCTTCTACTTACATCCATTCAAGAACAGCCTGTTCTGTTCCCTAAGGAAACTTTCCTTTTTTCTTATTTGCTAATGCAAAGGCATTGTGAACCACTCTTGCCAGACTCTGCTTGCTTCATTGGTGATTCAAATGAATAATTCTCATTTTTTTAGTGACACCAGTACTGAACCATTGGACCGAGGGGGAGGGAAATATCACATTAGAAAGAGCATTTGGGCTTTATTATTCTTAAGTTTGTTTCACAGTGCTATTAATTATCTGTATCTTGTTATATTTCTTGCGGCAAAACAGTCTTTGTAACATTTGGCTGATATTAACACGTAAAAGATTTTCCTATACATTACTGAGTATATTAGATGCATTAAATGGCAAATTCATATTCTAACTTGTTTTATCTCTAAAATCTTACAATATAAAATAGTAGAAATCATGGGCCAAGTTTTTGCCAGACGTAATGGGTAATTCATTGTAATAATTGCAAGGTTTTTTTTTAGAAAAAGAGAAGGGTAGTGGATTACTGTAATGTGCTCTACTTGGGGTTGCTTCTTGAAGACCACCTGAAAGTTACAATTGGTCTAGAATAGTGTGGGACACATAGTTCAGAGTACCTTGGAGTTTGCCCATATCACACTGCTGTTGTGTAAGCTGCATTGGCTTCCAGTTTCTTTCTGAGTGCAATTTAGGATATAGTTACCACCTTTAAACCCTGTAGGGTAGCGGTGGGATATGACCAGTTCCCGTCGGTACAGCGTTCTTACCGCTATTTGAGCTGATCGGGGCATTTGCTCACAGAGCGTACGGTGCCTGCGCGATACTCCGCCGAGCAGCTGGAGTGTCAGGGGTGGTAGGTACCCATGTGCGCGCTGCATGCATGCCGCACACATGCCCGTGGTGGACGCCCGGCCTTGTTTCACTGTACTGGTTGCAACGGGATCCAGAACCCACCACTGCTGTATGGCATTGGTTCAGATTATCTGCAGGACTAATTGCATTTAATTAATTACAAAATTCATTCTTTTTGTTCCTTTAACTGAAAGTATCATATATTTCAAACATCATTGTACTTTTTAAAATTAAATGTAACTTGAGTCCCTTAAAGTATTCTTTTACAATACAATACAATAGTAGAGTTGGAAGGGACCTTGGAGGTCTTCTAGTCCAATCCCCTGCCTAGGCAGGAAACCCTATACCGTTTCAGACAGATGGCTATCCAACCTCTTCTTAAAGACTTCCAGTGTTGGGGCATTCACAACTTCTGGAGGCAAGCTGTTCCACTGATTAATTGTTCTAACTGTCAGGAAGTTTCTCCTCAGTTCTAAGTTGCTTCTCTCCTTGATTAGTTTCCACTCATTGCTTCTTGTTCTACCCTCAGGTGCCTTGGAGAATAGCTTGACTCCCTCTTCTCTGTGGCAACCCCTCAGATATTGGAATACTGCTATCATGTCTCCCCTAGTCCTTCTTTCTCTTAAGTTAGACATACCCAGTTCCTGCAACCGATCTTCATATGTTTTAGTCTCCAGTCCCCTAATCATCTTTGTTGCTCTTCTCTGCACTCTTTCCAGAGTCTCCACATCTTTTTTACATCGTGGCGACCAAAACTGAATGCAGTATTCCAAGTGTGGCCTTACCAAGGCATTATAAAGTAGTATTAACGCTTCACGTGATCTTGATTCTATCCTTCTGTTGATGCAGCCTAGGACTGTGTTGGCTTTTTTGGCAGCTGCTGCACACTGCTGGCTCACATATATAAAAATATTGCTGGCTCAAATATATAAAATATTAAAATATTTTATATATTTTGTAATGAAAGGAGAAATACTTTCTAACTTGATTTGAATGACTCATGTTGTTCTCCTCTCTAGGCTTTGAATCTTGCATACTCCAGCATTTATAGCAACTATAGGAACTTTGTAGGCCCCCCTCATTTCAAAGTGATTTGCAGACTATTGGGATATCAAGGGATTGCTGTGGTGATGGAAGAATTACTGAAAGTTGTCAAGAGTCTGGTATGTGGATTATTTTTATTTCAATAAAATAGAAAAAGCTACCCTTTCTTCAAGTTCATTTAATCACTCAGGTTTTGAATTTTATGTTCTTCACATATTTTGGATCACAATTCATACTGCTCCAGCCATTAAAGGAGTATCTCTGGGAAAGCCAGTGACTATAAATGAGTGAGATGGTATGAAAATAGGAATTGTAATTCTGTGTGAAAATCATTCTTAATTATATGATTCTTAGAAGCATAAACATTATTCTAGGGCTGTTTCCCTTGAAATATAAAATTTCATACTATAGTATGGATGAAAGAAGAAAGTCACAGGAAGTTTTAGTTTATTAATGAAAATATTTGACATCTTTTTACCATTTCATTTTGGGAATTCAGCTTGTCCCACTGTTTTCTAGGGGATATCATCAAAGTATGCTTAGTCATATCTGGCTAATTTGCCTAAAATTACATCTTGTATTAGCAGTAAACAATACAATTAATGTTTTCACTCAATCGTTACTCTTTTTTAAATACATAAATGTACCTATGTAGAGATGAAATGCCTTTTTTGTACAACTATTGCACTTGTATGTCTTATCATAAGTATGTTCACTTTGAAGCAGTGTTAACATGGCAATGTTCACATTTTTATGCAAATGAACCCTGCTTAAAATAGTAGTACGATTAAAACATTGCTTGTTTCTTATGAACCTCAGTTCAATTTATGCTCATTTAGCAATATTATTTATATTTGCTTTCTCAGTTACAAGGCACAATTCTTCAGTATGTAAAGACCTTAATGGAAGTAATGCCCAAAATCTGTCGGTTGCCTAGACATGAGTATGGCTCCCCAGGTAAGTTCAATTTTAATGAATGTTTGTTTCTTCTTTTTATTGGGTTATTTAATAAACAATTACATAGTGCTTAAAAAGACTAATATTGCTATATTTTAGTTTTCAGTTTGTGATAGATTGGAGTAATATATTTTCAGGTTTCCTCCAATATATTTTGTAGGCATCAGGGGTTCCATAATTGACCTTTATTGATTATGGATACAACAATAATCTCAAGATTTAGAGGAGTGTCCAACGTTGGCAATTTTAAGAATTCCCTAGCCAGCCATGATATGTACGAAGGGGGGGCGGGGAGGAACAACAGTTCAAGAAGGGATCAATCCTGGTATCCTGGAGCATTCTAAATGAAAAGAGATTGTCTTGATAGAATTTAGGCCTGTGGGATATAATATCACAACTATGGCTTCCTTATCTGGATACAGGTAGTCCTTGATTTATGAGTACAACTGAGCCCAAAATTTACGTTGCTAAGCACGACTGTTGTTAAGTGGGTTTTGCCCCATTTTATGATCTTTCTTGCCATAGTTGTTAAGTGAATTTGGCTTCCCTATTGACTTTGCTTGTCAGAAGATCGCAAAAAGTTGCCACATGACCCCGGGACCTTGCAACCGTCATAAATATGAGCAGTTGCCAAGCATCCAAATTTTTATCATGGGACCATGGGGCTGCTGCAATGGTTGTGTGAAAAACAGTCATAAGTTATTTTTTTCAAGTTTCTGTTGTAACTTTGAACGGTCACTGAATGAATCATTTAAATCGAGGACTATCTGTAATGAATATAGAGGAAAAATACTAATTTTCTGTGAACAGCATACTGTGGTGCTGACTGATGTGACCTTTTATTCGCTTCCTCTGCCTCTCTGTTCTGTGTCTGTCTGTCTCTCGTTCTTTTTCTCCTATTACCACATTCTTTAGGAATTCTGGAATTCTTTCATCATCAGCTCAAGGATATTGTTGAGTATGCTGAACTGAAAACTGTGTGTTTCCAAAATCTGAGAGAAGTGGGAAATGCTATTCTCTTCTGTCTCCTCATTGAGCAGAGCCTGGTAGGTGTGGAAACACAGTGTCAATAACAGATTATAGTACAATGAAGCCAAAAGAGCACACAGTATGTACTGTTAGGCCATCATGCAAAGGCATCAATTACATATTTGTGCCCCAAGTACATAAGACCGTTTTCATATTGACATTGTCATACATGTTTCAGCATTTGCCCCCTGCTGCAGAAACCAAGCAGTGCTATTGTTTCCCTGCGTGCTTCATACATTAAAGATGATGGCATAAAATCAACCATCAATTAAGAGCCTTAACTTTCAAATACTTTTTAATTATTTATAAAAATAACATTGTGAAGAAGAAATTCTAGCATTTTTCATAAGAATTCAGATTCAAAATGTGCACAAATTACTTTGGGTCTTTTTCCCTTCAAAGGAGAAGTCCTATTTCTTTTATGCCCTCTACTGTCTGGTTTAGAAAAAGAACTTTGAAAAATAAAAATCTTTAGAGAAATTACAGAGAAGCTCTGAAACACTATCAGTGTTGAAGATACATGAGTAATGAAAAATCAGAATGGTTCTTCTTGCACCTAAGTGCTCGTAAAATGTTTTCTAATTTTAAAAATATTATATATACTTGACTGCTTCTCCATAGAGAAGCAGTCCTTCAATAGTAATTTTTCCTAGCATTTCAGCAATTCTGTATATCATCTAAGGCCGGGATGTCAAACTTTCAGTGTCAGGGTAGAGTCACGTGACGTATTGGGATTCCCCCCCTTCGCTAAATTGGGCAGGGGCGGAGACAGCACGTGACACATCTGGCCCACAGACCACGAGTTTGACAACCCTGATCTAAGGTATCTACGTGGGTGGCTAAAGAAGTTAAGATGGCAGTAGTGACTATGTTATTGACAGCTTGCCCCTTTTTATTTGCATTGACACATACATGTATAAAAAGATGGCGCTTTGCATGGTGGTGACTGTATATTCTTACTTGAAAGTTCTGCCTAGCTAGCTGGAATAATCATTGGGAAGAAAAACCTGTGCTGTAAATTCCCACAGCATAGTCTGTATATTTGCTTCATTCATTCCGCATATTGAAAGTATATTCTGAAAACAACCCTGTTTGCTCCCTTATGAAGGTAGCCTTCCTGAATTTTGGTGCTGTTGGAATATAAAACAACCTCCTGGCACAGATAGTTTCATCGGTGTTAAGCGTCGAAATGAACAGTTATCAAATTTAGTACATTTTGAAGATCCTTTTTTTTAAAAATGAAAGCCCTGTCATTACTTTCCTGGATTTTCAGTTCTATTATGAAAACTGTCCTAGGGGAGATAGTGAATTTTAGAATAACGTTGAAAACAAAAGCTTAATTCTATATCCAGTTGACATCTCTCCATCTGCTGCTTGAACAATGGAAATTAATAATTTGTGTTATGCTTTTTGATAAACTATGCTATGTGGATTGTTTTACTTATAAAATAAAATTTTATTCTGCCCATGAAACTACTTTGCTATTCTGATAGCAACTTTTAGACAGAGGCAAATCTACCAAAATATCATTATATCTTGCAAGTTTAAAAAATGTAATACTTGCTACTCCGGTGTTGTCAATACATTCCTGCTGGTTATTTGAGTGGGATTAGTCATGATCCTCAGCAGTATTTCTCTTTTCATTTCCCTCATTTATGAAACTGTTCCTATACATGGGGGCACAGGCCAGTTTCCATCAGGAAACCATGGGGAAAATGTTCTCTTTTTGGGATATTGCTACTTCAGTTCAAAATCAGCCAACAACCTCGGTGTTGCAGTTAGAGATTCCCAATCACCGCTCTCTAGTGTTATATCTTTATTCTCTTTGTTGCAGTCATTGGAGGAAGTTTGTGATCTATTGCATGCAGCGCCATTCCAGAATATTTTACCAAGAATTCATGTCAAGGGTATGCTTTTTCCTATGGCTTTCCAACCGGAATACTTATGCCAAATTATCCTGTCATTGTGGGACTGCAAAATCAAGACAAAAAGCTAATGAAGCACAGCACACATTTGTATCAGAATTAAATAAAGCTTTGTTATTAGTAGTGCATATCTATTGTGCAGAGAACAGATTAAGCAGTTTAAATGGCTGGAAAAACTTAGTATGATTAATGAAGTGAAGGCACTTTCTGCACTTTATATTTTTTCTTCATTTCAGTTTTGTTTTGAGCACTTTCTCCCCCTTTTTATTCTGGTATCATTTACATATCCTGCTAGTTTACAAAATGAAATGTCATAGGTCTTTCTTCTTGCTTAGTAGATGGTTAAGAACATGTGTCATCTTCGTCAGATATTTGCCACAGAACATTTCCTTTCACAAGATGTATAAGCCATGTGCATTTTAAAAATTAGGATGTTTTTCTGCGTATACAAAAAAGCATGTGGCAGCAAATATATGTTTAAACTTCACAGCTCCATTTTAGGAGTGAAATAAAAAGCTCTGAAGTTTAGTATTTATTTTGTATTCTCGAATGTACAAAATGTGGTGGTGGAATAAATCAAACCAAACATTAAGCTGAAACAGGCTTTATTAGCCTCCTTCAGACTCCGAGTGCAGAAAGTTGGGATAAAAGAACAGTACAATGAATAAATGAAAACTAAGTCACATTATTCTCTCTTTGTCTGTTTCCAGAGGGGGAAAGACTTGATGCTAAAATGAAGAGACTAGAATCAAAATATGCTCCACTCCACCTTGTTCCATTGATTGAAAGACTGGGAACACCTCAGGTAGTCTTTACGTTTTTTACAGAACTGCCATTTTACCTACTTGCTTACCACTATGTAGAGGATAGAGCTTTTTGGCATCCTATGTTGGTTGAATTAGTAATTAATTTCTAAATAATGAGATTTGATTTTATTGGATTCATAATTCAAATTTTAGAGAGTTATGTGCCATACAACACCACCAGCTTGCCAGATTATGTGATTTATAACTAAATAAAATTGGCCACAATTAATATTTGGATGGAGAAACTATTTGGCAGAACAGGGCTGTAAAAGTAAATTTGGAAACTGAAACAAAAGGGAGTGAAAACTATTTTCATACTATACCAAGAAACTGCACAAATATGCCTATGAGTTAATGAAAATCAAATATGATTCCCAGCCCCCCTTTTTACTTACATGTATTTAAGTTTTACAAAAACATTGTTTTCTCTTATTGGGAGAAAAAAAAACCCTTGAATATTCAATTTTTATACGTTCCAAAAGAAAATAACTTTCTCATTTGTTAATTCCATTCATGAGAAAAAGACTTGCTTAAGATGGCTTAAGGAGTATTTTAAAAATATTTTGTGCCATTTTATTTGAGATATACAGATATATTTGGAATGTTGGGAGCAAACTTAGTCCAGTGATTAAGGCACCAGGCTCAAAAACAGGAGGTCATGAGTTCTAGTCCTACCTTACCCTTGAAAGCCAGCTAGGTAACTTTGGGTCAGTCACTCTCAGCCCACATCAGGCTAGGGCAGACCCGGGCATTTTACAGCCTACAGGCCACATTTGGTCTGTGGGCTGTCCCTGTTGAGCCTGCATCTGTGTCAGTGGAAGAGGGGGTGTCAGCTGGGGGCAGAGCATCAGTAGAGGGGGGAGATAGTATTGGCAGGGACCTGGGTAGTGGGCAGCGTGTTGGTGATGGGGAGACAGGGTGGTGGCCCTCTGCATCAGTCCCAGTTGCTTGTATGTCTCACCTCCGGGCTAGGCAACAAGCCAGTTGATCAATTCCCATGGCAACTAATGGATAAACGTTTGGTTGATTTGAAAAAAATAAAGTGTGAGGAAGAAAAAAAAATGAAATGTTAGTAGGCTCTTTTTGGATTCAATGACTACATCTATTAATACAACACTGGGGAAACCATAATAGCTAATGATATAAACAAAGCAGAATTTCACTCCAAAATATAACACTTTATGTAGCATTCTAGGTTTAATGAGCTTGGGATTCAGTGAAGAGAATCAGCCTCTGCAGGTGAAAAGAAAACAACACATTCTGTCAAAAGGATGGATTTGAATCTTTATTGATTTTTGATGTCTTTCAGTTGTAGAAATTGAAGATGGATCAGTATATTTCTCTATCATGTACATTTAATGTGCTAAAAGAGTGAGCTGATTATATGTTAATATTGTATACATTTTATTTTCAAATTTTAGTTACACGTACGTTATTTTGTATGACTTTCATCTAAATTAAACAATTTAAAATAGGATGGGAAAGTATCGTTTTCCATCCTATTTGAAACTCAGTAGCTCATTTTCAAGTTAATACGTTCTTTATAGACTGATACTGTATTGTTGGTTGCAATTATAGCAAATTGCCATTGCAAGAGAAGGAGATTTGCTAACTAAGGAGCGTCTCTGCTGTGGACTTTCTATGTTTGAAGTCATCTTAACAAGGATTCGAATATTTCTGGATGATCCCATATGGCGTGGTCCTCTCCCTAGCAATGGTGTGATGCACGTAGATGAGTGCGTGGAATTTCACCGCCTTTGGAGTGCAATGCAGTTTGTATACTGTATTCCAGTGGGAACCCATGAATTTACTGTCGAGTATGTATCCAAATACTGGCAATAGCATTGCTATTTAATAGTGCTTTATTTTTATTTCTGAAGTTAGATATGACTATGATATAACAAAGGAATTAAGAATGTACTGTATTACTAAACTCTTAATTCCTTTGCAAATATTAGCAAACTGTATATTGTTGCTTCAGATACTTACTCAAATGCATTTGGATGGTCAGTCTTAAGACTTTAATGTTTGTGTTAGACCAACACGTTAAAATACTATTTTAAATGTAGTTTGATAAATGCAAAAATGATAATCTAATGAGTCACAGTTGACTATGATTACAATGATTCTTTGTTTTCAGCATCTAAACTTTGGAGATATCAAATCAGTTTTATAGTTTTTGGGATGGTTCTGGTTTCATGTAACTATTTCTTTAGAACCGTATGAAGATAAAGATCATATACTGAATCAAAAATAGTGTATAGTAGTATTAGTCAGGGATGCAGAAATGACATTTTTCTGTTCCCCCCCAAAAGCCAACACGAAGTAGACAAAATTCTACTCCTTTGCAAAGCCTCCTTTGCATTTTTAATGGTTAAAGAAACAGATGCTAAAGGCATCCATTTAACACCTAAATCTAAAATTCCATCCTGAATGGATCCTGCCCCTACCCATTTCTGAAATAGTCTTTGACTGCATACTTATTAGCGGTACCATATAATAAAAAGATATTGCAAAATTCTGCAAAACATTCAGTCAGCATTGTAAATTGTAGTGACAGACTTGGGACTGGGAATCCAGAATCCTGATTTAACCTACTCAATATAATGTAGTGATTTCTCTACACTTTTACTTTGTAGACAATGTTTTGGAGATGGGCTGCATTGGGCTGGCTGTATGATTATTGTGCTCTTGGGACAGCAGCGTCGATTTGATGTGCTCGATTTTTGTTATCACTTACTGAAAGTACAGAAGCATGATGGCAAAGATGAAGTCATCAAGAATGTGGTAGGTTTGACCAAGGTTTATTTCTCACTCTGTGTGTCATTTTGGTATCTTTCCCTTTTACTGATTATAATTTTTGTTTTGTAGCCATTAAAAAAAATGGTTGAGAGAATTCGCAAATTCCAGATCCTGAATGATGAAATTATTGCCACACTGGACAAGTATTTGAAATCTGGTGATGGAGAAAGCACACCGGTGGAACATGTCCGCTGTTTCCAACCTCCCATTCATCAGTCTTTGGCCAGCAACTAGAAAAGATCTGTGATCTTTTGAAAACAATTGCAGCACATTTTGAAACTAGATTTGTTGTCTAAGGCAGACTGCCCTGATCTTCATTGCTTTCCAGGATCAACTAAAACGTTTGAATGGTTGTTTTCAAACTCAATGACTGTACACAAATTTCTGATTTTAGACTATTTTTAAAATACTTTTGATATAACACTTTGCAATACAACTATTTTAGGCGTAAAACTTTGCGTTTCTTCAGTTTTTATAATTGTTTTAAAGGCTTAATATAAGGGATCTTTATTTACTTTGGCTAACAAAAGTGAATTTTATTATAGGAGTATGCTTGAAATGTTTTTGTATAAGGAAAGTAAAGCTGCTCAGCTTATCTTATAAAGACACTCGGTTTGCTATTTTTTAATCAATAGAAGGTTTCTTTAGTAAACTATTTTACCCCATAATGTAATCAGTTTTGGAAATAAAAGATTTTAATGAGATTTTAAAAGTATGATTGTAAGATAGAAATAATTAATGCTTCATGTTTATTCAGATTTAGGGAATTGGTTGAATACCCTTAGAATAAAGGACTTCTGGTTTTTTAGCTTCTCATATAATTGGTAAATCTGAATCCTGTTTTTATATCTCGTTGGAAGCAAATAAAGTTGAATCATTGTGGAATAGTATGTAGGGAACACAGCTTACATTTACTAGCTTAGAATTATACCTTTTTCAAGGGTTATTTAGTTTTAGAAAAATTATCTTCAAACTTTTAACTGTTTGAGAAATATACTTTGATGAGTCATGATTCAATAGTTAAGTTTTCTAAGGGTTCTCTTTGTTAGTTCTGTCAAAATTCTGAATTAAATATCACTGTAATTTTAAAGTATTGTTTGGCTTTTCTGGTCTAAGAATATATCTCCGCTCACTGCAGCACTTCCAGTTAAAAGTTTGCCTATCCCTGCTTTAAAAGATTATATTCTGATTTAATGTTTACTTATTATGTATAAAGTCAAGACATGTTTGCAAGAGAGATTATCTCTGCATCCAATTTTCTAGGTGGCGTAATTGTATTTATAACATAGGCAGTAATATTAAAGTTTCTAACACAATGCAAACTATTCTAAGATTATAGATGATCATACCTAAGAGCAGAGATAATCAACCTATAGCTGTAAGAGTTTCTTTCTAATTTGAAGTAGAAAACACACAGGCTTAATTCACAAAGTATTTAGCTTGGTTAACACAATGTGATAAATTTTGAACTATTTAATCCCACTGTAATGTTATGGAACTCTGTCATAAATTTCTTTTCTAAATGTTAAAATAGGCTAACTTGTTGGGATAACCTCCAGAAATAAAGCAAAATGGGAAGTCATTATCCTATTCATTTTAACAATATATCTCCGCTCACTGCAGCACTTCCAGTTAAAAGTTTGCCTATCCCTGCTTTAAAAGATTATATTCTGATTTAATGTTTACTTATTTGGCAACCTTTCCTAGGTGTGGTGCTGAACAAGAACTTACCAGGTATCATGACTGTGGCCTTGACAGCTTCCTGCAGTCACATGTTCACAGCCTTCACTGTTTACTTTTAACAAGCAAAGTCAGTGGAGAAGCCAGCAGGAAATGGTGAGCCCTGCAAATGGCTTTTATGCGACTGTGGGGCATTGCAACTGGGTGGGACTTGCATAATGACGGCAACTGGAACTGCCACAACCGCCATCACATCTGATTACTTTGTCACTTACCAACAGAGTTCTTGATTGGTATACGATTAGCTATATTGCAGAACACTTAAAAAGTGCTACAATAATCCACACTATTTCCCACAACAGATGCCTTCAGCCATTAACGGAAACATCTAATTTCATTGCATTTTTGTTCTTACAAACATTTGAGACTTCTTTTCTAACTCTGAATGCAATCAACTGCCAAACTGATGAAGGTAGATTAAACAATTGGTATTTGATGCTCTCTTCCTATTGCATTTTATCAGGATATTTAATTTATTCTCTTTTAAGCTTTTCCCAGCTCAGTCTCAGTTAGTTTCCACCTTCCCAATTTTGAAGGTCAGCTTTCTCAACTTTTCTTCCATATAGAGAAGCATAATCTACAGGCATTCCTCCATTTTGCAAACACACCTAAGCCTGCCTTCTGCCTGTTGATTTGTCTCTCCTTTAGATGGAGTAGAAAGGTACATGCATTTTTATTGCCTTTGGTGTTGCAGAAGAACAGAGAGTCAAACCATGCAGGTAATAGTTGTTACACTAGAAAGACTGGAAAGGGGCAAAAGGCAAGTTTATTTTATTCTTTCATCCCACTTTCAATAATGGAATGAATAATTTTGCCAATTGTTATGCATTATCCAGCAGTAATCTCAACATGAAGCACTTTAAACACTTGAAACCAGTAAGTACTTGTATGTGTTTTGGGTGTGTGTGAACATATAATTTCTTAAAATAGCATTTTTCTACGTAATGACCTTTGTGAGCTAATACCACTTAAGTCTTGTTCCTCAGGAATGTCTGCTTTATCGATTAAATAAAAACACATTAGATGCAATTGCAAATCTCCTAGACATCTGATCATAAATTGTCCAAACATGGATTGTTTATGGATGAGTAGCAGTGTCTTATAATAAGAACAAGTCACTGCATAATTCATCAAATTACCATAAAAGATTTGTAGGTGTGCAAGACCAATATACTTCATCAGAAATAAAGCATTTTATTTGTTAAAATTGTCATTAGTGCAAGAAGTCTTAAACCAAAACAGAATATTTACATATTCATACTAAGTTAAGCAAATAACAGAGTGAGGTTCTTTAGTATTTTTAAATTGAGTAAGGCAAATAAAATCACAAAGAGCATCACTGCTCTTTGACCAAGTTAGCCAAACCTAAAAAAATGATTGTCTATAGTACTATTTAAATATATCTGTTTGAAAAATGCTGTAAAAGTGGCTTTTCACTATGAAACAAAAGTTGAAGAATTGTTTTCTTTAGGAGGCTGACAAATTTCCATTTCTCCTGGAAGACACTCCATCAGGGGAGTGTAAGTCACTTTTGCGAGTTGCACTTTCTTCATCGTGATTAAATAGTTCATATGTGCTTGGCATGCAGCCATTTATTCCTTTGTTATCTTTATGCAATGTCACAGGCAAATTTGCTAGGGAAAAATTGACATCCTTAAAGGCATGCAATAAAAATATCCCCACGATTATGGTGATAAAGCCACTAAATGTGCCAATAATGTCATCAGCTGCCATGTGTTGCCATTCCTTGAAGAGGATCGCAGAACAGGTTAAAACAGATGTTGTGAAGAACACATAATAGATTGGTGTCACTACAGAAGTGTTGAATATGTCCAGGGCCCTATTTAAATAGTTAATCTGGGTGCTTACACAAGCAATAAGACTTAGCAGCAGAATCCAGGCCAATGGATGTTTCAGCACAGCTTTTCCTGCAAAAAGTTCCTTTATAGCAATGCCCAAACCTTTTACACAGGATACGGATAAAGCTCCAATGACTGAGCAGATTGTTATGTACACGAGAATGTTGGTCTGCCCATGCCGGGGTCCCACTACAAAGATCATGATCAAGGATACAATGACAATAAGTGTTGCAAAGACCACAAAACCTGAAATATTAAAAAAAAACATGGCATGTTGCAATTGCACATACTAAGTAGTAACACAATTTGAAAACATACAAACATCTGGAGTCTGTCAATGGTTGTATGATTAGCTAAGGAGGACAGGAACTCAATGTGACCAAAAGTTATATTTGTATATTTTATTTTGTTGTGGGTGGGGTAGGGGAGGAAGTTGAGGGCAGTAGATGTGTATAGGTTTAATATATATATTTTAAGTATAGGGATTGTCACATCTCCAAATGTATGCATTTTGCCAAATTTGATGAAATAATGGGGGGAGGGGGGAAGAGTCACGTACAAATTTTAGGTAGCCTACCCTTGAGTTAAAAGATAGGAATGTATAGAAAAATACCCTTGCCCTATAGGACCTTTACTAATGATGCAATTTTAATATTTGCATCATTCAGAATACTTCAGTGGTGGGTTCTGGCTCTCGTTGCAACCAATACGCTGCAACGGGGCCGGACGTCCACTATGTGCATGCGCACATGTGAACCCACTGCCTGCCATGCTCCAGCTGCTCGGCGGAGCATTACGCAGGCGCCGTATGGTCCTTGTGTGTGTGCAAATGCCCCGGTCAGCTCAAATAGAGGTAAAGAGAATAGGCGGGCAGGCGGACCCTCCAGAGCACCATACCGGAACGGTACTTGGTGGCCCCAGCAGGCACCGGTACACCCGTATCCGGGGCATACCGGTTGTATCCCACCACTAGAATACATTATTTCATGAAGAGTAGCTAAGACTTTAATTCTAGCTGTTAACTAAACCTATGTTGACTCTCAGTAAAAATTGGAGGAATGCTTCTCTGCTCGATACATTGTTAATGTATGTTAAATATCAACGTCATAGCTCAGAGGCTCCAGAAAAAAAGGAAATCTTACAGTAAACTGTCATAGTTACTGTCTGTCTAATCTATTTATTGCTACAACTTTAAACTTTGCAGGATTAAACCATTTAATAATCTTCTGTTAGTGTTCAGAAAAGGGTTAAAAATGAGTTACGGAGTTGAAGATGTACTCCAACCTCATTCTCAACATTCATAAATGCCTCTTCAGATTCTTGTGTATTGAGTGAAGTGTATACAAGAGCACTGTAAGTACATTCAACTAAAAGCATTTGAAAGCCTTGTTGGTAATCCGGTCTTATTAGGATCTCTAGTTGTGGGGCAGCTAGATACATGCAACTAAATACATTACAAAACCTACGCAGAACAATTCTAGTGGAATGTGAAGAGACACTTGCAGCAGGGCTAGATCCTGGCCCGCCATATATAATTGAGTACAGAAGTATCGAATCTCTCACCTGGATCACCTAACTTGTGGGAGATTTCACTCAACGTTTCAACTTCCTCTTCTTGAGGTGCATGAATGACCATCACAGTGGAACCAAGTATGCTTAATAAACACCCAATTTTTCCATGTAAATTAAGTTTTTCGTTTAAGAAGTATGATGAAAGAATGGCACTAAAACACACAAATATAAATTAGACATCAAGCACTCCTGTAGATAATAATCTACAGTAACAATTATGGGTTTGTATTGTTAAAGAGTACAATTTCTGTTTGGGGGGGGGGGGATTGCATATTTTTAAAACGTTGAAAGCTATCAACATTTTGAAGGCCTGTCAGGTTTAGAAGGTAGAACGCATGTATTCCAAATAAATCGTTATGAAGTAGCCTTATTTAAAATAAATTGAAATGCTTATTCTTTGGACAGAGACGAAGAGGCTATCTTATACTTTAAAATCCAATTTCAGAAGGTCTCTAAATTATCTGGAGATTTTGAGGCACTCACAGAGTTTAAGAGAAAGTGAGCAAGGACTTTCTGGTTGTGACACTTTAATGATAAATTCATTCTTTTAGATATTTTTAAAATAAAAAGGATCCTAATTACTTCAAGGAGAAAATTCTACGCCGTTGGTCTTCGAGTGACTATAATGAAATCTACCCCTAATGATTGTTAAGTGAACCACCTGTCTTAATAACCCTCATTCCTGCTCTCCCCAATGCATTTTTTAAAATAAATGCACCAGTCGTTGTGGAAAAAAGGGTGCCTTGGGTAGGGGAGACCCAGGGGGCCCAGTGCAGGCATAAGCCCACCTGATGTGGACCTCCCAAGGCCTCCCCCTATCCCAAGATACCCCATGCTCCGCTTGCAACCCTTTGGGTTCGTCACAGCCCTTGGAGCCGTGTCACCACTCCTATCCCCACAAGATCCAAGATCTCCAGAGCTCAAGGTGGGGCAGAGAATAAGAACAGCCCCCCTGTTCTATGTGGAACAATCCCCCAAGAATCTTTTAAAGAAAAATAACACTGGCAAAATTCTCGGTTTTCCTTTCCTCACTAGATGCTAGCGTTAGTTCTAGTATACTAACACAGCTCATACTGAGAGAACTGAGGCTAGCACTAGCAAGGAGAAGAAATCCTTCTGATGGGGAGCTAAGACCAGAGAAGAAATGCTCCCATGCTGGGGAAACTAAGGCTAGCATCTAGTGAGAAAAGAAAACCCCAGGGTGAGTCGCAGCCTTAGTGGGACAGCATTTGGGGGGGGGGGCACACATATTGCAGCATCTCTGGTTGGTTGCAAGAGCAAACAACCGCAGGGGTGTCATCACAGATGTCACTTCAGGTCTGGGTCCTGAAACTTCAGGTTTTGTGGGTGTCTATTGTAACTTTGAAGGGTTGCTATATGACTGGTCGTAAGTCAAGTACTACCTGTATCCAATTTCAATTCAAAATATTAAATCTACAAACAAGTAAGCAAACTCTCATGCACAGAACATTAAACTGAATTGCTGATAAATTTTGATTATGCTATACCGAGATTTATTTCTAAAATCATCTATGTTGTGACTTTTTTGTAAGCAATCAGTGGGAGGAAGGGCAGACGGTAGTAAAGACATCAAAATAGAAAATTATATCGAAACATTCAAAAAAGCAAAACTTAAAGCAACTGAGCCAGTCTTAGAAACCCAGTTCTCTGCCAGCATTAAAAGCAAGTGCTTAACCGGATCTCCTGATGATATTTACAGAGATACCCAAAACTACCTTCTTACCTTACAAGAACACTGAGAGCTCCCAATGGGGTCACTAATGTAGCTGGTGCAAATGCATACGCAGCAAAGTTAGCAACTTCACCAGCTCCCACTGAGGAAAAGACATGGGAAGGGAAGAGGGGAGATAAACAGAAGAACAATTGTCACTGCTACACCTACTATTTTAAGTAAATTCATACTTGGGAAAGATAAAAGTAAATCAGAAAGTAAAGGAGAGAAGAAGGCAAATACAGAACATCACATGAATAATCTCTGGTAGATAATTCACATATTACCTATTTTTACAATTAACAATAGCAATAGCGCTTATATACTGCCCCATGGTGCTTTACAGCCCTCTCTGGGTAAATTGCTCTGTAGCAATTTACAATGCTAGCGTATTGCCCCCAACAATATGGTAAAACAATATGGGTCTCGTTTTACCAACCTCTGAAGGATGGAAGGCTGAGTCAAACTTAACCCTGTGAGGATCTAACTCCTGGCTGTGGGCAGCTTACAATACTGCATTCTAACTACTGTGGCACTGTAGCTCTTCAGATACTCTACTTTCTAGCTATAGAAAATACTGCTTTGCAAGGAGATGATAGAGTTGAATAATGCCATATACCTCACACATCTTTATTAAGAAGAAACATGCAAAGTTAACAACATTGCTATGGATGCAATGTACAGGGACGCTTGTGGTATCTGCTGACTACTCCTTAAAGCAGCTGTGCTTTTCTTAGGGCTGTATGGTAGTAAAGGAAATATTTGCGTGAAGAAGACATCAACAGCCCAAATCTTGCCCACTTTGGATATAATCATTCCATATCTAGTACAGGTGGCCCTCAACTTACAACAATTCATTTAGTGACTGTTCCAAGTTATAACTGCACTGAAAAAGGTGATTTATGACCACTTTTTACGACCTATGAAGCATCCCCATGATTATGTGATCAAACTTCAGATGCTCGGCAACTGGTTCATACTTATGACCATTGCTGTGTCCCAAGGTCATGTGATCCCCTTTTGCAACCTTCTGACAAGCAAAGTCAACGGAGAAGCCAGATTTACTTAACAAAGAGGTTAATAACCTATCAACTTCAATGATTCGCTTAACAACCATGGCAAGAAAGGTTGCAAAAATGGGGCAAAAATTATGGGCACAATTGTGGTCGTAAGTCGAGGACTATCTGTATTAAATATTTGGACTTCTCTGAAAAGAATGCCAGACTATAATTTCTGATCTATTATATTAATCTTTAAATCAAAAAATCTTGGTATCTTTCAAATTCTATAAGAAATATCGAGCCTGTCATATATCAGAAAATAAAGATTTTCAGTACATTGTTATTGCCTGCTCCTACTAAGGTCACCTTTTGGTTTGTTTTAGACATTGTATTACTATTGTTATTATATTTTTATCCTGCTCATACATGCATGCATGCATGCATGCATGCATGCATGCATACATACATACATACATACATACATAACGTGTGCATGTTTGTGTCTGCCTTTTTGTTTGTCAACTCAAGGTAGCAAACACACCGAATAAATTCTTCTGCCTCTTATTTTCACCACAACAATAAGCCCTTGAGGTGGGTTGGGCTGAAAGATTATAATTGGTCCAAATTACCCACCTGTCTTTCCTGCCTAAAGTAGGCTTAGAACTCCTAGTCTTCTGGTTTCTGTGTCAATACCTTAGCCACTACTCCAGTCTTAGTACAATGCAGTGCTGGGTTGCAGGTGGTACGCCCCAGTACGGGCGTACTGGAGCCTGCCCGGAGCACCAGATACTGTTCCGGTAGAGTGCTCCGGAGGGCCCACCCGCCTGACCGAGCTCCTTATCGGTCTTTTAAGTCTTCGGCGCTTCTGCACACGGCGCATACAGCACCTGCGCGACGTTCCACTGAGCAGCTGGAGCATCATGGAGGCGCTAAGACGCATACTCGCTGCATCTTAGTGTGGACTGTGGATGCCACCGGGCCTGTTCCAATTGTACCAGTTGGACCGGGATCTGGAAACCCACCACTGGTACAATGTATGAATTAGTGGTTATGCTAAGAGTCAATTTCTAGTTTTTCCAGATACTTACTTGACAAAAGTCCAGCCCACCATAGCCACTCTTTAAGGTATGCATGGCCACCTTGTCCTATTTTTTAAAAAGAGAAAAGGATGTTATTATGATCCATTACAAATTACTATACTTTAAAAGTATATGTTCAAATTCTTGTAAAAATGCCAAGCTACTTGTTAAAAATTCTTGGCCAGTCAGCATTATTGTTGGTTATTAAAGATGTTTCAAAGCAGCAGCTGTGTCTATCAAATCCAATTGATAAGGCATGATTGAAAGTCCAGTGACCTGTGTGTACATTAGAAAAAGCAGGTGTCTATGCATTTTAGAGTGAAAATAACCACCATGTCAGCAAGGATGTAGTGAGTCCTTTCATTCACAACTTATGATCAAAGCTGGCAAGCTAAGGTCTCAGGCCCTTGTGCATCCCCAGAAGCCAGCTGTAATCATATTTGCCCAACATCTATTGTGTAACTTCTTGCAATTTTGATGTAGAAAATACAGTAAAGATTAACATAATTTATAGGGGGGGGGGGGAAAGAATCCTAAATTCCCCTCAAAAACGTTTTTAAAAGCAGAAAAATTTGGCCCCAACTCTGTATTATTGTTCTACTGACTTTAGCCTTCAATCATTTATACAATATTCAAAATGATGCTCACATTAATAATTAAAGCATCTATGAAGAAACAGGAACTTTTCTTGCATCATGAAAACCAAAACCGCATGTCGAGAATTTAGAAGAAGTTGAAAATACAACGGAAAGCTAGCTTTAAAGTATTGAAATAAATACTTGTAATTTTGTCCTATACACCAGATTCTCCATGAAATCAAAGAATACTTACTTAAAAACTGATGCTATGTAATACTGGGAAAAAAACTTACACAGCTTATAAGAATGCAAATTGAATTAAAAAAAATAAAATTAAAAAAGCCTCAAAATGTTACCTGCTCTCATGGACCCTTTTCTTGCCAATCGAAGGAGACCCTTTTTCTTCAGGATGAAACTCCCTCCAATGAAAAGACTGGAACTCATTGCCAACACAAGCCCAATATAGAAATCATATTTTCCTCGACTCTCAATCATTTCGTCAGCTGCTAAAGTTTTCCAAACCGTCACATTGATCAAGGTACAAAGCTGCTGCTGATATTGGAAGCAAGATGATGCCAAACTGGAACCTAAAAGAAAGTATATGTTGTTATAACCCAGCACATCATAGAGATCAATTATGTAGTGGTAAATAAGCCTTTTTTAAAGAAAGATTTTGCCATCAATTTCAGCGGAAGGCATAGTTCCAAATAAAGGTAGGCCCACTGGCAATCCATTTCAATTAAGAATTAATTTTCCTGTAAAAGCATTCATTTGCTTCATATGATCCCGATAATCCTGTTCTCAAACTGCTGCACAATGTACATTTATTTCGTAAGGAAATTAATTTTCCCGACCAATAGTATAGTTAGTCCCATTTGTTCAAAACTGCAAACAGAGGTAAAGTTTCCCCTCGCACACATGTGCTAGTTGTTCCCAACTCTAGGGGGCGGTGCTCATCTCCGTTTCAAAGCTGAAGAGCCAGCGCTGTCGGAAGACATCTCCGTGGTCATGTGGCCAGCATGATTAAACACCGAAGGAGCACGGAACGCTGTCACCTTCCCATCAAAGGTGTTCCCTATTTTTCTACTTGCATTTTTACATGCTTTTGAACTGCTAGGTTGGCAGAAGATGGGACAAGTAACAGGAGCTCACTCAAAAACAGAAAGAGCACATCAAATCTCTCAACACAGAATATCTGAATTTTACAGTTCAAAATTTTCAGGTCTCTTTTAAAATTTTGTTCAGAAACTGTTGTGCCCAGCAGCGGCCAGCTGAGCTGTTGGTGGACTCTGACAGCTCAGACTATTATGGGACTGCTCTGGAGAATGAGGAAGACTCGGGAGGGTGTTTGGAGTCAGAGCAGGAACTAGGAAGGCCTGTTGGCCACCAGGTGGCATCTGAGTCAGGGAGCAGTGAGGAGGAACAGAGGTAGGTTGTCCCTGATGTGTGTATGTGTAGAATTGATAAGAGAAAGGAATAGCTGTGGAGAAGACGTCATAGAAGAAAGGACAGCTGGCTAAGGGAGTGGCCCCTCCCAAAGAGTTTATAGGTGGAGCGACGGGAGAGGAATCTTTGCAGGAAACAACAGTCCATTATCCGAGCCGTTGAGAAAGCATTCCGTAAATGTAATCTTAGTTTCTTGAAGTTAGCTTTCTAGGCTCCTAGCCAAGAGTTGGTTTTATCTATGTAATTAGTCGTGGCAGACAGCCAAGCCTGTGTCTGCATATTCATTGGAATCACGGGACAGATCAGAAGCATTGGACCCTTTTGCTATTCACATGACGTCCTCATCCGTAGGATCATGTCCACATCCTAATTGTGTGAGAACTACCTTAAGAAGTTAATCAATTTCAAATTGATTGATATGACACAATACAATGAAAAGTGAAAGAAAAATAATGAAATTTTATAAAATGAAATGATATACTAAAATAAAAATACAATAAATGAAATGAACATTGTAATAAATATGATAATTCAATTAATCAAATTTTGATAGGAAATAGATAAGAATATGAGAAAAAGATTAAATCTTAATGTTATGTACATTCCATTGGAAAGTCCAAAATTCTTGTATGACTTCTGATCAAAAGTTCTGAAAAGGTTTGCGATTCTCAAAACACATGATCAAAAGTATTCAGACAGTAATAATGATCTAAAAAAGAAAGATTATAAAAATCCAAACTTTCAGTGACTTTTAAAGACAATATAATAATAATAATAATAATAATAATAATAATAATAATAATAATAATAATAATAATAATAAATACATCCTTAAAGGGAATGTCAACCTCTGTAACCCCTGTAATTGCTGCGACCATAGCAATTCTTCAAGAGAAACAGGTGTGATTATAAAGATCCTCTAAAAGGAAGTGAAAACTGAAGTTCCTAATCATTTTGGCTTCATGTTAAATGATCAGTCATAAAATTCAACAAGAACATTATTGCAAATTGCTACATCATCACATCTAAATATTTAAAAATACCCATCCCTACCCAATCAGGAAAGTGCTATGGTTATCTTAAAAAAAATACAAGAGATGAATAGATTGCATGCATTTTATCCGATGTTTCATAATAGCATTATATGATATTGCTTTGGAAATAAGTAATATCCTAACTCATCTCATTGCAATGCCTTTCAAAATGGAAAATTGACACATTACTTAATTTTTCATTTCAGTATAATGTTTGATGGGCTACATTCAGTACTGAACTACTGCTTCAACAGTAGTTACTAATGACATTATTGATTAAGAGAAAGTAAAACAATTTCTTAAAACTTATCATTTTACAAGCAGCTACTTTTTTTCTTAGTTTTCCAACTTTTAGTATTTTATTAGACACAATGCCACACAATTCTCTTCAGAAGAAAGACAGATTTCTACATCACCTGAATATTTTTTTTATTAAACCAATATTCTTATAAAGAGCAGTAACCTTACCTTGATGACATTTTTCAACCCATTTGTCTTTCGTATTATTAATCAGAGAGGTGATGCTAAAAAAGAAAAACGCCAAACTGAACTCTGGCACAAGTTATGTTGTATATAAGTCTCCCTATTTTTAAACACAGTATATGAGCAGAAGTCATATATAGTAATATCTCCTGCAAACTATTTACACTGATAAGAACAACAAATTCTCCTCTCCCCTCCCCCTCCAAATAATAAAGCTCCTGACCTGCTTATATTGCTATTTCTGTCATGAAATTCAGTCATAACATTGTACAGGTCATCCTCAACTTATGATCAATTTGTTCAATGACCATTCAAATTTATGGTGTTGAAAACATGGACTTACAATATGACGTGTGCCCAAAGTTATTGCTGATGCAGTATCCCTGTGACCATGTCATCAAAATTCAGGCACTTGACAGCCCACCCACACTTATGACCGCAGGAGCCCTTCAACTTCCTCCACTCATCTATGATCCATCTTCTCTGATCCAGTTATTTTAAAATATATATTTAGAATTTGAACCAACTAAAGTGTTAAATTAATCTGTAACAGGGAATTTTAGTAACGTTCATGCTGAAAACGTAAGTTTTTCTTACTTACATATTCAATATTCCCACTAAAAACAATTCTTAGCAAATCCAGGCTCATTTCACAAACTGCATTAGGTCATAATGTGTGGAGTATTTCATTTAGCAAGTTAAATACATTTCATTACTGAAGACTTTAAATCAGGGTACCTGGCTTATCAATCTAACAAGTGAGTTAGCACAATGCATAAACCAAGTCACTATGGATTATATTAGTTTTATATACATCTTGGAGGTTATAATTTGGAATGTGCACATTCAGTTTGATTAATCACACTCTTTACAGAGACAGTGTTTGGGCAGTAAAGTCCCTGTGGCAATCAAGTTTCAAGTTTTCTACTCAGTAAGAAATACATTTTCTATTAGAAAAATTATATTCTAATTAAATTTATTGTTTCCTTTCTTGTGCTTAGAGATTAATGTACCCTAGTTCCATGCAAGGCTGATATCTATCAAAGTTTAAATTTGAATAAATTTGTATACGCTTTTGTTCCTATTAACATAAAGACACATTATAGCATTTGCTTATTCTTAAGTATGATTCTATCGAGTAAAAGGCAGAAGATAATTTAACTGTCTTTGTTAATTAATATAATTTGCAAAGTTAATGATGCACATATTCATGCTGCACCCATGGTGAATATTCCATCTTAATACCTAAAAGGTCCACTATCGCTATTTGCATTTGATAAAATAAACATTCCTTGGACTTGAGATCAATTAAACCTCAAAGATAAACTTCAGATCTATTTTTGTTTAAAAGCTTTAGGAATTTGTTATAAATTATTCTAAGAAAACAAATTAGTGATATTGTACTGGTTAATTGATTAGGTGCTATTAAGTCAGTGTTAACTCTTAGCAATCACATATATAAAAGGATGATTGACAGTCCCAATTCTTCCATTTTTATTTACCCCATTGCAAATCACCCTATCTTTAAAAAAAATTGTTCAACTGGATCAAGACCAGAGAAGGGCTACCAAGAAAGTGAAAGGACTGGAAACAAGTCTTATGAGAAACAGTTGAAAGACTTAAATTTGTTTAGCTTGCAGAAGAATAGTTTGAGACAGCAGTCTTCAAATACTCAAGGGCTGTCAAATTATAAAGGATTTGGATGTATTTTCACCTGCTTCTGAGGTTAAGACTAAAACTAGCAAGACAAAACTTCAAGGATATGTCTGTCTGTTGCTGTCTGTCTGTCTGTCTGTCTGTCTGTCTATCTGTCTATCTATCTATCTACATCTGTGTGAAAAAGTCTGCACGCTTTACGGTTTATGACATTTTTTGGATAGGCCATTGATTTTATGATATTTTACTCTAATTGCTATGTAAATATTATTATATTTAAATAAATACTGGTGGTTCTTAACTGAAAAGCATAAGCTTTTGCAATTTGGTGCTGTTTGGATGGGGATTGTGAATTTTCTTGCATGCTTACAATGACTATGAAAACAGATTAACTGATGCATATCCAGTGGCATACGTACTGCAATTACTAAGGCCAATGCTAGTGTTTGGTTAACATTTTTATTGTTTGTGGCCCTGAAAAGGAACGTTTAGGTAACGAAACATGGTTACTAATATGAAATTGACCAGCCCTTATTGCTTATCACCAGGCGGCATTGCTTCGGTATAGACTGTATAAGCTTTTGCATGTGATCTTTGGTGAGAATGTGGTGCCAGGCTGCAATAATGGATTCAATCAGTTCCTGCTTGGTCTTCGCATGCTTGCTTATTTCCTAACAATTCTTGGCCCACAGGTTGTCAATTGGGTTCAAATCCGCGCTCTGAGCTGGCCAATCCAGGAGTTGAACACCATGCTTCTTCATTCACTGCTGGACGGACTTGGCTGGATGACAAGGAGCATTGTCATCATTGCCAGGACTTCAGCATACTGCTTGCAATTCATGATTCCCTGCACGATTTGTATCTGACCAATACCAGAAGCAGCGATACAGCCCCAGGTCATCACGTGCAATGGATGTTTCACAGATAGATTCAGGCAATACGGCCTAAATTCTTCAGCTGGAAATCTTCTGACATACTTATTGCACTGATTCCCAGTCAAGTACAAATTGCTCTCGTCACTGAAGATGACCTTGGCCCACTGTTCGTTGGTCCACTTGGTATACTTCTTGGCCAACGCATGTCGACGAGAGCGGTGAGCGTCTATGGGCAAAGGTTTACCTCAAATCCTGCAGCCTTTGAGCCCTCTGGCAAGCAGTCTGCGACGCACTGGGCTTGTGCACACTTTTACATCACATGTTTCATCCCAAATTCTTGTGATCTGAGGTGAGGTGAGCTTCCTGTCAGCCATTGAAATGCTTTGCAGAGCCCGATCTTGCCGTTTTGTCGACTTTCTTGGTCTTCCAGAGAGGAGCCTGTCATCAACTGAACCAGTTATTTGGTATTTTTCAACCACTCTACTCACTGTGATGCGATGGCATTTCACTCTCTTGGCTATTTCTGTACAGGAGTAGCCCTCTTCATGAAGCACAATGATGCGATGCCGCTGCTCAGTGCTGGTGAAAGCAAAGGCCTTCATCCTTGCCCGTCACTCTGTGTATGTGGGTGTGTCTGTCTCTCACTCATTCACTTAATCACTCACTCTGTGTGTGTCTCTCTGTCTGTCTATCTTTCTCTCCCTCCCTCCCCCTCTCTGTCTCTGTGTGTGTGTGTGTGTGTCTGTCTGTCAGTCTCTGATTCCCTCCCTCACTCCCTCTCTCTGTTCCTCTCTCTGTCTGTCTTTCTCACTCACACACACACACACACACACACACACTGTGGTCACCTTGTTGAGTGTTCCAATCACATTTGAAACACTTAACAACTGGCCTGCATTTATGGTATTTTGCAGCATTCTGCAGTCATAGGACCAAAATTGGTTGTCACTCGCCCGGGCTTTTGCAGAAGCTTCCCTCTGAAGCCCGAGAGGAGGGAGGGGAGCGGGCACCCGGCACACAGAAGAGCCGCATTAAAGGGTGTAAAGAGCCGCATGTGGCTCCGGAGCCGCGGGTTGCCCACCACTGGGTTAGCCAAAGCTTGCTGTTGATTGGCTACTTTCAATCCTAACATTCTCGAAAATTCAAGTTGTGTTTGTTTTAGCACATAAACTCACTCAAAACCTTAAAAAGACTTTGGTTATATTAATAAAAATTATGCATCTCAATCTAACTATACAAATTTTCATCAAAGTACTAACTTTGCATGGTTTCTATGAGTGAAAAGTTGATTAAACATGTAAATACAGCTTAAAACTGAAAATGGGCAGGACTTTTTCACACAGCTGTATCTATCTATCTATATCAAGAATGGTGTAGTACAGAGGATTGGACTTCAATAGTTTTTGTGTCCCGTCCAAATCTATGATTCTGTGATAAAACAAATCATTATTCTGTGGATCAGACGAAGGGGGCTCCCTTTCTTCTCTTATTAATAGAAGAGTTCTATTCTCACTCTAATCTCTTGTAAATGAGATTTCCCATGAGAAAACATAAGGCCAACCTTAATACATTGGATTTAAAACACAGTTTAAGTTCGGATTATGTGACACTACTTATTTCTTAATTGGTAATAGTATGTACAGTAATGAGGCAATTGATGTAAAACT
This sequence comes from Natrix helvetica, assembly GCF_964273705.1. NCBI lineage: Eukaryota > Metazoa > Chordata > Lepidosauria > Squamata > Natricidae > Natrix > Natrix helvetica. The sequence goes on along the minus strand of NC_138549.1, from coordinate 39,312,030 downwards.
TTGACCCATTCAAAGCAGAATGACCATTGGCTTGCCTGAATTGTTGTTCTCTAGGTGCTGCGGGAGAGTCCAAGCATGGGTTAACTTCAGCTTGCTGCCCAAGGACTGAGTTCAAAGTTTGTGTAGCCACACCTCCTGCTCCTTATAGAGGCGAGTTTAAAAAATGAAGGGATGACACCCAGAAGGATGCAGTAAGTAGATGTGATATGTCCTTAGAAATGGTAACTTGCGCACCAGTGGACGACCCTAAGGTGGGGTTGAACTCTCTCGCAGTGCCTCCTCAATGGGTGCTTGCGTGGCCCAACAGCCATAGTCGCGGCACTCCTTGTAGAGTGAGCCGTTATGTGAGGAGGGCCTGGCCTAGCCTAATGTTTGTAAGCTAGCTAAATGTAAGTCGCAGCCAACGTCCTATGGTGAAAGATGATACCTTTCTGCCCATGGAAGCAGGTTGAAAGGATATGAAGAATAATTCCAACTTGCGGAAGAAAGCTGTCCTTTTCCTATATACGCGCACTGCGCGGTGTACATCCAGTTTATGCCAAATGCACTCTCTGGGATGTCTGGGGCACGGGCAAAAATTTGGAAGGACCACGTCTTGCATCCTATGAAATAAGGTGTTAATTTTCGGAAGGAAAGACGGATCCAACCGAAGAATGAACCTGTCAGGATGTACAATACAAAGATCCTCCCTGACCAAGAATGCTGCCAGCTCCGAAGTTGTGCGAGCCGAAGTGATGGCTATAAGAAAGGCCTTCTCGGCCAGTGAGGTGCGACCAGTAGGACCTCCGCTCCCTCTGTCAGGATCTTTCTGATCACCTGTGGGATCAGGGAGAGGGGCGGAAAAACGTAAAGGAGGCCAGCAGCGGCAGAGAGCATCCATCCCTTCTGCCCCGGAGCACTGGAACCAAGAAAAGAACCAGAGGTGTGTGCGTGTTGTCCGGACTGGCGAAGAGGTCGATCGTCGGAAGGCCGAATCTCTGACACAGCTGGTGAAACAGAGATGGTGAAGACACCATTCAGAGTTGCTGAAGGTGGTTCTGCTTAACCAGTCCACGGTCACGTTGTCCTTCCCCGAGCTGTGATCTGCTTTTAACGATTCAAGGTGACACTCTGCCCATCGCCCTAGGACCTCTGCCTCTGACATGAAGGCCCCTCAATCGAGTCCCACCCTGGTGGTTATGTGGGCTTTTGTGGTGATATTGTCTGTTAGTATTAAGACGTGGAGTCCCTCGATGTGTTTGTAGAAATGATGCAGGGTGAGTCTGGCGGCTCTGAGTTCCAGCCAGTTTATGTTGTGGGAGAGCTCCACTTGCTACCACCTGCCCTGAGTCACATGCATTTGTAGGTGGGCGCCCCAGCCATACAGACTGGCGCCTGTTGTTATGATGAGGCGCTCCGGATCTTTGAAGAAGGATCCTTTTGTCAACACCGCTGACTGCTACCACTTCCGCCTCTGAAGTACCCTCGGGTGCACTCGTACCACTCTCTGGGAATTGCTGGCTTTGCATCTTTGAATTGGAAGGAGGAACCGCTGAAGGTCCCGTGCATGCAATCGTGCCCAGGGAATTACTGCAATGCACAAGATCAGTTTCCCCAACAATTGGGATAGGGTGATGATGGATGCTGACCTGAATGCACGGACCCGTCGCACAAGGGACGTGATGCTGGTCACCCGTTCCTGTGTGAGGAACACCCTGCAGGTTTTGGAGTCGATCACTGAGCCCAGGTGCTGGATTCTGGAGGTTGGTGACAAGTGGCTTTTCTCCAGGTTGACGGAGAATCTGTGCCATTGGAACATGTGAATGGTGGTGTTGAGGTCTCGATGTGCTTGCACCACAGACGATGCCTATATCAGGATGTTGTCCAGGTAGCACTGGAGCCTCACTGTACGAGATCGGAGATGTGTTGTGACTGCAGCGAAGAGCTTGGTAAAAGTCCTGGGGGCTGATGACAGGCCAAAGGATAGAGCTTTGTACTGATAATATTTGTCTGCAAACTGGAATCTCAAGAATTTGTGATGCGCTGGATGAATGGGGACGTGCAGGTACACCTCCTTCAGGTTGATTGACGTCAAGAAGTCACCCTGCCTGATGCAGCCCAATATTGTTTGAAGTGATTGCATTTTGAAACGCTTGTACGCTACAAAGGACTTTGGAACCAGGAAGAGGATAGAGTAGAATCCCCTTCACTCCTGACCCACCGGAACCTGCTCGATGGCTGCTATGTCCAGTAAATGCCGGATTTCCGCCTGCATCAGCTGACGCTTGTGGTTCGATTTCGAAATTGGGCAGCAGACAAATGTCCGCGAAGGAAGAGAGAGGAAGTCCAGGGTGAGGCAGTGACAGATGGTGTTTAGGACCCACATGTCTGTTGTCATCGTCTCCCACTGGGCAGAGTTGGAGACGTCCGACTATGGGAGGGGACTGATGATGGTCACTTATTTCTACGAAAGGGGAGGTTGGAAACCCCCCCCTTGAAAAGACTGCGGTTAGTCTGCTGTTGTTTGCCCGTGTCCAAAATGAGGACCTATCATGGGCGCAATCCTGTCCTTGGGGATAAGATCGGTTAAATTCTGCAGAGGTGGCTGCAAGATCTGCATTCTGAAAGGGCTGCCTACGAAAATAAGAGTGGCCCTTGCGATCAGACCTCCTGGTAATGGATGGCAAGACTTTGCGTTTATCCTTGGATTCTATTAAGACTAAATCCAAGGCCTCCCCCAAGACCTTTCCCCTTTTGAAGGGAGCAGAAGCAAGCTTCCACTTTGACTTCATGTCCGCCTGCCAGTGGCGGAGCCAAAGCAGGCGGCGTGAGGTCACGTTGGAAGCTAGGGCTCTTGATGAGAATTTGGTGGCATTGAGAGGCATCTGCTGAATATTCGACTGCTGCAATAATTTTGTTGACGTCCTGGCACAACCTAGTGTCGCCAGCTGGCAATTTGGATCGCAATTTACATAGCCAGAAGAGGGATGCCCTATTGAAAAAGGAAGAGGAGGGAGAAGTAGGCTGGGAAGGGCCTACAGAGGCCTCCACAGACGGAGAAGGAGCCCTGGCAAGCCTTTAGGCTTTTTGAAATAGTTTTTCCAGGGCTCTTTGGCGCCTCTCAGCAATATTTTCAGCAGCTTTGGACGCCTTCTTAGGCTTGGGTTGTTTCCCCTTAGATGTACGCCCAGTACCCTCACCCTTGCCAGCAGGACCCGGCCTGTTGTGCTTATTGGTGGATGGTCCTGCTTGCTCAATATCCTTGGCTGCGCTGTTGCTTGCTATTGCCAAGGGATCAGAGCACAAGAAATTGTTCTTCACTGCAGGTCTGCTGCCCTGGAGGTCAAAGTGAAGTAATTAAAGTCCAAAATAGAACAGTCACTGTCCTGAGGCAATGAATGAGCTCAAGCAGGAATAAATTGGTGCCAATCGGAAAAGATCCAGAGCGCCCACAGATCCGCCCTAAATGTAAAGCAGGGTATGACCAAATCACACAGCCAAACACTCTGCAGCCACTCAGAACATTCTTCCTGGGGAGGGGGAAACCTGTCCAGAGCAAGGTTGGTAAATTAATACCCCTCGCAGCAGCGATCTGCTTTGGAGCCAGGTAACGGCAAGGCAAACGGCTCAGAAGAAAAGCGCGCCAATTTTAAACTGTCTAAAATGGCCACCACATGGTTCGGAGCGACACTGGGACTGTGGGCAATCTGGAGCGCTCAGGAGAGCCTCCGGAGCAAGAAGGAAAATCCTCCGACAGGTTTGGGGCACCCCTAGGCTTCCTACATGCCCTTAGGTTCGTCAGCAGCCGTTGAACGATTCTCCCGCGGTGGTGCCTCAACCACAATGATCGCGGAAGGCAACTTTGCACCAAGCAGCCTGCTCCGTGTGTCGAGAAAGATGGGGGGGGGGGGAATCTAAACTGCAAAAAAAAACTAAACTCTGAACTAAATACAAAAATAACAAAGGCTACACTATACTGTTTGGAGAGTCCAACTTTGCTGCTCAAGTACTGGAGCTCCCCAAACTGCGTCCTTTTAGGGCAACTGAGTTTTTTAAACTGGCCTCTATAAGGAGCAGGAGGCATGGCTACACAAACTTTGAACTCAGTCCTTGGGCAGCAAGCTGAAGTTAACTCATGATTGGACTCTCCAAGCAGCGCCTGGGGTAATGTATGTCTATGATTCACTATGATTGGCTCAACAAACATATTTTCTTTTACAGAAAAGAACTAATTTTTTAACTTCCTTTTTGTTCACTGTATCAAACAATTAGCTGAACTACATTCAGGAAGAGGCATCCTCTTTTCTTGCTGCCATTTCTTCTCTTCGAATAAAACATTATTCTAATTTTCAAATAAAACTATGCATTATTTCCTACAATACTTCTCATTAATAATTCATATTTGCTTCCAATTTTAATATATTGTCCCCGAACAAAAACATAAGCATTAAAACAAAAAAGGTACTAAAGCTTTGTGACTTACAAGCCTGGGCATGGATTTCTATAAAAAATTGGCATGGGTCCTTATAATATTTTAAATTTTGCACACAATTCTTCCTGTTCAGAAACTTTTTCCCATGCTGGATGAAAGAATGTAAAAGTTCTAGCTTTCCCAAGTAATATTTAGCAAATTGGGACACACTATTATTTTCTAAGACTAGTTTTGAACAGAGTAGGATGCAAATCATTAACAGAATTTTAATACAGAACAGGAGAAAGTACAGTAAAAACGATTACAGTTTTTTTATGGCTGAACTTTGACTATAGACCGTGTGAACTGTGTTTCATGTTGCAAATATTGACATGTAAGCAATACAGAGCAAAGTACACTTCCTGATTCAATGTAAATTTTAAATTAATTCTAACATTATAAAACATGAGTTTTTCTTCAAGCTGTGTAAATGGGACTATACAGACCTCATCTATACACATATGGGTCCATAAAAAAAACATGGATGCTTAGTTATGTGCCAGCATTGTCATTGATTATGGCAATAAAAAATCTACATGAAGGGCCACATGGGATTATCATTTACTCTTATTATTCATATTGAATTCAGGTGTGTATTATCTGAATATGACAATGTTTCAAGATAAAACTATTACTGTAATTCAATATTCTACATCCAAGTATATAAATATAGATAGACAGACAGATATAAGTAAATACTAGGTGTATTAAGTCAGGCCCCGTAGGCCAAACAGAATATACTTTACTTGATGGCACTTCATCAATATACAATACAATAAATATAACACATATTCACCCTTATTTGTTTAAAAAACAAATATTAAACATGACTCTATATATAACAATTTCTAAATAAGGAAGGTTTTTCAAACCAGGCTTCCAAAATTGTCTTGGTCTTTGAATTTGAATGGGCCATGGTATTAATTGCAATCTACTGCATCATTCATGATGAGCTGTATTGAAGTACTCCCAATACACAAACTAGTAATCAGCATTACTGTTTAAAAGCCCTATGAGGAATATTATCCTCCTAAATGTTCTTATTCAGTCTACATCATAAAGGTAGAATATTAACATTCTACATTTATGATGTCTAAGAGTCCTTTTCCTTAGGACTTCAGGCATCTATGACTAACGTTCAACAGCCACCAATGATAGTTACAAAAAGCATTTTGTCTAAGGTTAGAGTCCAACCATTCAACTTCATAAGTTTTTGGTTTGTAACTATTGTCTCTTTCCAGCCCTTTTTTATTTCCTTTCTTCCGAGTAATGTTTGCTTAGCCTGAAGTAAATTCAGAGTTACTGCAGAGAACAGGGCTGCTTCATGGGTTAAGATCTGCCCTCAGATAACATAAAGTATCTTTCACTACATGGCTTCCTCTTGATGTGAGGTCTGCAAAATTTTGTCCACAGAGGTTTTATTTGGTGTTGGCCAAGTCCAGATGATCTTCATTCACGCCAGTCTCCAACAGCATTTTATTTCAGAGCTTCATTCTAGGCCCCATATCATATTATTTAAAAAAGCAGAACAATAAACAAAGTAGAATTTTGATGGTTGCAAATGTCCTGGAGATCTGGGGCATGTATGATAGTATTTTGCCTTGATGTATGGGGGCAGGAAAGAGGAATTGTCTGGGGTTTGTTAGTGTTCATGCATGCTTTTCTCAGTGTGCCATTTTTAAATTGTATGTACTGTATTGGGACAAGTTTATCATTTGTGAAATCAAGCTCATCTCATGGCCCATTTCTTTATTGATATATAGTTTATATATAAATTTTTAGAACTAAAATTTCAAAATTAAAACCTTTTTAAGGAGCAGGAAAAATTGTTGGAACTTCACATCTGGATTGTAAGTACTCTAGCTGGAACTTTGGTCACTAAGCAGCCAATTATAAGTCAAGGACTATCTATATTCAGCCATTTTATAAGTATCTGTCAGGATTTCAAATATGCTTAGAAGCTCATAAAATCCCTGCTCCAAATATTAATTTAACTATTGGAAAATTCAGGTATCATTAACTGCTATTATGCTGGATAGACTGATAGGAGTAAATCCAAAATCTAGGATACTTTTCCCTCTGCTTACATAACCTATTGTGAATCTAAAATGATAAATTGGTCTGACTCGAGTCCTGTTGGCAACTGGAGTTACCAATAAAGTCTGTTTTATTGCACAGGTATATCATGACAGATGGTCCTCCAATGGTGCCAGTAAAGCTCCACCACAATTTTGCCTGAAGGAGCCACCCACTGTCAATGCCACCTGGTCCCACAAACTCGGTCAATAGTTACCAAATCCGATCCACAAGGAAAGAAGGAAATCCACAAACAAGGTTCCGAGTCCACACAGCAAGATCCAAAATCCACAAGGCTGAATCGCAATCCAAAATCCACAAAGTAGTGTTTATGAGGGCTGGGGAAGTGTGCACCAAAGCAAACGGTTGTTCCTGACAAATGCACCTTTCCCCTATGTCTGGCCAAAACATCCCAAGTCAGGTGTTTCTTGTGAGGAGGAGCAGGGCTGCTTCCTTGTGGGCAGCCTCGCAGACCTCCTCTGTGCTTCCCTTCACTCCACTCTCTGAACTTACAGGTCGGGTGGGGGAGGCAGCTGTTCCTTGTCAGAGGGGATGTTGCCTTTCATCAGCACCATTGGCAGCTGACCCTTCCCTACTTTCAGGTGCAGGTGGAGATGGCTCCTCACCTGGTCGACCACTTCCCCTATGCCGGATGGCCTGGGAATGCATTATCCTCAGCCCCTGGCCTCCCTGGATGTTCCTGGGGAGATGGTGGGACTATGTTCCTGAGACTATGTTCCTCTTCAGATGGTCTCAGCTTTAGCATCTCCTACTTCACTGAACCAACTTCTGATAGAGGCATCACATGAATAACATTCATTCCAGTTCAGATTCTTCATGAGTAACAACTCACTTAAAGCTTTTCTATCATTTGTAATTCCACTTCTTTATGTGTACAAACAAGGCAATCTTGATCCCACATGATTGTCTGAACAAGTCCTCACAGTTTTCTTGTCAAGATTTCAGAAGTGGTTTGTCATTGCCTTCTTCTTAGGGCTGAGAGAGTAGGACTGGCCCAAGGTCACCCAGCTGTCTTTTTGCCTAAGACAGGATTAGCACTCATAGTCTTCTGGGTTCTAACCTGGCACCTTTAATCACTGCATTAAACTGACTCCCATAAACCTTCTATAGGTAGTCTTAGTTTAAAAACCCTTTGTTCAATGACTGTTCAAAATTGTGATGGCACTGAACCAATCTTTGAAGTTCTGGCTATTGCAGTGTCCACATGATCACCTGTTCATGACTTAGGCATACAACAACTGGCCTGGGTTTCTGACACTCACACCGCCCCATAGTCGTGATTATCATATGAGACCTTCCTTACAGATTTATCACATGCAAAGTCATCAGAAAAGCCAGTGGACATGCTTGATGAAATTGTGTTTCTTTTTTTTTCTCCTTGCTCTTGTTCTGTTTGTGTTGTTTTGTCTTTTTTAAAGAATAATAATAATAATAATATTTTTTTTTAAAAAAAGAAAAGCCAGTGGAAACCATAAGTCACGGTCATGCTTGACAACCTGCTTTGTCCTCACTGCCAGAACTGCTATTACTAAGTGGTGTGGTCATGTGATATTGCACTTTACACATTGCTTAGAAACAGAAATTCAGTCCCAATTATCATTATTAAGTGAGGAATATACTTTACTTGAAACAGATTATAGGAAGAACTATTAAAAAAACATGCTATCTAGCAGTTTTAAAGCAAATACTGTATTTATATCATTGTGTTCTATTAAGAGAATGTTTATCCAAATACAAAATTTAAGCCATTAGCAAAATGAAAGTATATAGAAATGTTTCCCCATTATCTCTATGAAGAATGCTAAAGTAACTCAGCATTTTGTGCTTACAACTTTCAACTTTATCTTAACAAAGCAACTTTTGTCTGGGTATGCTAGAAAGTTACAGAAAGCAATTCATGAGTGGCACGTGATATTATTTATAAGCTCTATTATCACTAAAGAACTATGGGACTATTACAGATGTAACAGGCTGTAATGAATTGCTCTTCCTAGTGATATCTCATTTTATAATTACAGAATTTTACACTATAACAAGATTATTGTTCATATGAAATATTTGACATGTCACATGTGTACAGTTGATTTTATAGTTGATTTTATGCCATATATAAAATCTGCCTATATAATTAATAATAGAGTATCAATAAGGTAATATATGAAAAATATTTGTGCAGATTTACAAGGAAAGCTTGAAGTAGAAAGTCTGAGTTTATCAAACATCTTTGAGAAATACATTTCTGTCAGGTAATTGAACTGATTGTTTGAGAACTGGCAAAAGTATCTATGTTTTTCCTGCTTGCGTATCTAGCAGTAATCAAGGTGGTATGCCTAGTGATTCATCCAGATTCCCAAATTCAGCATCCAGAATGAAGCTTGTTTTTCCATCATTCCTTCTACAGTGGCCATCCCACAATATTGATTTCTAAATGCTGCACTATGATATGGGGAAAAGCAATATTTAACTGTTATTCTGAGGCAATTTTATTTTAGAAACTTCTCAATGTTCTGCAGTTACAATAATTTATCAATGCATACTAATCTACTTTCTGACCGTCTGGTATTATTTTATTCAGTCTCATCAGCTCTCACCAATAGTTCGGGGGGGGGGGGGGAATCTATTTATGCATTTGTTTTTAGAGCTTGAGGATTGCAAATCAGCAATTTCTAAAACTAATCTCAATTTAAATACAATATGTGTAACCTCAGATGCTCAAAGCTTCCAAACACCCATTCAAGTCCAGGAAAAATGCTCCCAGACGGTTAACAGAATATTAAGTAATGAACAACATCCAATTTACCCTGAATGTTTGTTTGGGCAAAAAGGCAGAGCATAAATCAAGTAAGCAAATACATTTTAAAGTTGTAGATAAATTTATTCCAATGGTTTCATACATTATAGATATTAAAGTATAGGGAAATCAACAGGTAAAATGAGCCTGCTAATGATCATTTAACCATCAATCAAATCAAAATTAACACTGTCCTTTAGCATAACTGGATGAAAATTCTAGGGCTCTAATTTTTATACCCTAGAAGTCTGTCATGTCTAGAGAGCCAATTTGATCAAGTGATTTGCCCAGTTGGTTAATTCCTATCACAACCAATGGATTAGATGTCCATATCCTCTTCTAGAAGCTCTCTAGGCCTGTATAGCCTGGCCCTGGCTTCCTATCTTGGTCTGGCTATCTTCCAAGGCAAGCCTTTACCTGGTATCTTCCCTCCTAGCTCTGCTATATGAATTAAGATAGGAATCTCACACAATCTGTGCATCTTGCCAGCAGAAAAATAAGAAGAAATTGATTAAAAATAATGAAATCATGCCCTATCTTGGAACATATACTACCACCAACCCATGTTATTTCAAGAATTCTGATGAAAACATCAGCTAGAAGAAAAACAAACCTAACAAAATTTCAAACCTTGCAGATCAACTTTTCTGCTCTCTTGTTCTTCTCTGATCTTTACAATTTTGTACAGTTCGAATGACTAAATCCCAAAAGGACTATCAAGGCACTGCACAATCTCATGCATGGTCCTTGAAAAATAAGCCAAACTCAACACCCAATCTGGGTCAGTCACCGGGACCAGAGGTTTCGTCATCCAAGCTTTCGGACTTCCAAGCTTTCGGATTCGGTGCTGGAGTTCATCTTCAGGAAACTTCTCTCTAGCAGCGTGTGTGTTTTGGGCTATGCTGTGTGTGTGGTATTTATATGGTATCGGTTGTAGGTTGTAAACCAAATTCCGTTCAAGGGCCTTTAGTTCCTGATTTTACAACCACGGTATATTTACAAAACAGTAAAAAGAATTGTGTGACACAATCAGAAGAGGAAGCAAAAAAAAAAAGGGGGGGGGTGTGAACGGCAATCTGCAATTCAATTCCAGCCGATCTAGAAAATTGAAGCCCAGGTTGCTGAGTTCGCTTCAATACACCAAGGGACTAAAACCACCTCCCCAAAACTATTAGCGCTCCTAATATTCCAGAGGAGGGCTTCACGTATGAACACCGCACTTGGAAGCCCAGATCGAATAAAGCTACCAGCCTCCCTTAAAAAAGAAAGAAAGAAAAAGCCGCCAGCCATCGTCTAAGTCACACCCAGCCCTCTCCGAGCACCTCTTTCTAACTTATGCCCCGAGTCTCCTACGCGCGCATTTCTCAAGGCGCAGCAATTAGCAAAGGGATCCAGGACCGAGGCAGGCAGGCCGGCAACCCGCAGCACCCTCTTCCCGAGATGCGATTTCTCTTTTCCCGCAAAAAAGTGAGGAAGAAGGAATCACCTGCTCGGGGCGAAGTTTCCTTCCGCGGCAGCGCCTCGCCCTCACATCCCGCGAGCTCCGAGAGGAGCTGCGGCCGCTGCAGCCGCAGGAGGACGGCGACCGCGTCCGCCACGACCACCACCGCCACCGGGGGACGGGAAAGCCGAGGGACCTTCCCAAAGCCGCGCCGTCGCCATGGAGATTCGCCCCCACCTCAGGTAGCACCGGAGCTGCGCATCGCCCTTCGTTGGGCGCTGCCAGTAACCCGCGAGCCTCTTGCCGGTCTTCCTCCTGCTGGCACCGACCGCGGCCGGAAAAGGCGGGGCGACAAAACAAACGGTTTTGCGGAAGCTGCCCGCTCGCGGCCAGAGTCACGGTGCCGTTTGCTCCGCCCTCTCGCCTCGCCCCCCCCGCCCCCCCGAAAGGAGGGCTGCGTGGGAATAAGCGGCGTGGGTCTCCTTCGCCTCGCCTGCAACGCCCGCTTCCCCCAGCCTGCTCTACCTCAAAGCGGTGAAATTGACAGTGCGAGGCGTCATCTGGCTCTGCTCTTTGCACGATAGATTGGCCCGTCTTTAAAAATTTGCTTTATAACGCAAGTCTGTAGTTAGTGCTCGAAAACAGATTTGGAAGGGACCTTATAGGTCATCTAGTCCAACCCCCCACCCCATGCTCAAGCAGGAGACCCTACACCATTTCTAACAAATGGCAGTCCAATCTCTTCTTGAAAATCTCAAGTGATGAAGCCCCCACAACTTCTGAAGGCAACTTCTGTTCCATTGGTTGATTGTTCTCACTGTTAGAAAGTTCCTCCTTGTTTCTAGGTTCAATCTCTCCTTAGTCAGTTTCCATCCATTATTCCTTGTCTGGCCTTTAGACGCTTTGGAAAACAGCTTGACCCCCTCCTCTCTGTGGCAGCCCCTCAAATATTGGAACACTGCTATCATGTCTCCCCTAGTCCTTCTCTTCATTAGACTAGCCATGCCCAGTTCCTGTAACCGTTCTTCATATGTTTTAGTCTCCAGATCCCTAATTATCTTGGTAGCTCTTCTGTGCACTTTTTCTAGAGTCTCCACATCTTTTTATAGTGTGGTGACCAAAACTGAGTGCAGTACCCTAGGTGTACTCTTACTAGGGCTTTATAGAGTAGTATTAGTACCTCACTTGATCTTGATTTGATCCCTCTGTTAATGCAATTTAGGATTGCATTGGCTTTTTTGGCGGCTGCTGCAGCTGGTTATCCACTAAAGACTCACCAAAATCTCACAGTCACTGCTATTAAGCCTGGTTTCACCCAGCTTATATGTATACTTTTGGTTTTTCTTACCTAAGTGTAAGACTTTACTTTTCTCTACATTGAATTTCATTTTGTTAGATGGGGCCCAGTGTTCAAGTCTGTCAAGATCCATCTGGATCTTGAGCCTATCTTCTAGGACCGTGATGGCTTGCCACAGGTGGCACATGGAGCCATATTTACCAGCTTGGCAGCCCTCAGCTCCAGCCAGCTGATTTTTGGCCTTCCGGAGGACCGAGGATCCCATTTTTGTCCTCCCCTGGCTTCAGGAAAGCTACAGAGCCTACAGAGGGTGAAAAACGGGCCCAACGGGCCAACCGGAAGTTGCGAAATGATCTGTTTCTGCCTTCCAGAGGGCCTTCAGGGGGCCTGGGAGGCAGTTTTTGCCCTCCCCAGGCTTCAGGAAAGCCTCTGGAGCCTGGGGAGGGTGAAAACTCCCCGCCCCACATGGGGGGGATTTTACACGCGCATGTGTGGGGGTTGTTGTGCATGCATGCACAGGTGGGTGGCGCATGCATGCGCAAGGCGTGCACACACAATTTTGGCACACCTTTAGAAAAAGGTTCGCCATCGCTGTTCTAGGGTGTTAGCTATTTCTGCCAGTTTAGTATCATCTGCAAATTTGGTAAGTTCCCCTTCTATTCCCTCATCTAAATCGTTTATGAAGATATTGAAGAGTAGAAGGAACCTTGTGGTACCCCACTGCTTACTTCTCTTCATGTAGATCTAGACCCAAAGCAAACCTTGCCATAATCAAAAAGCATCGGAAAAAGCAGTTGGGATTAGAGCCTTTCCTGCTGGAGGTCCTATGCATTAACTCAGAATTGCAACTTTGTTTTACTTCTTCTAATAATGCCTGGAATCTCCATCACCAGGGTTTAGTACAGGTAGTCCTCGGTTTATAACCACAGTTGAGCCCAAAATGTCTGTGGCAAAGCGAGTTATTTTTAAGTGAATTTTGCCCCATTTTATGACCGTTCCTGCCACAATGCTTAAGTGAATCACAGCAGTTGTTAAGTTAGTAACATGATTGTTAAGAGAATCTAACTTCCCTGTTGACTTTGCTTATCAGAAGATCACAAACGTTGCTCACCTGACCTTGGGACACTGCGACTGTCATAAATATGAACTAGTTACCAAGTGTCCAAATGTTGACCACATAATCATGGGATGCTGCAATGGTTGTGAAAAACGATCATAAGTCACTTTTTTCAGGGCCGTTGCAACTTTGAACAGTCACTAAATGATCTGTTGCAAGTCGAGGACTTACCTGTATCATACCCGTATTAATTACAGAACGTTTGAGTTCTAAATTCAGCTTGTACTTTCTTGCTTTACATGGCTTTCCTGTTATTTTAAGTATGATACTAATCCTTGACTATTGAGTATCCGCTGTTGACAGATAATATCTGTTTATTTTCAGTGGAATTTCGTTTTAGAACTGCTTAGCGTATTTGCAAAAGAAATGTATCGTGATACATTTACATTATTTGTAATAACGTAAATCCCACAAGGTTTTTGTGGAGAAAATAGGGGAAGAAGGGAGTAGTAGGCCTTTTAGCCATCTGGAGGTTATCAAAATAATAAAGGTGGGAAGCTAACAAACATGCAGCTCTGTTCACTAGGAATTGTGTTTCCCTAGGGCAGGGGTGTCCAAACTTGGGAACTTTAAGACTTGTGGACTTCAACTCCCAGAATTCCCCAGCCAGCTGGGGAATTCTGGGAGTTGAAGTCCACAAGTCTTAAAGTTCCCAAGTTTGGACACCCCTGCCCTAGGCACTTGCTACTATTTTTTGTCTGAGCAAAATCTAATTACTTAAGGTCAGAGTTTGAAGGATCAGATGGTGGAATGTATGTCCAAATGAGCCTGGGGATGAGGAGATAGGAATGGATGGAATGGACATGAGGGTGAGGAATATGAATTCTGATAAAACATTTTCTCTTGTCTTCATTTTTTTTGCCGTGATAATTAAGAGCTTTGCTCCTTCCTGTCTCTCTTCACTGCAGAGGGAGGTGGGTGTGTGGTTGTGGGGTGCTGCCTCAGACAAAAAAAATTTAAACTGCTTTTACTTTCCTCTGCAGAAGGAGGGGAGCTGTGGGGGAGCTGCCTCTTTTGTTCTTTTATTCTGCTCTGCAATCGGCTGCGTTAACCGCGAGTCAGACGTTAGCACCTTAAAACCACTAGCCAGGATATTAGGAACAAGAATAGCTTGCTTATAAGAAAAAAACCCAAACCCACACAGCTGGCACACTTTGCAAGATACCCGTGACCTGGTATGAAAAACAGGTGACCTGATATTTAGCTATTTAACATAACAAGCGTAAGGGTTTAGGGGGGATGAAATCCAAATAACCAATCAATATTATCTGTTATGCATGCATTATTAGGGAAAGGGCAAAGAGTTGAATGTGACCATCCTTTGACTATAAAAACTGCTGTAAGATTCTAATCTTGGCCCTTGGTTAGCTTTGTTGGGGTGTGAATTCCGCCCTGTAAATCAACAATGTATGGACCGTGGAATTTCCTTGTAGTATAATTTTGAAATAAGCAAAATAAACCCGAGGCATAATCTTAGAAAAAAAAACATTTTAATGTAAAGAAAGTAAAAATACAAACTTACTAAGCTAATAATTACATCTTGGCAGAGCCCCTTGTCTGCGTGGCATACAGACAAAGGAAGAAGAAAAAGAAGGTATGTGATGTAATGACATGCGCAGTAAATCATTGCTGATAAGAGACAGTTCATGCTGCCGTGTAACTCAGAATGTAGGCACAGCTGGCAAACCAAATAAAAGCAGTGACAAGCTTTTCAAACCAGGGTCCTTATAACATGGTATCAAAATAAAAGTATAATTCTGTATCACACCTTGTGTCCAGTGACTTATCGGCTTCGACACCAAGCAAGAGCCCAGGTTTGGGGACAACAAGTTCATATTAGAAACGTGAACTTGAAATTTATGCACCAGATATAAATAAAAAATAACAGAAAAAAGCCAGTTTGATTTTACATATTATGGATTTATTTCCTGGACATAGAGTATATGCATTGGGCAAAATTAATCACTTGGAAAAAGCATATGGCATACAGGTAGTCCTTGACTTATGATCACAATTGAGCCCAAAATTTCTATTGCTAAGCAAAATAGTTAAGTGGATTTTGTCCCATTTTATGACGTTTCTTGCCACAATTGTTAAGTGAATCAGTGGAGCTCTAAATTAGTAAAACGGTTATTAAGTGAATTTGGCTTCCACATTGACTGTACTTGTCAGAAGATCGCAAAAGGTGATCACATGACCCTGGGACACTGCAACCATCATAAATGTGAACCAGTTACCAAGCATCTGAATTTTGATCACATGACCAAGGGGATGCTGCAATGCTCATGTGAAAAATGATCATAAGTCGTTTTTTCAGTGCTGTTGTAACTTCGAGCAGTCACTAAATAAGTGGTTGTGTGTCAAGGACTACTTATACCGTATTTATACGTGCATATGTCCTAAACAATTTTTGTGGAGGGAAAGTGGTGTGTGATAGAAATGCTAGCTAATTAGTTGTTTACTATTTTAGTTCTTCAGCATTTACATAATGGCGAAACCATCCCTAAAAGATTCTTTCCATGCAAATTTCTACACACTGAAACACATTTCCTATGGAAATCAATGGTTAAATTCACATGGCCTGATGAACCACAGATCATATTGTGGCCTAGGATTTGATAAACTCAGTCCAAGGAGCTAGGTATGTTTCAGTGTACATGGAAATCTTGAAATTAAGTTAACTTGAGTAAACAATGATTCAAATACAGTGTGTTTTACGATTGCTCCCCAACTGTTGATGCCAAAGTTATTGCATTGTAAAATTGTCTGGAGGTATGCCAGTTGGCTGAAACAGTCAAGCCACAACTAGAACTGTTGGCTAGCCAAATGGGAAAGGAGTAATGATATCATATAGCTTTGCCAATGCATTCCTGTTCCAAAGGTTCATATTAAATACTTCCTGGAGAAAATAGGCAGAGTTCCATTAACTCCAAAATGGTGACCCAGATAGCGTGGTTGTGTGTTAACAAAAGTGTTTTGTGGAATAGGGACTCTTAAAGGGTTTTACACCCCCCCTCCCCTCAGTTAAGATTTTAAATAGGTGTGTTGATCTTATGGGGGGTTTAAGGTGGTTATTTGTGGAAAAATAATAATTCTAAATTTAGTCACCCAAAATTGAAGAAAAAGGAGAGATCTGGGAATTCTTAAAACTGAGATACAATAAACTCTTCAGTTGCATTTATAATAGTGACATAAAGTATTTAATTGTGATATAGCTTCAAAATCATGAATAGAGTAAGCCTTCTGAACTTACTGGCAATGAATGATAAAGTATAAGGGAGGGGCAGGAACATTCAAAAGAGGGAGAGTCAAAAAATAAAGATAGTGGCTACAGCCACATAATTGTAGCCGTGGACATACATACATACATACATACATACATACATACATACATACATACATACATGCTCTATTTGCCTTTTTGACAACCTTCTGCAGAAGCGCCTGCTGTACTTTGAATATGAGTACTGGTAAATGATTTTCTATAAATAGGCATTTCTATCATAATTAAATATCCATTCCATTGGGTTACTATTCCTTCTAGACTATTGGTGATTCTTCTCCCTTCTCCATGGCCAGTTCCATTTGGTGTTGATAGGAGGAGAAAGATCAAGCCTGAAGTCCTTGATTGAGCAGTGGTAGTGTTTTAGTTTCCTGGAGCTGCATCCTTTCTCGACTGGGAGGCTGCTTATGGTTATTCATGCCTTGGTTATCTTGATGTGCTATTGCAATGTATTCGATATGCAACTACAAATGAGACCAACATTTATGATTGGCAAGCAAATTTTGATTAGATTACCATGTGAATGCTGTGAAGTTATAACTACAAGGACTGGTTGTAACTCACATTTTTCAGTGTCTTTGTAACTTTGAATATGGCTAAATGAATGGTTGTAAATCAAGGCCTATCTACATCGGTCTTCCTACAGCTAATATAGAAATAGCAGACAAGCAGAGATGAGCCCATGTAACACCTCTGCTCTGTGAACTCCATTGGGTATCTGCTGATTTCCAGATACAATTCAAGCTTCTGGTTATCACCTTTAAAACCCATGGCATCAGTTATTTGAAGGACCACCCATCTTCTGCTCATCATCTAAGATCTGGCAAAGTTAGTTCTCTCTATTAAGGAATGTCATGGACCACCCTGGAAATGTGTACAACCCTCATTTTACTGGCCTTTAAAAGAGCATTAAAAATATGATACTCCGCCCCAGACCTTGGGACAAGGAGAAGGTGGGCTTTTGCCTGTTTTTATCTACTTAGGACCTCACTATAGTGGCTTATGTCACCCAATTAGATTACTACAACACAATCTATGTGGGTTTGCATTTAAACAACACTTGGAAGCTTCATGCTCCAAGTGCTCATAGCAGTGGCCACACTGAAACACTTTTTGGGTACTGCATTGAGCACAATTTAAACTCATAACCAATAAAGTCTTCTATTGGTTGAATGCTGGATTACCTGCAGGATCACCTTTTCCTGCTAGAATCACCATTTTGTTCATGCAAGAAGAAGCAGCTGATCATCTTCCATGTTCAGGAAGTTATGGGGGGAACAAAATTTACAAAAATATTTTTTTTTCATAATAGGTCTGACTGTCCAGAATAGCTTCCTGTTGGAGATTTATTTGTTCCCAGTTTTATCTACCTTCAGAAATAAAGCTTTTCCAGAAGTCTCTAAGGGCTTGAAACCAAGCATTATATTTTGGATGTTTAAAGTGTTTACCTTATATATTTTTATTCTTATGTTTACACCACAGCCCAGGGTCTATGACTGTAATGTGATATAATAAAATAAACATTACGATAATTATGAATTCGAAATGTTTTCTCTCAGCCAGCAAGCATGCAGGTAACTGTAAGTATTCGACTCACTGTATCATTTAGAGGTGGTTTCCTTATATTCTTTTTAAGCTAGCTTCTATTGCTAGTTTCATTTTTGTATTTCTTAATTTAATTTGAAATAATGCAGCTAACCATTTCAAGAAATCTGAAATGGCGTATTAAAGATTTGTGTATTTATTACAGTACCTATAATTTTGTTCCTTTCTTGGGTGGGCACAAGAGAGACACAAAAAAGGAAACTCAACTATTTCTGTGATTCACATTTCAACTGCTTTGGCATTTATTGATCTTTCTACAAAAAATAAATAATGGAAGGAGAGTTGAGATCTCATAAATTGCTATTTACAGTGAAGGAATGCACAATTTTTTCAAAGTATTGAAATAAAGATCAAATTTTATCTATATAGCATAAAAGACTCGCATAGAATATGCAGTAATCAGATAATAGCTCTGTGTATATTTGTGCACAAGCGAGATGAATTACCATTCAATTGGATTTCCAGAAATAAGAGTTACTGGCAATCAGAAAGCTCATTATCAGGACTATATAGGTAGTCCTTGACTTACAACAGTTAATTTAGGGACCATTCAAAATTATAATGGCACTGAAAAAAGTGACATGATCATTCTTCACACAACCGTGGCAGCATCCCCATGGTCAGGTGATTTACATTTGGATGATGGACCTCTGGCTCACATTTATGACAGTTGCAGTGTCCCAGAGTCACGTGATCTCCTTTTGCACCCTTCTGACAAGTAACGTCAATGGGGAAAACAGATTCACTTAACAACATGTTATCAATTTAAGAACTACTGTGATTCCCTTAACAAATGAGGTGAGGAAAGTTGTAAGATGGAGCAAACTCATTTAACACATTTATCACTTAACACCACAAATTTGGGGCTCAATTGTGTTCATAAGTTGAGGACTATCTGTAGGTTTTTTACTTCTTGTCTTCTGATTCAGAACATAACCTCAACCAAAATAAACTACTGAATTCTCTTCTTATAGATACTTTGAATTAACATGGCATGTATTGTGCTATTACAATGTTAAGTTCTATGAAGGAAATAAAACAAAGGAATGTTTGTTTCTCTAGATAGAATTTTGCATCAGCGAAAAAAAAAGTCAAATAGTAGTCGAGTTAGAAATGTCTTTTTTTAATTTTAAAACATTACAGATTAACAAATAAGATTGTCAGAAACCTTAATAAATAGCCTTTGCTAATTTGCTAGTTTAAGGGGCAAATACAACATTCCTATATCTATTTTTTAAAGCAAAGCTAAAGTTACTGAGCATTTAACAAACCTATATACACATTA
This sequence comes from Natrix helvetica, assembly GCF_964273705.1. Taxonomy (NCBI): domain Eukaryota; kingdom Metazoa; phylum Chordata; class Lepidosauria; order Squamata; family Natricidae; genus Natrix; species Natrix helvetica. The sequence continues at coordinate 39,292,664 of NC_138549.1, read as the reverse complement.
TTTTGGAAGCTAATAAAATAGTCCTTTTTAAATTTGTTTGTTCTAAACATATTACAACACAATGGCATTTAAGCAGTAAGCCTATAACATTCACATGTCCCCATCTATTCCACTGTTTGTGTCCACATATTAATTTAAAGCATGTTATTTCATCACTACCTCATCCTCAACATTACACAACATGTAAAAGAAGGATCAAATTAGTCTTCTTGGACTAATTGGACTCCACATAAAAACTGTTTTCCCAAAAGCAAATACATCTTTTAAAAAGAAATTACCTTCTGCTGATATCTTTTGTTTTAAAAAGCTTTTAGAAGATGTGTATGTATAATTTACATGTAAATGGATATACATTTTAACAAATACTTGTTTGCAAATTCACACACTATACAAAAGCCAAGATTGGTCATAGTTTCCTGTTACAAATTGTGTGAAAAACATTGGTAATTTTTTAATAAATGCTGCTAAAGTAGCATTAAGCTAATGGTTAGGCAAATACACATGGAGTTGGCATATCATTGTGTTAAATTTCCTGCTTAGTGTTTCTGAAAAATATCCATAAGATTATTAAAATTATTTTCCTCTAATAATTTATACAGTGTTCAATTTGTACTCCAAAGGATTAAAATGCTGTTCTCAAGCAGGAATTTAAGCACTCCCAAATGTAGTGAGACATACAAGATTATCAGCATATGTAAATTTGACTCTCCAAACATCTCTGCCATATTTAAAGTCAGCTTTAAGAATATTAAAGCAGCCTTTTCCATTTTAATCTAGTTTTTTCATCTTTCATCTTTATTTTATTTTCAATAGAAGTATGTTCAGGATTAATCCAGACTATTACTATTACCAAGCAATGTCATATCCAGTGAAATCTCATTTTACCAAACCTTTTACCTGAACATTACATGTACAGCTTAACAAATTTCTTCAATTTATTTTAATAACATCGCACAAGCAGCATACTTTTTATCACTTTGCATTATTTATTCAAATGTTGCTGTGCTCCATTCTGATTCAGTAGAAATTCTTGAATAATTGGCACTTACTCCCAATTAATTCATTAAAATTATGTTTCACTGTACATGAAATCAAGCCATTTTCTCTTTCACATCCACACAATCAGCCACCAAAACAGTTTTTGGAAAATATATTTGGGGTAGTGAGAATTTTAAGAGGCATTTTCAGAACAATTGTGCATGTGTTAATTTTACTTCTTGTCACAGAATTAACAACTGAAGACTATTCCAGTGTATTTCACATTGCAGCCTGCATCTTGTTTATGGGTCTGTCAGTGGAGAAGGTATAGATATCTTGCAAAATAAATAACTCTGGAGTAGCTGTACATTGATAGAGCACTATTTACTAATGCCATTTATTGAATCATTTCCAATGGAATATAAATGTGGTATGTAGAAGATTGGAACTTGAGATGTAATGAGTAAATAATAAAGACCATGAATTAATAAATGAAAGGGGGAAAAGGTATGTTGCATTCCTATGAAACTAAGGAGAAAGGAGGACTAATAGACCTGAATTTCAAGGTGTTGATCGTCATCTTCAAAGCGCTCCATGGCTCGGGACCTAGTTATTTGCGGGATCGCATTCTACCCCATACATCCCTGCGACCAATCCGCTCTCACAGAGAGGGCCTCCTCCGGGTACCATCCGCTAAACAGTGCGGGCGGGCGGTGCCTAGGAGTAGGGCCTTCTCTGTGATGGGCCCAACCCTCTGGAACGACCTCCCCCCCGATATTAGAACCACCTCTGATCTCCGCTCCTTCCGCAAGAAACTCAAGACCCACCTGTTTCGAGTAGCTGGTCTGGCCTAATTATAATTATAATCGTAACTGTATTTAACATCTATTACAAACCTTCCTGGATGGCTTTTTAAATTTTATATTGGGGTTTTAAACGGGTTTTAAAATTGTTTTTTTCAGTTGCAACACCTAATTTGGAAAGGATTACTGCCTGAGATCAAGCTAGCCTCCATCGAAGTGATTTTTACAAAAGTTGTAAAAACGTGGGGGGGGGGGTGAAGTTGGTATGAAGCATCCGTCTCCTCTCTAGATTGTGTTTTTTGTCCTTCCTTAGTGGCCACCATTTTCTTTGTAATTTTATTAAGAGTTGTCCTTTTGTGATATTGCTATGTAATTTTCATCTTACTAAAAGAAAGGGATGTAAGATTCTTAAGATCCCTCTGCATGGAAGCTGCATATAATAAATAATGCATAACAAAATAATCAAGCCAATGTTTAAATATTAAGCATTTCACCCTGTCCTTTCAGATTAACGGGCCTTTTTCTCCTCTACCTTGAGCCATGAATATACCTGCTCTGGATTTATATACTGTTTTATTTAGTTGGAGTAATGCAGGTTCCTGTCTCATCCATGATAACTCTTAAACAATGCATACAGAGAGGTGAAGATGTAAATCAAAATATAAACCAGAAAGTATGAATTTGTCCCACAAATGTTATTGTAGATATTAATGAAAGTATGAATCCCTTAGTTCATATTTGAAAGTTGTTGAATGTGACATCATGCTGTAGATGATAAATGCAACCATGCATAAGAATAACTCTAATGTTTACCAAGTGTTTAATTATTGACTAAAGAATGAAATAGTAACTACAAGACATGATTGTTTAATAGTTTTATGGAAGAATGGTTTGTAGTGAAGCTAGAGTGCATCAATGGAAATTAATATAAATGTACTTTTGCATGCAAATAGTCCATTGCTGTTGGCTGAGAACTTGAAAGATTTGCAGTGAATTTTAGATTGTGTGAAAAAATGACAAATAGATATTAAAAATACCTATTTCCCCCAAAATAAGACCTTGTATGATTTATGTGGGTGCCTAATATAAACCCTATCCCCAAAATAAGCCCTACTTAGGAGGCTCTGCAGCTACTCATTCTGTCTGTTTGGTTATGGTGCCACGGCCATGAGGTGGCAAGTGGGCGGAGCTGTCCCATGTGCCCCACATCAGCTTACCTCAGGACCCCTGCAGCTAGGCCATCCATGCCCTGACACCTGCCTCATGGCAGCAGCACCAGCAGCCATGTGCAACAGGAGCCCACATGGCTGCCAGCCCATTTGCAGCCGCAACAAAGCAGGAGGCCAAGTGGTATGCTGGTCCCACAGCCACGAGGCGAGACAGGTGTCACAGCATGTGTGGCCTGGCTGTGGGAGCCTTGACCCTGCCTCACGGCATGGCACTGGTGCACTGTGTGTCCTCCTGCCTCGCCACAAGCAAGTAGAAGAAGTAAGCCTCCTGTACATGGAAAAAAATAAGATACCTCTTGAAAATAAGCCCTGGTGCTTATTTTGGTCCCAAAAGAAAATAAGGCCCAGTCTTATTTTCAGGAAAACATGGTATATGAAATAGTAATGAAGATAGTTTGACAGCAAAAAGGAGGTGAATACATAAATGATATAAAACTGAGTGATGAATTTAGATACATTGGTAGAAAATGTGAGAAATCGAAATGTTTTTAGACTGCAAATGCTGGTAGAACAGTAGTAGACAACACTTTCTGTTATGAGGAATATTTGTTGAAAGAGATAAATATGGTGGTATATAAAAGTTTGTTTCTGACCACTTTGTCATATTGAAGTGAAAGTTTGATATATTAGGAAATAGATACCGTGTTTCCCCAAAATAAGTGCTTGGCCTTATTTTCGGGGAGAGCTTATTTTAGTGCATGCACCCAAAAGCCCGATTGGGCTTATTATCTGGGGAGGTCTTATTTTCAGAAAAACAGGTTAAGTACAATAGAAATGGAAGAAGGATGTGTTAAAATAGAAAAAAAAGTGGTCAAGAAAGGTTGGGTGTTTAATCAAGATGGATGAAACACAAAATAACTACTTTGAGAGGGATTGGTTGTGTAGTTAGAATGAACAAAGACTTATGTAAAGGAAGAGTGAATGGGTTGAAAGGAAGAAAAGGATCGAGAAGTTTTAGTTAGTTGAGCTGATGAAATTCTCAAAGAGAGGAAATGGAAATTCAAAGAGCAAAAATTAATGTATGAAACAGTACGTAAACATGATAAACACAACATTTTCTCTAAGTTGAAAGGTACAGACAAATATAATGGTTGGTGCTGGTATAAAGTTCATGTAGTTTCGTTTTTTTTCTCATTCTTTTAAATTTCTTTGGTTCATCATTCTAAATCTTATTCTGAAAGGGAATTAGCATACATTTCTAGTCTTTATAAAGCTTCTTATGAATTCTGCAAATATTTAGCCCCTCCCCTGTAAATTATGTTTCAATGAATTCCTAAGTAAACAAATTTAACCTTGTAAAATTGTTTACAAGTGAACATAGGCTTCTATATAGTTAAACATGACACTTTTATGCATATTTTAGTATAAGAGTGAACATTGATTTGAATAATATATTTAAATTGGCAGGAAAAATCATGTACAGGTTATGCTAGTTTCTGGTCACTTCAGAATTCAATAAAATATACAATTTGACTATGGGATCTATGTGTTTGAATAGAATTCTATCAGCTGTTACATACATGAACTCTGGAACATACTACTCAAGAGAATTAAAGCGTCTTTGGTAAATCATTATACTTTAAAATGAAATGCTTTAAGATTGTACTTGATTGTAGTATAATGCTTTCCACACAGATCACTTAAAACATGTTTATTATTTATTTATTATTCGTATTTATAGACCGCCCCCTCTCCCGAAAGGGACTCGGGATAAATAAACATGAATTAGAATTCCTTTAAGTTTTAATTCTATCATCAACCCGCCTACAAATTATGATAATGCAGAAGTCTTTTGACTGCAGGGAATGTGATTTTTTAGTTCTTCTCTTCTGCCTTAACAATCAAATTTGTGTAGTATTATATATAAGCCAGACTCACATTTCCCATAACAAGGCAAGCATGGTTTGCTCCTGATGAATGTGATCAATGTAGCCAGTGTATATGAATCAAGTGATATCCTAGCAAAGGTATATTGAGATTTAAGGAAGACCAAAGTTCAAGAGATACCAGCACATTTATTGCCCAGTATGGCATACCATACCTAAAATTATAATAATTTAATCACTGCATCTTAAAAAACATAGCAAAATATTAACAAAAAAAGATACATTAAAAAAAATCAGGAAATGGAATTGTTATTGATGACAATTCTAGAGAGAATTAAAAGGGAGAAAAAGAATACTATTTGTTAAAATAAGTAGCAAAAATAAGTATTTCTATATGTATCATCTAAAAAGTTAGAAGCTACAGATATAAGTTACATGGAATGCCAATATATACATTACAACTTTCTGGAATCTAGCTATAAAGCTGTCTCAACTTAAAAGGCATCAAAGTCAAACCGAAGATTCTAAACCACGAAATAATATGTATGTCATCGTTATCAAAAAGTTTTCTCTATCAATAATGCCTTCATGAAGAGTAATAGCAGCACGAAGAAATTTGGATGGCAAGGGCACATACCCACAGTTTTCTTCACCATAGTTTATTGTATAAGCTATGATGCCTAGTTCATGCAAATGAAGCCAAAGCCAAACTAACTATATATGTGGTTTAGTGCAATGTGTTACGATGTCAATTGATTCTCAATTAATTGCTGCCATAGCTAGGGCTGGCGGCTGGTAGGTGTCATCTAGTAGTTTGTTTTAGATCAAGATTTTGTAACACTAATAGCTTGGTTTTCCTAAAACATTTTAACTTGTCAGAACAAGATTCTACTCTTTAATGTTATATACATATAAACCAAAACTACTTCTAAATTGTAACACTGCTTACAAATATATATTTGCCCTGAAGCTTTTATTTGGAGGATAGTAACATCCTTCTTAACATTCTAAACAAATGCTAGTTATCCCAGCCAAGATGTCCTAGTAAATGCCTCAATCAATAAAGAACAGCTGAAAGATTTTAAATGTGTATACAATTTTAAATGTGCATTAATACAGTATGCTAGGTTAGGTATTTCTTCACAGAGGGAAAAATAATAAGGTATAATTTATGATAATTTCTATAAAAGTCAAACCATGTATCTTAATATGTCAAAGAAAACAAAACTGAAATCACCCAAACTGAAAACCTACAATAAAATGTGACTTTCAAGCATATTTTGTTCAAAAAGTAATATTGGAAAATAGTTTTGAGTAATAATACTGATTATGAATATGAATAGTGATTAAGGGCAGGAGCTAAAACCCATACCAACTTGTTAGAGAAAAATGCTGTAAGAATTCAGAATTTTCTTTGATATGCATGATACCTAGCGAATGGATCATAGCTCAAGCAAAACTCTCTTCAAGTAATCGGAGAGACTCAAACATTTTTATCTCCTCCATATTAACGTGTTTCTTCTAGCCTCTCTGTACATGCCACACATTGCAGGAAGATTTTCATGACATTCAGAAATAATGACTGCCTTGTAAGCTACCTAAAACCATTTGGGAGAAGACAAAATGAATATTTCTTAAATGAATGAATGAATGAATAAATAAATAAGCAAGCCAAACCAGTGTTTGCACATTAAGTGTTGATTAAAGACTGCCTCAGAAGTTATTTTTGACTGCCATTATGTTGAAGTTACAGCATGCATTTCCTCCACTCCACATATGTACAGGGTGAAAGGGATCTGTCCAGTTGAAACTTGACTTGATGTCTAAATCATTCCAATGGGGGGAGGAAGAAGCCAGTCTGTCTATGGACTCGTACCATTGGTATTTAGTAGGCTCTTTGCCCATCTGACTATATGTTTGTGTTTTGTTTTAAAAGAAAGCTAGACTTCAGCATGATTTACTTCCAAAGAAATTTCTCTGAGTCCAATATGTAGCCTCACAGGTATTCTCAGAAAATAAAAATGGGTGGGTGACTATAGGCCAATGCTTTGTTCTGAACCGTGTCTACCCATCCATAAAAACCATAAAAGTCCGCTTGAGTAGTAGGAACAACACAATGTGGTAAACGGAATGAATCCCTGTTGCCCTTTGTTAAATTGATGTTTTATGACTGGCTACATTCTGATGCATTTTCCTTCCCATGGTGTCCATTATAGGAAATGAGAAGCCCCATTCAGGCTGCATCCATAATGCATTCTCAGATATTTAATGTTCCAAGTGTTCAACTAGCTATTAGTATGGGTTTTAATCTTTTTAAAATGCGTACTGTACATACATAAAGTCAGTCTTTATGCTTAACATGAAAAAGGCATGTCTAGTCAGCTGTCTTATTTTGGAAAGTCATCTCCAATTTGTAATTTTCAGAATTTAAAAGGAATCCTAAGATTTCTACAATGATTGCTTATATTGATTGAGAAAAGCAGCCATTCTGTACAACCTTATGGCTGCACTGCAAATAATGTCTGAAACTACTTGTGAAGATAAAGTATGCTTAAAAATGCTTGAAGGTGCACATTGACACCTGTGACATTAGTTGGAGTCTGTTCCTAACTTTGATGATGCCAAAAGATAAAATGTTTCACAACATAATGACACAAGTGTCAATATTTTTACTTGCATCATGCCGTACCAAAGTATATAAGGGCAGAATTTGAACTGGGTACATGATTTGTTTCTCATTCCCTTCATAAATATTTCCAGGTCATGTGCCTCCTGAATTCAGAAGTTTCAGATGCAGTGATTTTAAAAAGTAACGCATGCTTACAAGTTCAACAAAATGGGATACAGAATAATAAATAAAACCTGATCTGGCAAAGTACCTATTTATATAGTACATCTTTAACACTGACATGAAACTCGGGGGTGGGATTCTACTGGTTCGCACCTATTAGGTAGAACCGGTTGTTAATTTTCTAAGCAGTTTGGATAATCAGTTGTTGGAAGAAATCTCCTCCCCCTCCTCCACTTTACAGGGCTAATCCTGTAAGGAAGGCAGGAAGGAAACATTCTGGTGTTGTTTCTAGCCTGTTTTTTTATTGCCCTGCTTAAAGAAACTGCCTCTCCCTTAACCCTTATTACATTCTTGGCAGACGTACTGTCACCTCAGGATCTTCTATCGAGTTTTTTTCTTTGCTGGTACTTTGCTGAGCTTGACTTTCTTAAAGGGGAAGGGTTATTTTAAGCTTTTTACATATATATATTGGGAGGAAATACTCCCATTCTTCCAGCTGGGATGCAACAAATCAGCGCTGACAGAAAGAAGCTTTCAATGACAAGAAATCAAGATGAGTGACATTCAGCAAGGCTTCTTGGCTAGCTAGAAAGATTGACATTCAAACGTGAGTTACATACCCTTTCTGAGTTTTGGTCTGAAACTGGTTTTTGGTGAAGTTTAATTTTGTGCTTGGTGATGTTTAATCCCGTGTTTATTGATGGGATAATTTTTCCTATTTAGCTTTGTTTGGAAGCAAAAAGGTTAATCTCTGTTGTTGAAAAGAAACTGGGTTGAGAAATCTGGATAGTTCCTGTGTCTATTTGTTCTGGTAATTGGTTTAACAAGCAACAGCTACTATGTTTGCTCTTTTGCTACATTCTAGGGCAGGGATGTCCAAACTTGAGAACTTTAAGACTTGTGGACTTCAACTCCCAGAATTCCCCAGCCAACTATGGGAGTTGAAGTCCACAAGTCTTAAAGTTCCCAAGTTTGGACACCCCTGTTCTAGGGCTAATTGCTTTCTTTGTAGTTAGGCTTATCTTAAGTGTTTACATTTGAACTTGCCTGGGGTATGAGCTCTGGCAATGACCCAGACAAGACTTGTGTTTTAGTTTTTAAAAGATTTAAACAGGTGTGATTTAATTATTTGTATTGTGTTTGAATTTTTGCCTGCCTCGTGGTTACTTTTTCTATCTGGGAAAGTGGGTGTTTCTTCACTGTTTTAGTGGTTCCTGGTACTGTCCTTTTGATGTGTACTTCCAAGAGACAGGATGCAAGCTTGACACTGATTTTTTTACTGCCTTTCTGGAGTGCATGTGATCTTTCCTTAAATCTGGATGATTTCCTTAGGATATCTTTTGAGGGGAGTGAGACCAGCTGGTATCTTTAAGTGGTGCACATGGATCTAAGGATTGCTTCTTCTGGCTGTGCTCTTTCTGGAGTGCTTAAATGACTCTCTGCTAAAGGGTTTCACTTTATGAGCAAGAGTTGGGTGCTGATAGTTATCATTGCATTTTAACTATTTTAATTCTCCAAGGTGCTCTGGCACCCTCCTGATTTGTAATTCCGGCTTGCAGGTTTTTTAAATCTAATGATTGGTATTTAGGGCAGCTTTTTGTAAGCAAAGAAGCTTTTTGTATTTTCGTACAGGTAATCCTTGATTTACAACAGTTCATTTAGCGACCATTCAAAGTTACAATGGCACTGAAAAAAGTGAGATGACCGTTTTTTATACTTGCAACCGTTGCATCATCCCCATGGTCAAGAGAGGCCAGGCAAGGAGAAGCACCCCTCGATGTGACTTTGAGTTGGCCATGCCCACCCTGTCGTATGACCACCCAGCCACACATACCCAGCTGGTCATTAGGGCAGAGAACCGGTTGTTAAATTATTTGAATCCCATCATTGATGAAACTGCTATTTCTATGACAGACTTCACTATTGTTAATTCAAGTCATATTGAGAACCTGTAAACACAATCATATCTATTGAATCAAATCTAAGTTAATTCAAGTAATACTGAAAACCTGGAAACGCAATCATATCTATTGAATCAAATCTAACAAATTACCTAGGACAAAGACAACCCTTAGTTTCTGAATCAGAAAATGTTCTTTTAACGTAGCAATTTTCTATACTGAGGTTTTTATACTTTAAAACGTGTGGACTTCAACTTCCAGAATTCTGGGAGTTGAAGGTCATACTTTTTAAGGTTGCCAAGATTGAGAAACTGGTTTGTGGAAACAGAAGCCCCATTGTTTTTTTTTTCAAGTGAGTGACAACAATTTCCAGGCCCTGCTGAAGAATCACTTAGACATTTTTCCCTTAATCAAACAACATTTTTCTTTTCTCTTACAAATTCCTTTATAATGCCTCTAAAAGTGCCAGTTCAAAAGCTGACAAAAGATGCTACACAATAGTTTACTGGAATTTGTTAGGTAAAACTTTCTATGGAACATAATTGAATACTACTGTAATAGAATACTTTTGTTCTAAACAAACACCAGTTGGAAGTGCATAGAAGTTACCCCATAATAATTCAAATATCGTATTAGTGTCTCTTTGCTTTGTTAGATTGATAAGCACGAGGACACCCAAATATTAGAGAACATGAACCGCCCCATGAAAGTGATCTTATCAGAATACAAAAGGCACTGAAGTAGTTTCCAGCTGTTTACAAATGATCTACCAAAAATGGTAGAAAGATCTAACACATTCCTCACATTCTTTTATATTAAATAAAAGTTCCTGGATTAATGTAATATGTTGACATACATTAAGTGATTCATGTGAACAAGAGGCGTAGCTGTCAACTAAGTGCTGCATTTACTTAGATTTGTGAGCAACTTTGTGAGCTGGTATGAGATGAAACATATGTTAAGTTATAAACACACTGCCCTAGTTTTGGACATAGTTATGTCATTGGTCCAAATTACAAAGGTAGAGAAAGAACAAACCATATCAACACACAGTCTGTAGCAGCTGTTGTGGAATCTTCAAATACACCTGGAAAAATACTGAAATCCGAATCATAACTGTGAAGGTAAATAGAAAGAAAACCCATCTAGTATTTGAAGTATATCTACATTTTTTAAAAGGGCTATTGATCACTCATGGCACCTGCTCAGTTGCAAACACAAATGTTGACAGTTGATTCACGTAACCAGAAGATTCTGGGTAACCATTTGAAAAGATTCCTGGTTCTTCATAGACCAAAATAATTTAATCCTATACTACATAGATACTCCTAAAGATAAAGAAATACATCAGCTTCTGTGGTGATGCGATTCTTCTCCTACTTGCTATGAGGTTTATAAAATCATTTGATACCATAAGATACAAAGCATGACAATAGTCCTAAGAAATTGAATTAAGAACACTAATTCATTTCACATATTCCAGCAAGGAATGAAAGGCGTGTTATTCTCAAAGTTTAGAAATTAAAGGCTATAATTTCTGTGGCCTAAAAATTGAAGACACTATCATTCTCTGGATTACCCAATTCCCTTGAACATTAAGAATTTAATCTGTCTTCATATTAGGCTTATTCAAATCACCAATATTGAAATTAAATTCTTTGAAGACTTGTATAAGAACAATTCCAATAGATACAGTGGTGAACCCACAAGCCATCCCCAAGAAGTCAACAACACCAACATTACTCCATTCTCTGAACAAAATTGCTGAGGCCAGCAAGACAAGAGTGGTGAATACTACATAATAGATGGCACCAAACACTGAGGAATCAAAACATTCCAGTGCCTTATTTATGTACCTAAACTGAATTATTATACTACACCCCAATACTGCTAACAGAACCAAACAGAGATACAATGCTCTTTGACTTGATGGATTATTGTGAAAGATATCTTGAGCAGCCAGTCCAATTCCTTTTGTACTAGGCACAGTGAAACTTCCTAACAATGAGCAAATACTGATGTAAACCATAATGTTAGTGGGTCCATGGGCTGGTGCAATCCAAAAGATAAGTAGAAGCAGCATGAGAAGCACAATACAGAGGTAACCCACGAATACTGAAAAACAAAGAGAATATAATAGCATAATTAAGCTCAACAAAATGATATTTCTTGAAAACAATTTTATATTATATGCTATATACCCAAAATGCTAGATATCACAATCCATACTGCACATTGTTTATATAGTGACATCAACTCACATTGGCTTTAGCTAGATAACTTTCCAAATTGTATTTTGCAATAAACTTCATTATCAATCACCTAGTAGGGCTGTATTACTATTATCCTTCTCATCTTTCCTATTCCCTATTCCCTTAGCTTCTTATGGCCATAACTTTGTTATCTGTATCTCATGATTAATGTTGATTGCTTTTATTTAGTATCCTATTATAATTTATGTTGATTATTTAGTCTCCTATAACTATCACTGAGTGTTATATGTTATGATTTATGATTATTGTATTTTATGATTATGATCATGTTTTATCACTTGTTGCTTGTATGTACACTGGGGGCATATGCACTGGAGACAAATTCCTTGTGTGCCCAATCACACTTGGACAATAAAAAGTTCTATCTATCTTAATGTTTTTATATTGCAATGCCCTTTATCTTTCAGCTGGCATGTCAATATACACTAACATATTTGGAAAGACTACATTTGGAACAGAGTGGGTTCCTACCAGTTGTAACCTCTTCTACAGTGCCGTTTAGAACTGGTTCCAAATCCCTCGCCCCACCCGTCCGCACCACGCTTGCCCCGCCCACTGCTCACTGATTGGCTGGCTCACCAATTGCCCTGCCCGCCTCTAAGAGTCCTATCTAAACCTTAAAGTCTTAAAGTTGTCAAGTTTGAACATCCCTGAGGTTTTTTTTTCTAAAGGGTTAGGGGTGCAAGGGTCTTGTAACTTGACAGCTTTAAGATTTGCACACTTCAATACCAGAATTCCTGATCCAACATGACTGGAGGAGGAATTCTGGGAGTTGAAGTCCACAAGTCTTAAAGCTGTCAAGTTTGAACACCCCTGGGGTTTTTTTTCTAAAGGGTTAGGGGTGCAAGGGTCTTGTAACTTGACAGCTTTAAGACCTATGTGCTTCAAATGCCAGAGTTTCTGAGCCAACATTTTGGTGGCTAAGCAAGAGCGTTGTTAAGTGAGTTTCACCACATTTTACAAGTTGGCCACGTCCACCCAGTCACATGGCTGGCAAGCCACTCCCACCCAGTCACATGGCTGACAAGCCACTCCCACCCGGTCACATGGCCACAAAGCAGGCCACACCTACAGAAGAGATTCTAAAAAATTTTGAAACCCACCACTGATTTGGAAGTACTGTCAGGGTTTTCTGCTCATTCCTTTTCTTAAGTCATTGTTTTCCATCTGAATCAAACCATGGTATGTAATCCTAAATCATGCTCCTGCTTTTGATAGTCTGTTATTTAATTTATCATGGCAAATTAAGCTTTTGATTCAGAAAAAATGATCTTTTGAAATGCATATTTCTGTTTATATGTAAACTGAATACAGCAGAGCATATTTAAATTATCTCCCATGTTTTATTTATCATGGGCCAGTCAGTCATCAGGCATATTTAAGCAATGTAATTTTGTGGTATCTTTGTCTCCTCCTCTATCTGGAAATTGTTCGAAACCATAAGACCATCAGTTTATTTTTTAATTTCTTCAGGAAGACAAAACTATAGTCCGTAATTTATATTATCATTTTCTGATAATTACAAACAGCTTATTAATCATGCCTACTCTTGGAAGCAGTCAGTGGTTTGCTCATCACTGAATCAGCTATGTTGTATTTAGATCTTCCCCAATTTGGACGTACAATTTCCAGAATTTCCAGCTACGTATCTTGGTCTTTGGCTAAGAATCTGGGGAGCTGTAATCCCCAACACATTTGGAAGAGGCCAGTGGATTGCTTCCTTTTGTGTATAATGTACACTGAAATAATTACAAGAAAATATATTCTCCTTTATTCTATGATTTCTAACAATAATTTTACATCCAAAACCATTATTTATTATTTTAATTTCCAGCCTTCCTCAGTTGAATTTATACATTTATAGTACTTAATTGTAACCCCAAAGTAATAAAACTGCTTAAATTCCATTGACTGAAATTATACAGAAGTACAATTAATTTCAATCTTTATTATTTAATTAATTGTATAAAATTTTTTACCAGATAGGAAAATAAGCTTATTTTAAGCGTAACTTTTTCTTTAAATTTTATTTTTTTATTTTTATGTTATTCTTGCCTTATACTGTAATTATTGAGAAACCTGTAAGTCTAACTTATTTCCCAACGGTAGTAAAAAAAAAAAGATAGTTATGCTTAGGACAGTGGAGCAAATGAGTTTCATAATTAAAAATCAAAGACGAAGAAAAATTGATGCATTCCTTTGGCAACAAAAAGTTGTTCAGCAGGAAATACAAAGTAAGCCAACATTATATGTTGGAGCAACTTACACTTCTTTTCAGTTTTGTCTTGTGACTCAGATTTACTTGTTAACATGGATGACCCAAAGAATTAAATACCTGGATTTGTAAGCTTTTCTTCAAGCTCAGCCTGAGTGGTGACACTTTCAGATTTTGGAGAATGAATGATGAGAACAACAGAACCTGCGCAACTCAGGAGGCAGCCCAATTTGCCCAAAATATTCAGTTTTTCTTTCAGTAGATAGGAAGCTAAAATAGACCTAAGAAAGAGACGGTCAAAGAGAAAAATTGAATCAGGTGTTCTCTGTTGTAAGGTAGGCTCTCCACAAAGGAGACTTCCAAAAAGCAAAGTGGCAATTGCGTGATGGAAACCCTAACCTTTTTTTTCATGATGCACATAAAGATAGATCATTTCATTATGGCCACTTTCTTTACAGTTTGATTACTCTTGTGGATGTCCCTGCTGAAGGTTAAGAAATTATTCAACAGTCTTTGTTAATTTTCTTAGTTGGTTTAAACCAGTGTTTCTCAGCTTTAGCAATTTTAAGACATGTGGATTTCAACTCCCAGAATTCCCCAGCTAGCAATGTGGGATATATTTCAACACTTGAGTTTGGTCTGGCAAGCGGGAATGCAAGTTAGGAAAGGAGTGCTTCCCTGAAAAATACTCTGACTGGCTCTCTCCTGCAAACTACATGTGGCATTTTTTAAAGTATCAGAACATTTCTTGCAGCTTCTGATACAGTATATATTTTTAACAGATCCAACATGTTTATGCAGCATCAGAGATGTAAAACCTTTTTTAAAGACACCATCTGCACTTGAGGGTAACTTCATGATTCTTTGGATAGAGAGAGGACATTGCCATTTGTGACAAAAATGCCCTAAAGAAATATAATATATCAAAATTAACTAGAATATTTATTTGAGAAACAATAGCTGAGGCAAAGTTCTAGAAGTATTACTCTGTCTTCTTTCCGTAACTTGCTGGGGATTGAATCAGTTTTTAGCCCTGGATACAATTCCACAGCATGAAGTAACACCAAGAGTTAACTAATTGAAAAATTCAAAGGATGCACCTCATTTAGCCAGAATCTCTGAAAATCCAAGGACATTTTATTTGAGTAGTTTAGAGGTTTACATATTTTACGTTTCAGTATTCTGGGCATGCAAACATAAATCTATGTTCACAGTAAACCTTTGAAAATGCCTTTCTTTGAAAAATAAATAAATAAAAGCATCTGCACATTTCAAAGGACAGAAAGAAATCTAAAAAACAACTAATATCTTTTCCTTAAATTAAGGATCAAAAGGGAAGATAAAGTGAAAAAAACTAGGTCATTTTTAAAGCAAATGACTAGGACAGATGAAAGAAATGAAATACTTTTGCCACTACTAGTAAAAAAAAAATTGCAAAAAAAAAAATAACATAGTTGTGTAGAAGATAGGTAGTCAGATGGATAGTCTGATTTGAAGAAATAGGAAAATAGGCAGAATAGGAAAAAATCCTTACCCAAATGGGACTCCAAGTGCGCCAAGGGGAGTCACTAGTACAGTAGGAACTGCAGTATAAGCTAAGAAATTCCCAATCTGGCCAAGTGCCACTGTGGGGAAAAAACACAAATATGTGAACAGAAAACAAAACAAAACATTTCATTATTTTTGGAACAACTGATTTCGACAGCAGGGTTTTCGGTGTTGCATTGCTTTATTACCTCACTGCTTGGCAGCTTTATTTTTTATGATTTCCTTCCTATTTTAACCTGCTGTGTGTTTCTCTGGCTGCATTTTAATTAATTAGAATGATTGTCCTTTATATTCATGGGCAGAAAAACTAGTAAATAGTGAGGAGGTATTTTTTCCTTTTAGCCTTAAAGAAGTAGCAAGAATGATGGCACTGTCATTAAAGCCATAATCACTATATTTCCATATCTAAATCTCAACACTATATTATTACACACACACACCCCAAAAAAGAAACCTTGACAATTGGTGAGTATAGCTGGCTAATAAGCCATTAAGTTTGGATCTTGAGAAGGGAAAAGTTGAGCATCCATAACTCTATAACTCAGAAGCAACAGTGCTGTGTTTAGAGCACTCTGATTTTGCTTCTGGCCCCTTGTTTTGAAACCCTGATAAACTAGACAATGGGGAAGTGAAAAGGTTAGGACACTGCACTTTATATGTGAGCAACATCAAGACTGATATCAGTACAACATGATGGAAAACTTTCTGGGCTATGCATCTAGGCATGTAAATAGCATGGATTTAGGTATTTTGCACCAGCAATGCACATGACATACAGCTTTTTATTCCTGCCATTTGTGCAAAGATGTCATAATGTATTGACATCATGTGCCATTCTGCAGATACCAATGGCTACTATTTTCATCTTCCTACAAAATCGCATTGACTATTCTTAGACCTCACTAACTTGTTTATTTTGGAGGTATAGTGCTATTTCCATTTTATATTTTAAAGTTATGGATGCAAATGTGATGCCTTCTCCTGGTAAATAATCCTAAACAGTGGCAGTGTAGATGATATTGAACTAAAATGAGTCCTACTCTGCATTGGTATAAAGTATTTTGATATATTTTCAATACGTTTTAGGCTAGCTGAAGGTTCCATTTCCTAGCAACTCATTTCAGCTTTCCAGGAGTGTGTGAATTACATTTTGGGGGCATTCCAAGCCTGCAAGGCAACCCTGATTGGAAAGTTTGAAATTGCAATATATCTGTAGGTCAACAAATTGATCTATGTTTACATAGGATTATAATATCATCAACTAAACAAATGAATTACAAGCAATCTAAATTGTTACACCCATCATGTTTAGGTTTTTTGTTGCTGTTGTTGTTTTCACAAGTTCATTTCCAGATGACAGCATTTAAATAAACTTGACTAATTTTGAAAAAGATAGCAGAAGTACTCTTGATTAGTACTTCCATGGGAGAAACCACAAAATTCCAAGGCTGTTGACCAGAAATCAAACTGATGTTTTAGAAAAAAAAAAAGCACTGGAAAATCCAGTGGAAGCACTGGAATATCAGTGATATTGCTGCTTAATAAACTGCATGGACAAATTCATAAAAGAAGTTGAGGTTAACTTTAGTGAAGCAACTTTTTTTATTCAGAAAATGTGACTGGAAAACTGTAACTGTTAAGAAAAACAATCTATGCATTGCCCATACATTTTTGTGCCTAACACAGTGGTTCCCAACCTTTTTTTGGCCATGCCCCACCCAAGCATCTCTAAAATCCTGATGCCCCCCCCATGAAATATAATTCTTATTTTACTCAAAAAGTGAACTCAAACAGAGGAAGCTTAAAAGGCCATTTAACTTGGTTTAAACAAGGTTCAAATTGCCCCCATTAAAAATCAAATTGCACCCCTGTGGGGCGTAGGCCCCGGGTTGGGAACCACTGGTCTAATAAGATGATTTCAAGTACATTCTGATTCAACTTTCTCCAGTCTGGTTCCTCCAGATGTGTTTTTGATATGAATTATTTCCAGCAATTATAACCCAATACAGCTAGATAGCAAATCATATAGATTTTGACTCTCCCCACAGATGTTCCCCTGGATAAAAACAATTTTGTACAAATTATGTTGCCTGAGAGAGATATACAGTTTAGCCAAAGCCACCGTATCCTGTTGTGTGAAATGAATGAAAATGTTACCAACAAGAAAAGTATCACGAAAAATACTAATGAAACAGTATCTTTATATCAAAATATGCTAGACTGAGCATGTCAGCAGCTTTCCTTTATATAGTTATATTGGACCAGAGTTATGATCATCACTGCTCATCATATGCATAAGAATTGTTGTCTAACACATCTGGATAGAACAGTATAGTCCTGCAATATGGTTTTAAGGTGTAAAATTGTTCAAATATAGAAGATATACTTACTGGCAATAGTACCTGACCACCACACTATATCAGTTAAATATGAAGTCCCTGGATAGGTGAAAAATCAAAAATTGGATAATCAGATTAAATAATATATATTTTATAGATACAATTTTCTATAGCTTCAACAACATGTTAACTTTACCACTACACCGCCTTACATGATTATTTAACTAGGGTGCATCAACCAATGCAAATCTTGTACAGACATGAGTGTAATCATAATCAGTATTACTTTTTTATAGTTTGCTTCCAATGAAGATAATCAGTCATGTCTCTGGTGTGGTTATTAATAATCCAACTCTTAAGAAAATAGATATGCACATGGTTCACCCTTGCCCTAAATCAAATGATTAGGATTAAAATATTTCAAAACCACAATAGTTTTTGAAATTGAGCGTCAATATTGAGGCTCATCAAATGAGACATGACAATAAACATATATTTTACCTATGCCTTCAATATATATGCAAAAGCTGAATTTGAACTGCTTAAAAATGCATATATAGTCTGTTACATGTAGAATGTAACATAACCATTACACCTCTTTCTAAGATTTGAAATATTTTTTTGTAATCTTAGTGGGCCTTTTCAAGAGGCAATCAGTTCTCATCTTCTACAGAAATGAATAAAACCAGTAATGGAGATGGAAGTTCTACAAGTACATCCGCCTAACTGCCATTTTGTGCCTCAATCTAATATAGTACAGAAAACACTGAAAGGTATTTTGGAAAGCACAAACAATTATTGCCAATTCAGTACTACCTATGGTAATCAGAACCCAACTTCCACCTTTTATCCAAAATTTGCATTGTTTAGGATTTCCGTATTTGAGCACTAAAAATAACAGATTGTAAGTATTCAGTAAGGAAAAGCATTGAAGCCCAATATGAATGTGAACTAATGTGAATAGCTGAAAGCCTACAGAGATTCTCAGTCATCTAGGTCATGGTTGTCTCAAATTTACTTTTTCCAAAGGCAACTGGATTATGCTTTTTTGAAGAAGGAGGAGGAGAAGGGGGAGGAGAAGGAGACAGAGAAGTAGTTTCACTTTTCATCCAAGTTCTGGCTGCATGAATGTGAATGGTTATCCCCTCTTTGTAAAATTGACATTGTTAATATTAGTCTAATCTGTTTTCCCCCTCTGTCAAGGCAATAGGACAAGAAATCATCCAATCGATGGAGTTAAAAAGTATAGTAGAATGTATTGGATGGATGATTAACCTGAATAATGTATTACATAGATTTCCATTGACTTGACTGGGTTTAAAAGAAAGCTAAAGATGTGTATGGAGAATAGATCTATTATGTCTTGAAGACTCAATGTTTATGATGGGTTTGAGGGACCCTGCCTCTCTGCATTCCAAATGCAAGATAGTAATAGTGAGAGAGTGGGTGTTTCTATGTTCAGAAAAGACTTACAAAGTGCAGAGGAACTTGATTGGCCATTATGATAAACAAAATGCTGGGTTAAATTTCAATCCAGCAGGTTCTTATGTTCTTGCTAGTCTCTGAATTATATTTCTTTTTGTTAAAAGGCCTGACAAAAACTGATGCATATCATTTGTTACTTTCATAATCTTTAAAAGAAAACAAAAACAATGACAAGTGAACCAAATAGGCTCTTTAAAAACCTAATCTTGCTTTTTGTTTCAAACAGTTTACACAGAGCAAAAGTGGAACATGAATTTATGACAAGTGACTGTGGAAAATGCAAACTAGACATGCTAGACGAGTACAAAATACTGTCAGCTGGTGAGGATGAGCTCCAAATAAAGCTGCTTGTACAAATCAAGTAAAATGAATTCCTGAAGCCAGGAAACAAAGAGATCTTTTCTTTTACAAACAGTACATAGTTTTCTATTTTTTAATTGCTATGTGATATTTCTGTGCTAATTGAGTTATTCCTATATCTCAATTATGAAAAGGGGAGATTTTCAAGAATAAAATACCTGAAAACAAATCAGTTTCAACTTTATATTGCCCAGTGTGTTTGATATTGTACCTGTATATAATGCCATTAATTATATTTTTGGATATAACACATTCACGTCAGCAAGAATTAACAAAGCACTAACAACAGAGATGCTGCTGCATATGTGGTTATAATTTGATATTGCGTTTCTATCCCATCTCATTTTCCTGGAAGAGTCATACAATTGTTTAACTGCAAGATAAGCACTAAGCTGGGCTTAGATTGCATGCTGGATGTGGTTAAAAGTTGTTTACATTGCATAACTAGTGGCTAAGATACTTTGCTGACCACAATTTAATCTATAGTTTATGAGAAGTCAGTAATCAAACCAAACCACGACTTCAAATGTTATGCCAATCAAGTCAGTATATAAGGTTTATGTTTGAGAACTTAAAAATTACTGAGTATGTAAAATGTTATAACTTCTCCTTCCAATACATAATAAAGGTCCTGCATATTGCTTCCTGTAAAAAACGGCCCATTAACAGAAATACAGTTAAATGTGGATTTGGGATCCTGCATGCTTGCTATATTGAAGATACATAATGATCATTACCAAAGATCAAAGTGCAAACTGCTATAGAGCCCTTTGGAAGTACTGGTTGAATTCTATATATTTTGCTAATACAAAGTCCTCTATGTGCCACTTAGCAAACCATTTCTGAAACTATGATAAGATCTACATAATGCATTATGATATGGTATGTCTATTGCTTTATAAGAATCTAGATTATAAATTTAGTTTAAATTACAGGAAGACAGAATCCAAGTAAATGTCTTCATAGCATGTGCAAAGTGAAAGTGGAATCAATTATTCTAGAGAGGTGATGGGTCTCCATTGGATGTATTCACACAGAAGCTGGGTAACCATCTGCCTAGCATGTTTGCTTTTGGATTTCTGAATGGATTAGATCTGACATTCTAAATCAATGCTTTTAAAACTTGGCAATTTAAAAATATGTGAACTTCAACTGCCAGAATTCCCCAGCCAGCATGGTTGAGTGCTATTGCTATTGGGGAATTCTGGGCAATTCAGTCTTAAAAGTTGCCTACTTTGTGAAACTCTGGTGTAAACTGATTTGTCCAAACTCAGTGATTCTATAAGAAACCATTCAGTGTTAATTTCTTTTTAAAAAAAAACATAAATTCAGATTATAAATGCAAAGTACAAACTTAAACTGAGTCGATAATACGCTACAGCATCTGCTGGTATAAGGGACAAATCACATTTGAAATCTTGAAAAGGCTATCTGAACCTCTGGCCCTGGCATATGGGAGATTTTATTTAGCCTTCATGGCTCAGTTATAATCCTTTTGCAAATCAAATGCCTACAGACCATAAGAGCACGGACTTTTGAAAAAGTACAGATATCATTACAAACTTGAAGAAGAAAACAATAAAGGAGGGGGAGTGGCTGGATTGAAGAGCTGAAGGGTTAGCCTTTGTGGTGGTTGTGTCCCCGACCCAACCCGGAGAAGGAATGCAAGGTGTATTCGCAATGGACATGCTAAATACCTAGGTCTGATACTGCCTAAAGCCAAAGATAATGCCTTGGAACGAAGCAATCTGTTTTAAAGCAGGCTTCCCCAACTTAGCGGCAGGACTGGGAATTCTGGGGGTTGTAGTCCGACACCTCTGTAAGTACTGTGTTGATCGGGGAAGGCAGTCGCGAGGCCCGGGTTTGCTAGATATTTTGAATGAATCGCTCCCGGAGGGTGACCTCCGTGCCAGGGAAGCAGGGGCTCCGGGAAAGGCGGCGTACGAATAAGCCGGGGTGGGCTCGGCCAAGTGGGAGGAGATCACGCAGAGGATGCTAGCTGTTGCAAAGACATTCAGAGCGTTTGTGGTGCAACCCGAAGCATAGAAAGGGACTGGGACCAGGGGGCCCTACCTCGTCCTCTTGCCCGCACGATTCCTTTTTTCTGCAGCACGAACGTGGAGCCATTGACCAGGCTGGATACCACAGCCACGCTCAAGCCCAGAGAGACCGCAGCGGGACCGGGGTTCGGCGAGCCCCCATCTCCTGGAGCCGCTGCTGCGCCGAAAGCCATCCTCATGCCCGGGCGACGGTGCCAGCACCAAGGACGCCCAGCTGCTCGGCCAGCCTCCTCCTTTCTCCTCTTTCTTCTAAGCCGGCCAGCAACCAGCAGCCGCTCTGCGGGATCCGCCCTGAATCACAAACTCCTCCCCCAGCTCTGGTTGCTGCTGCTGCTCCCTGCTCGCTGCTGCGTTCTCAGCGCCCTCTGGCACTAGAAGTCCCCTCAATAAAACCGAGGGGTCTCTGCCCTGACAGCCAAGAGAAGTGGCAGAGATGAACTGAGTGCGGGCAGAGGAACCCAGTCTCTGCTCTCGGCAGTCCCTCGCAAGAATAGGCGGGGTCGGAAAACGGCGCGACGGTGCGAGTGAGTAAGTGGCCCGCACTCTGCACCATGACATCATGGCGTTGCACCATGACGTCATGCTCATGCAGACCGGTGTCGGGCTTAGACACAGGCAAAATATTGTCACGGGCGGGAGCCGTTGCTCTCTTAGCGCTGAGGTGTCTCTGCAAAGCAAGCCTCACGCGCAAATTACGGGGACCTTCATGACTGAAATGCTCAATTCTAACTGTAATGCTATGTATGTGTTAAGTCATCACACTAACCAGTTTTTTTCTCCTCTTAGACAAGCAGGTCCCGTGAAAACCAGGCTTCTTTCTAGGAAACAGTTTAAAGATTGTAGAAAAAGAACGAACGGGAGTCCAAAAACTCATTAAGCCAAAAGAACCTTATTCAATTTCAGCTTCAAAGGTCACCAAAGTTTTCCCTGAGCCGGTGAGGAGAAAATATTCCAGGGAATCATCAACGCATTGTCTTGCCTAACATATGTTCTACTGATCTTCAATATGCATACATAAATAGCAGAGGCCAATGGGTACAATGGGTTTGTTTTGTTTATCTGATGATCTGATTATTATTATTTTCATTTGAAGAATGAGATTCCTCGCTCCTCCTATCAACATTCACCAGGGCTACCAGCAGATTTTTCCTGAACTTTGGGGGAAGGAGAGACAGATAACACACCCATTTTCTTTAAGTGTTTATAAAATCTGAAGTTGAAAATATTTAAAAATAATAATAAATTTAAAAAATGATGTATTGTTTACCATAACTAAAAATTCACATTTGGGCAATTTCTGCATTAGACCAATTCAGAAGATGCATGAATTTACTTTTGTTCACTTCTGATCTGAAATAATCCAAAGTACACACAAAACATTTCTATCTATAATGCAATCGAAATGTCTCTTAATTATAAAGAAATCCCAACCTCAATACATTTCTTTAAAACCCTGCTTAGAATCATAGCAGTTAGGAACTGGAAGCAATCGTGTATCTGCTCTCCAGAATTCTCTTAGGACCTGGCCCTGGCCCAGCCTTGTCTAAGGGTGCTTATGGAGTCTTTTTGAATGTCATTGTTTTGTCCATGGGGTACGTGTTTAACAGTGTTTTTAATTATGTATTTCATACACTGTAAACCACTCAGTCTTTGCAGAGTTAGGCAGTCTTAAAAATCCAATTAATTCAATCGCCTCTATGCCCACTGTATAAGAGTCCATTAATATAGCATCTCTAACTGATAATCATGAGCCTTAATTTAAACAATTCCAATGAAGGAGAGTCCAGTATCCTAACCTGAACTTGAGAAATTGATAGTTTCATCTAGAAATAGTTTCATCTAGGAAAAATAGTTTTATGCTCTTATAATATTCAGACAGAGAGATTTATTTTGAACCATTTAGTTAGATAAAAGTGTTTAAACTAGAATGACAGGAAATACCTCTTAATCAGCCAAAAAACAACAACCCTTCAACCAAGTATCTTTAGGCGCTATTCTTCTTTGTTTGTGTGATTAACAACACAACTTTTATACTCATTCTATTTTTCCTTTTATTGTTTATTTCTATTATATCAAACAAATTAACAGAAGGAAAATTATACATGCAACATGATTACCAACATACCATGATCTTCAAATCAGTAATAATAAATAAATGAAGTAAGCCAGCCTGCCTGGGAAATTATATTATAAAAAGAATGCTCTCAGCACCACTCAAATTGGACCATATTACTCAAATATCTATCCCGTTCCCACTTCATGGGGGAAAAATGTACTGAGTTGTGAAAAAGCCCACATTGTGCAGTGCCTTGCAAACTAAGAAATGAAAACATTCATCACCCAATGAAGTGATAAAAATGAGGTTTCAGCAAAAAGGAGTAATATGTTTTCTGGTTATACCTTTATTGGGAAATGAAATGCCATTCCTTTGATTACATTTTCATTTGGGTAGTAGATGATAACATGCATGTATGCTGGGGCATGCACCCCCACACAGGTATTTTGTTTAAATTCATTACTCAGACTAAAAAGAAGAGAAGCAAAGTAAGTAAAAGGTCTTTTGAGATGTCCATTCTAAATTTTGGGCTACATAAATTGCATAATATGTACTTCTGCAAGAAACAATTGATTACTCTTCTGCCATCTGAACAGAACAAAATTGTTCCAGGGAAGATTAAGACTATGTCTCCAGTTCCATTCACTATGGCAGACTCTTGTCCTACAATACCTATTTTTGTCCTTGGCCCATAGAACATTATCCTCATATCTTCTTCCTAAACAGCTTTAATATGAGTCCAAAATGTGTCTAGCTTTAATTCATTGCAGTGCCTGGAGAATAATGCCTTCATCTTTGGTTGTTTATGGATTCTTTATTTAATTGAATCCTTTTATTGGTATTTTAATAGGAGATGGGGTTACATTTTGAATTGGCTTCACTGATTCAATTATTGTAAAATGGTTAATTTAATTAGTTGAAAATGTTTGTTTTTTGAATTTCATTGTATGACAATTTGAATTATGGGCTGCCTCCAATATTTTGATGTTTTGCTTATGCTAAATTGATTGTTTGCTCTATGCCTTATTTAAAAGTGTGATATAAGGAGGAAATGGGCTTTTCCTGCTTTGTTGCCAGTGTTTGTAGATTCAGGCAATTCCCAATCCACTAAGTTCCCTGGCACTTGGTCAGTTTCTGTTATCCAACTATACAGAACCTATTCAGACTACAGTCATTGGCATCTGTAGCCTCCTCCTCTTGGGGTATTTACAGAATAACAAAGTTGGAGGTGACCTTGTAGATCAGGGCTGTCAAACTTCCGGGCCTGTGGGCTGGATGCGTCACATGCTGGCCATGCTATGCCCACACCTGGTTTAGTGAAGGGGAAAAATATCCCAATACATCACATGATAATGCTATGAGTTTCACACCTCTGTTGTAGTCTATCCCCTTGCTCAAGCAGAAGACCCCATACCATTTCTGACAAGTTACTGTCCAGTCTCTTCTTGAAAGCTTCCAATGATGAAGCACCCACAACTTCTGAAGGCAAGCTGTTCCACTGGTTAATTGTTCTCACTGTTAGAAAATTTCTCCTCATTTCTAGGTTGAATCTCTCCTTGATTAGTTTCTATCCATTGTTCCTTGTCTGGCCTTCAGGTGCTTTGGAAAAATAGGTTGACTCCCTCCTCCCTATGACAGCTCCTCAAATATTGGATCACTGCTATCATGTCACTGTTGGTCATTCTCTCCAGTAGACTAGCCATGCCCATTCTTGCAACTGTTTTAGCGTCCAGCCCCCTAATCATCTTTTTTGCTCTTCTCTGCACTCTTTGTAGAGTCTCAAGATCTTTTTTATGGTGTGGTGACCAAAACTGGATGCAGTACTCTAGGTGTCATCTTACTAAGGCTTTATAGAGTGGTATTAGTACCTCATGTGATCTTGATTCAATCCCTCTGTTAATGCAATTTAGGATTGCATTGTCTTTTTTGACAACCACCACACACTGCTTGCTCATATTTAATTGATTGTCCACTAGGACTCTAAGATCCCTCTCATAGTTACTGTTACTAAGCCAGGGTTTGCCTAATCTGTATGCATACCTTTGGTTTTTCTTGCCTAAATGTAAGACTTTACTTTTCCCTACACTGAATTTCATTTTGTTAGATAGGGCTCAATGTTCAAGTCTGTTGAGATCCATTTGGATCTTGAGCCTGTCATCTAGGGTGTTGGCTATTCCTGCCAGCTTAGTATCATCTGCAAATTTGATGAGTTCCCCTTCTATTCCTTCATCTAAGTAATTTATGAAGATATTGAAGAGTATTGAAACAAAGATGGAACTTTGTGGTACCCATTGCTTACTTCCCTTCATGTAGATGTAGTACTAATAAGGACTACTCATTGAGTATGATTTGTCAGCCAGTTACAAATCCATATGATGGCAATTTATTTATTTATTTATTTATTATTAGCGTTTATATACCGCCCCCTCTCCCGAAAGGGACTCAGGGCGGTGTACAGTCCGTACCAAAATACAACAGATTAAAACGTAGAAATAACTATATAAATACATGTATAAGAGGAGGGTAAAATATGCCAAACTGTACAGCTAATAAATAAATCAATACAAAAGTTTAAAATATCAAGTTAAATTTAAAACAATATCCCTCTAAAAACCAGTAAGAATGTGTATGCCAGGAGGTAAACGTTAAAATTATGCCAAACCAGCCAGTCGGAACAGGTGTGTTTTCAGTTTCTGTCGGAAGGAGCGGAGGTCAGTAGTGGTTCTAATATCGGGGGGGGAGGTCATTCCAGAGGGTTGGGCCCATCACAGAGAAGGCCCTACTCCTTGGTGTCGCCCGTTGGCATTGCCTCGTGGACGGCACCAGGAGAAGGCCCTCCCTGTGAGAGCGGATTGGCAATGTTATCTATCCCACTTTTTTCTAGTTTATCAAGAAGTAGCTTGTGGTCAACTTTGTTGAATGCCTTGCTGAAGTCTAAGTATACAATGTCCACAGCATTTCGCTGGTGGTCTAATTTAGTCATTTTGTCAAATAATGGAATAAGTTTGGGTTGGCATGATTTCCATGTTGAGGTCTTCTCTTTCACTTGTTTCACATTATTTTAACTTAGCAACTGTTCAAATGGGGTGCAGTTGGTAGATTGACCAGCCTAAAGTCCTAAAGTGAGGCCCACTGTTTCCTGCTACAGTGCCCTAATTACTGAATGTTTCCCTGCTGGCTATAGATGGTAGAATGGGCAGCAAAGCCAGAGAAGGAATCCATTCATCTTGCTTCTAGCCACTAAGACACTGACAAAATAGCACAACCATATTCAACAATGATTACTAACACATGTAAATAGAGATCATGTGGCCTCTGTGTTCCTCCCTCCACTTCTAGCCCTTTCAAAATGATCTCCATTACTTCATAAAAGGTGGCAACATGGAAGAAAAACAGGAAAAAGAAAAGCAGAGAAAGAAGGTCTGAAGGGAGAAAGAATATGCAAAGAAAGGCAGAGGAGAAGGTCTGCGGCAGCAACAGAACTGTGTCTATGATAAGATTTGTCAATGATAATGGTAAGTTTCAGAACTTACTAATCTCGTCAGTTGACTGAAGAGCAAGCACAGTAGAAGTCCAGAGTGCAAAGTGCTGGCATCATTTGCGCAAAACTCTTGATATTGGCAAATGTTCAAGGAATAGTAAGTAACAATACACTAAGAACCTCAGTATTAAATATTCCACTTAAAACAAAAACCTTTATTGTTCTGTACAACAAATATTTTGATGTAATTTGCAATTGTTCATTAACGTTATATTCAACTATGGATATAAAATCTAAAAAATCTTATATTAAATATTGGCATTTCTGATTATGGTTAACACTGATATACTACCTTTTTCTATCTGTAAAGGTTTAGATTATATAAACACGAGAGTTTTAATAATCTTTAGCCAATATGTATCAAAATAATATAATGCATTAGATATGTTTTGTCGTAATAAAGGAAATTCCAAGAAAGAGCAAAACGCTTCTATATTGTAAATTAATGCTGGACTGGGCTCAGAAACTTGTACTTTTTCCCGTTCCTAGCACCAAGACAGTCAACAACTAATCTTGCAGAACAATGGAGGATAGTACGTACTTCTGCAAGAAACAAATGTCTGTAAGAAACAATATGCACATAGATTGAAAATAAAAATTCTTCTGATTCCATAACTAGTATATAACTTTATGTAAGTTATAGTGTATAACTTATGCTTTATCACTTATACTAGGAATAAAATAAAAATTCTTCTGATTCCATAACTAGTATATAACTTTATGTAAGTTATAGTGTATAACTTATGCTTTATCACTTATACTAGGAATAAAATAATGCTTTTGTTTGCTTTTTTTTGGTTTGGAAATTCATGTCATAATTACATTTTAAATACAATAATTTTACCAATGGGTTGCCAGAAGTAAAGTTATTGCATCTCCTTGGAAAAGGACTGAAGTTCTTCTCTGAATATTTCTTTATTTTTACTTCTTTATTTAACTATGTTGGTACCACTCCCCATTGAAATAAATCTTTAAATAATTTATGATTAAGAATTGAAATTATAGTTAAAAACAAAATGTTTAAACAATTAAGAAAAATACACTTTAAGACCTGAAATTATAACAGGCGCAACAGTAACAATAATTTCATTCTGACATCAAAAAGACAACAAAGATGACTCAGGTGTACTTCAGCTGGGAGAGAATTGCAAAATTGGAGGATCACTTCTAAAAAGGCTACTTCTTAGTCGTAAACAACCACATTGCAGTTTGGGAGGCCCTGCAACAGGCCCTCTAAACTTGACATCAGGAGAACATATCAAAAAGCTCATTATTTCAGAAACTACAGTCCAAAGCTGTAAAGAACTTTATAGATAAAATAATAACAGTTGTGGAGATTGGATAGGTTAATACAATATTTATACATTCATAATAGGTTAATGCATCTGCAGGTCTTGGAGGGGTTAATGTTTTAAAACAATAATAAGAATTACAAAAAAAAATTAAAACAGAAAAAGAAAAAACCCATAGAAAGCTAAAAGTGCAATACGAAATGAAAATAGAAAAATATATATTAAAAAAAGAGTAAGATAAAATGAAATATAAAGACATGAGGAAAAGGCTTTGAAGATTCTTATGTGGTTATAAATACAGCTCAAAAACCAGTGGCCTGAAATATAATTTCAGAGATATTTTCTTATTAGATTCCTTAATGCCAGATGAACAAAGCAAAGCTTCTGATCAGTGGTGGGTTTCAATTTATTTTACTACCGGTTTGCTTGTCCGCGTGGGTGGACGGAGCCTCCTGGCGCTGCCGCTACCAGTTCATCCGATCCGGGGTGAACCAGCAAAACCCCACCTCAGCTTCTGATGTACTTGAACAGTTCTTAAAAATTCAGGGAGATATTTAGAAATGTATCTGCCTTGAGAGTAGCTTGTGCTGAACTGTCAAACTTCAGGAGTTACCACAGGAAATGTTTATAATATTCTGTACATCATAATGTTTTGTCATGAAAGGTTTTATACAATTTGCCAAATTTCAATTTCAAATGTGGGAGTCATGAGTCCCACAGTTTTGACACATTCTGTAATATGCCTACTTAGAGATATCTTGGTTGGAAAAGTTTTGTCCGGTGATGCACTATTTTGCTCAAAAGTGTTTTGGAATTTGAGTTTTGGTAGCATATAGGTCATAATATATTTTAACTTCTCTCTCTAAAGTTACATCCTGACTCTCTTCTTTCTATAACCCATCCCGTCAGTAATCAAAACCATAAAGATCTAGAAGAATTACTAATAAAAGTAGATACTGTTTTTAATCAAAGTAGTTTATCCATGTCAACAAGATCTGTCAATTTCGCCAGTCATTGTTTCATAGTAGATGGTACTGGATCTTTCCATTGATGTGCATGTAATACTACTATCATAGTAATAAATACTGAAATAATTTTCCATGGCTCTTTTCTGTGTATCTATGGATTCCTATTTTTCTGTTTTGCTTCTATCTTTAACACCTTAATCTCAAGTGACATTTTGTAATTTCAATCACATTTAATTCATATTACCTGTATATTCTTCATTTATAAAACCCACCAATTAACCTGTTTCCCTGAAAATAAGACTTCCCCAGATAATAAGCCCAATCGGGCTTTTGAGCGCATGTGCTAAAGTAAGCCCTCCCTCGAAAATAAGCCTTCCCAGAAAATATTGCAACACAGCAGCAGCCATGAGGTGATCACACTCGCCGCTTCCTGCACCTCAAAAATAATAAGACCTCCCAGAAAATAAGGCCAAGTGCTTATTTCAGGGGTCAAAAGAAAATAAGATCCTGTCTTATTTTCGGAGAAACACGGTATGTACGTTCCTGAATAATAAATAATCAGCATTCCCATGAAAGTCCAGTCTGTTTCTTTAATTATTTTTGCTATTTTCAAAAATCCTTTTGTCAGAAAAAATATTATTCTATTAGCTAAAATTACAGTCCCCTTCATTTGTTTAAAAGTTTCTTAAATCACATTAAGGTTGTTTTTTTGCTTTAAAATCCTTTATGATAGCATTTTCCACTTCTTAATTCCAAAAGGAAATTTACCGAGAATCTTTGATCTTCCCTGCCATTCAAAATCTCTATCTAAAGTTGTAAATAAATAAAATTAATAAAATACAATGGTATTTATGAAAGTGAACTAGTGCCGGGCATATATCCATAAAGCTGCACAGCAGTTAAAATGCATTGATAATCCCTCTGCTCCAAAGCCATCCAGTTTGCAATTGACCACAATAATCTCAATTTCTGTCATTTCCTTGTGTGGAGCAGCTCTTCCAGAATGCAAGTGGGCAATTCCCCAATCTCTCCTTCTTTCCAGAGAGATTTTCACCAGACAGAATCTTTCTCCTGGCTGCCAATTTCACCACAGTGCTGCCTCCACTTGTAGAGCCACTTGTAGAAACCTCTAACCCACTTACCTGGATGTCAGGCTAAAATCATCTTTAGATAAACAAGTTTCAATGTGTGTAAATCAGGGATATGAAACGCGTGGCTCCTGAGGAATGAAGGAAGAAATTATTAAATACAAGGGGAACTATATTACTTACACTTATGTGGAATTAAATCCAATGTATTTATGTTTTGTTTAGGAGTGCAATCTTAACACATGAGTGTAGGCCTTAAAATTATGAATTTTTAAAGGTGAACAACATACGTGTGAACAAAACTGTACCATCTAAATTCATGGCATACTTTATTAGTTGAAAGACATTTCAGGATGCATACATTTGATGAAGTGGCCCAACATATCACAAGGCTTTTTGTGTACATGCATACCTTCAAATCAGTCATGGCAAGTACCTAGACAGTTCCCTGCAATTTTCTTGGCAAGATTTTTGAAAGAAGTTTGCTGCTTCCTTCTTAAAAAGTGTCTGGTCCAAAGCCATCAAAGCTGGCATTTTGCTTAAGTTAGGACTAAAACTCATGACCTCTAAGTTTCTAACCTTAACCACTATATGAAACAGACTTGTGTTACATGTATTAGCCTTTAAGAAGTCACAGCATTCATATGCTAGATCAGACCTGAATGTTTTATGGCCCCTGGTTTACATCCTGACCTTTGGCTGTCTCTGTCCAGCCTGCATGGATTGTTTTCTATTGAATACGACTAGTCCCCCCCCCCCCCAATTTATCTATATGCATGCGAACATGCCTATGCATCTTCACAGCCCTATTGGTTCAGTCCTCCACAACAGTCCCAGTTTCTAATGTGACTCCTTGGGAAAATTAATTGCCTACCCTGTGCTTGATTCACCTGTTGCACAAAGCTATGATATTTCAAATAAACTATGATTGGCTGAATTAAGCATAAAACAAGAAGCCATAAAATCATTATTTAGATAGTAAATGGTTGGGTTGATTGATCACACTAAGAAAAAAAACACACCAAAACAACCCTTTTCTTTTATAAGGAATTATGCATGTATCTGGACTGCATAAATCCATGGAAATAGTAGATGGCAATAGAAATACATAAAACCCCTCCCCGTAAATGATAACTACACCTGTGCAACAATGAACAAATGCTTATCATGTTGCCCTTTCATCTTTGTTTGTTTATAGCTTGTTTATAGCTAGAGCACATTGTAGTAAAATGGGAACATAGACAAAAGAGGCAGATTGTACCACAGTGAGCTATTATGCCTTTCCATGCTAAGCAGCTCCTGATGGACAACTGCACCATTTTTTAAGAAGAAAGAATGATCCAACCTACAGTTCAGTCCTAGACAGTTTCTTAGAAATGGTTTATGGAAGGTTAGACGAAGGTTTCTAAGTGTTCAGTGTCATAGAACTACTGTCACATGTTATTTCTTATTACAGGTGAAACTCGAAAAATTAGAATATCGTGTAAATGTTCATTTATTTCATTAATGCAACTTAAAAGGTGAAACTAATATATGGGATAGACTCATTACATGCAAAGCAAGATAGTTCAAGCCATGATGTGTCACAATTGTGATGATTATGGCTTACAGCTCATGAAAACCCCAAATCCACAATCTCAGAAAATTAGAATATTACATGCAATCAATAAAACAAGGATTGTACATAGAACAAAGTTCTGAAAAGTATAAGCATGCATATGTACTCAGTACTTGGTTTGGACCCCTTTTGCAGCAATTACTGCCTCAATGTGGTATGGCATGGAAGCTGTCAGCCTGTGGCATTGCTGAGGTGTTATGGAAGACCAGGATGCTTCAATAGTGGCCTTCAGCTCTTCTGCATTGTTTGGTCTCATGTCTCTCATCTTTCTCTTGGCCATGCCCCATAGATTCTCTATGGGGTTCAGGTCAGGCGAGTTTGCTGGCCAATCAAGCACAGTAATCCCACAGTCATTGAACCAGGTTTTGGTGCTTTTGGCAGTGTGGGCAGGTGCCAAGTCCTGCTGGAAAATGAAGTCAGCATCCCCATAAAGCTCGTCTGCGGAAGGAAGCATGAAGCGCTCCAAAATCTCCTGGTAGACGGCTGCGTTGACCCTGGACTTACAGTAATGAAGCACAGTGGACCAACACCAGCAGATGACATGGCTCCCCAAATCAACACAGACTCTGGAAACTTTACACTGGACTTCAAGCATCTTACAGTGTGTGCCTCTCCATTCTTCCTCCATACTCTGAATCCTTGGTTTCCAAATGAGATGCAAAAGTTGCTCTCATCAAAAAAGAGGACTTTGGACCACTGAGCAACAGACCAGGTCTGTTTTTCTTTAGCCCAGGCAAGATGCTTCTGATGTTGTTTGTTGTTCAGGAGCAGCTTGACAAGAGGAATACAACATTTGAAGTCCGTGTCCAGGATCCATCTGTGTGTGGTGGCTCTTGATGCACTGACTCTAGCCTCAGTCCACTCCTTGTGAAAGTCCCCAACACTTTTGAATGGCCTTTTCCTGACAATCCTCTCCAGGCTGCGGTCATCCCTGCTGCTTGTGCATCTTTTTCTTCCACACATTTCCCTTCCACATAACTTTCTATAATGTGCTTTGATACAGCACTTTGGGAACATCCAACTTCTTTTGCAATTACCTTTGGAGGCTTTCCCTCCTTATGGAGGGTGTCAATGATGGTTTTCTGCACAACTGTCAGGTCAGCAGTCTTTCCCATGATTGTTATTCCTACTGAACCAGACTGAGAGGCTCAGGAACCCTTTGAAGGTGTTATGGCTTAATTAGCTGATTAGAGTGGGGCACTTTGAGCCTACAATATTGCACCTTTCCACAATATTCTAATTTTCTGAGATTGTGGATTTGGGGTTTTCATGCGCTGTAAGCCATAATCATCATAATTATGACAAATCATGGCTTGAACTATCTTGCTTTGCATGTAATGAATCTTATCTCATATATCAGTTTCACCTTCTAAGTTGCATTACTGAAATAAATGAACTTTTGCACGATATTCTAATTTTTTGAGTTTCACCTGTATGTTGTTTCTCTAAAAATGGTGCGTGTTACTCTACACTAGTGTTTCTCAAACTTGGCGACTTTAAGTCCTGTGGACTTCAACTCCCAGAATTCCCCAGCCAGCTATGCTGGCTGGGGGATTCTGGGAGTTGAAGTCCACAGGACTTAAAGTCGCCAAGTTTGAGAAACACTGCTCTACACTTTGAGGGAGCTGGTCGATAGATCTGGAATCATTCATATACAATGCAATTTCAAATTATCTGCTGTGCAGATGATCAATAATATGCATGTTAGCCATTTGCTGGTATGCAAGTTTTCTTTTCATTTAAAATTTTAAATAGAAGTATAGTTCCAAGTTTGGCAAAATCTGCAATTGCACAGTTACTTCAAAATACGGTTTAAGTTTGGGGTTTTTGTAGTGTAATTATTTTAATGGAGTGTAGTATCTTAGTTTAGATGAAATGAAAAATTATGTTTAATAGAAAAACATCCTGGTTTACTGCCTCCTATTGAGAAGGCCCCTGCATATCCTATTAAGAATGTATTGACTTATATTTTAAATTTTATTTCAGTCCGATATCAAAATATTATGCAATGTTTTTACAGGAAAACTCTAACCCTGAATTAACAGACGAAGTTAACAATGCTCTCTTTATTGACTTGGAGATTGAATGCAGCTCATGTGATCCTCTTTCTGTTAGTTGAGTTTTTTGAAACAGACTATCTTTGCACTTGGCTCTGATCCCATTTCCAGTCAGCATTTCAGTCCCCTCTATTGTCTCTGACTTGTGTGCTTAACACTCACAATTCTGATTTTTTTTTAAAATGAACAAGTAATTCCAGCAACAGAGTTGGAAGCAACAAGATTGATTTCTGCCTGGTGCACCAAATCTGATTAGCTAAACTGATATGGTGATTTGAGCATGCCAGATTAAGATTGGGGAGAATTAGGTGCAGAACAAATGAAGCTCAAGGATTAATTTTGGATCAAGCACAAACTTGCATCCCGATATGGTTGGCATGGAAATGAAATAGTAGCTCTGTCAGGGGGGAAGAACCATATATGTTGTTTTGAGCTCTTCTGAGGTAGAGAAAGGATCAAAATGCCATGTCATTTATATTATATTTCAGATGGGTTCAAGTTAATTCCTTGCAGCCATTGATCATTAGAGTTATTTAGAGTTAAGCCCAATATACCAGAGGCGCATGACTTCATATAATCTGGCCATGGTTTATCTGCAGGTATGTGCAATGACATCCAGTCACATGGCAGCAAATCACCCATCCTTGGACACAACACCCTTGTTGTATGTACCTACCATAGTAAGATAATTTATCCAGGTTGAAGCATTAGAGAGCTCAGGATAGGAAAGTCATTGAAATTATTAGGAATAAAACTGTGAATACAAATATTCTCCTTTATTGGAAAAAAACTGTGTTTGATGCATTTGTGTTGTTGTTGGGAGTAAAATAAAGGTTTCCTTGTCAGTTGTGTCCAACTCTAGGGCACAGTGCTCATCTCTGTTTCTTGGCCGAGGGAGCAAGTGTTGTCCAAAGACAATTTCCATGGTCATGTGGCCAGCATGGCTATATGCCAAAGGCTCACAGAACACTGTTACCTTCCCACTGAAGTGGTACCTAATTACCTACTCACATTTGCATGCTTTCGAACGGCTAGGTGAACAGGAGTTGGGGCAAGTAATTGGAGCTCACATTATTGTGCAAAGCTCTGGTCTTGAACTCAGGCTATTAGCTTTCCAGCTGACAAGCTCAGCATCTTTAACCACTGAGCCACTGTGCTCCAAGTATTTGCAATCACTATTAAATCTCTGATTTATTTCCCATATCATTGTATCACAACTGTTTGTGTCACAGAGCTGTTTTCAGGCTTGTTTTAAAATTGGCAATCGTATAATTATATTTTTAAATGCATTGTTAAGAATCTGGGGAAAAGGTTACTGCATGTTTGTTAGGTCAGAAAAAAACATGATAAAGTAAATAGGCTTCAATGATAAAACCTTTTATGCAATGTGGAGGGAAAGTTGGTTTCTGAATGTGAGCAAGGCTTTGTATGATGGAAGTAAAACATGCGTAAGAATAAACGAAATGCCTCTTAAATACTTCAACATGGAATGGTTCAACATTGAGCATGGAGTAAGGTAAAGATGCATGGTGTCCCTTTGATGGTACTGTATGATGATAAGACGAAAGAAATTTCCAAAATAGCTATAAAAGGCAATGGTTTGTGAGTAAGGTAAAAAATATGGAAAGTTATAGTGAAGATCATTTAGTGACTGTTTGAAATTACAATGGCACTGAACAAAGTGACTTATGACCATTTTTCGTACTTACAACCATTGCAGCATCCCAATGGTCATGTGATCAAAGTTCGGCTGCTTGGAAACTGGTTCAAATTGAGGATGGTTGCCGTGTCCTGGGGTCATGTGATCCCCTTTTGCGACCTTCTTACAAGCAAAGTCAATGGGGAAGTCTGCTTCACTTAACAACCATGTCACTCACTTAATAACTGTAGCAAGAAAGGTCGTAAAATGGCCCAAAACTCGCTTAGCAACTGTCTAACTTAGCAACAGAAATTTGGGGCTCAATTATGGTCATAATTCTTGGACTAACTGTACTCATTTTAGCTGTATTTCCTTACATGACCTTGTCTTACTGCTTCTTTTCTGTGCTGTGCCTAATGTTGCTCACCCTGACAGGCAATAACATGATAGGTATGTAAAGATTGATATATAAGACTATATATGTCTATAGAAATTATTCAGAAAAAAATGATTTCATATTTACTTCTGTTGTAGTTCTTAGTGCTGTGCATTGTATTAAGATAATTACACTTGCTGAGAACAGACTGGTCACAAAAGCTGAACATAAGAATGGGCAGGAAGCCTAAAAGAGCTCTGGTTTCAGCTATACAAGAGAGAGAAACGAAAGCAATTCCTACCTTGATTCATAAGCATGAAAAGATTGGAACTGCAATCTCATGCCTAACAGAAAGAGAGATTTGTGTGAATCTTACACATGTGGAAAATATTTCTATACCTTTTTCTTTTATGTACTTTAAATGCAAAACCACAGTGCTTCTGAACTGAAGAACAATGGCGACCAGTACTTCAATGAATATTTCTGCTTTGTTCCTATAAAAATTGTTTTGTGTTAGCTTCACAGGTGATAGAATTATCTGTATCCACTGCTCAAAGGAAGCAAGATTAGCTGGGTCTCATTCTATAATTAGAATGTTTATTTCTAGTACTTCCAATAATGTTGGTTCTAAGCACCATTATACAGCTAATTAAAATAGCCTGTGAAGCTATAAACATTATCTATTCTAGGAACTGTACTTTCAGGAAAATGTGGGTGATTTTTAGATGAATTAAATATTAATACCTTAAGTTAAAAGCAGACTGCAAGTTTCACATTGAGAGATATGATATAACCCCATTTTAACCCAGACTTATTCAGAAGGTCCAAAAAAGGAAGCACTTGATCTTGGAAACATGTTTGCTGTAATAATGATTCTAGACTTACATGGGACACTTCAAGAATGCAATGGACATTTTCAACTCCTCTCTGTAATTGGTCTTTGTGCCTCCTATATTACCACTTCTCTCTCAACTGAATGGGTATAGGGAAATGGTCTGGTGGAGTCAACAATGGAAATGAACAATTAAGCTCAACATTTGTCTCACAAATGTTCCTGAATCCATGAGTAAAAAAAAAGGTAATAAAAACAGAATCTCAGACAAACAATTTTAATGTGATATATATAATATTAGTCTAACATTACTTTGGTGTAAGTAACATTGCAAAAGTATGCTGGTAATTAGTGTTTAAGCTGGGAATGGGCATGGACACTAGACAAGGCTATATAGGAGAATAAGGTATATTTTAGGCTGAAACATCTAATTAGAATCTAACTACTCTTAGATCTTGGAAAAAAAGAGATAAGTCAAGATTTATATGAACTCATACATTCTAGAAGTTCATGCAGTGAGTTCAGATGCCATGTTAAACCATATTTTAATTTTTTTTTGGCTCAATATGCTGTGTGAACCCAGCCAGATGCATTAAAATGTTAAATCATAACATGATACATTATTAATCTATATGAAAATATATCAAATAACATATTTAAACATAATTAGCATTCTTTCTGTTCTCCTACTTTTATTAGTATAATGATGCCCATCTATTATGTTTTTTTCTTAAAGCTCATGCATAAATTTAGTGTCACTTAGTCCAATCCAACTGGATAGAAGAAGAATTTTTATGTTTGTTTTTAGCCCAGATGGATGGCAATAGTAAAATTTATTTTCTTATTTGTTACATGTTGTTTTTCCATTTTATTTTTTTAAAGGAAAATATTGTGCAGGATTGAATATTGATAGTGATAGAAGATGCACATAGAGTATATTTTGAATGCTTTTAAATGTCCAGGATTTAATTAATTACATCATAGGAAAGAATTTGCTGATGGTATAGCCAAAAAGGAAGATGAAAGCAGTATAAACTAGGATGTAGCAAGACAAAGTGAAGTGAAAACAGAAAAAGTTTACTCTTAAGAGATGCTCAAGGGAGAATATGACAGCACTTTTCAAACATGTGAAAGGATATTATAGGCCATGTGTTTGTTCTTCATTATTTTAGAACTGAATAATAGAAACAACTTTAACAGTAAGAATTGTTTGAATTGCCCAGGAAGACAACATGTTGTTCTATATTGGATGTGTTCAGATAGACATCTATTGGGAATGCTTTACTCCCCACTGTAAGGGGATAGAAATTGATGATCCAAATGTTTCAACATATGATTCAAGGTATAAACATATATGTGTGATTCAACGTAAGGCCCAATGGTGGCGATACAAAGCTCCCTAGTTTCTGTATATTTACATTCATCCATCATCCTGGTAAAATTCTGTACTAGAAACAGATAACTAATTCTCACTAACTAGATTTAAGTCTACTAAGGATAACTGGGTGAAGTTTACTTGTAAGAACAATATTATTTTTAAAAATAAATTATGTTCATAAGAACAAAAATGTGTAGAATGCTTAAGTATTTATATATTGTATTTTATTCTGGTAAAATGAAGAGCAGCATGCATATTTTTAAAATTAGTAAATAAAAAATACATTGCATTGTGTT
Source organism: Natrix helvetica (assembly GCF_964273705.1). Classification (NCBI taxonomy): domain Eukaryota; kingdom Metazoa; phylum Chordata; class Lepidosauria; order Squamata; family Natricidae; genus Natrix; species Natrix helvetica. The sequence goes on along the minus strand of NC_138549.1, from coordinate 39,253,715 downwards.
TGATGTATCACACAAGCTATCTAACAAGTTTTAATCAGTCCATTTTACTTCACAGGGTAGCTGTGAGGGAAGAGAAGGATGCTTTCAATATAAGCCACCTTAAACTGCTGGAGGAAAGGTGGCATATACAGTATGTGTAACAAACAATAACTACTCTTTTAGCATACTTCAGAATATCTTAATTAGGGGATAATATTTACTAATGAGAAATGTTAAAAATACCTCACCAGAGTTATGTAAATGAAGGTTCAATTATCCATGCCAAAAGTATTTGAAAAGGTTAAATCATGGCAACTGGACCAAAGTTTCACCAGAGGATAATGTTTCAAGGAAATCTCAAATATGTTATGAAAAATAAATATTATTCTGAGGGTAGGGAGAGAAATCTGATTACTTAAATATGTAAGACTGGTAATTGTTTTGACATTAATAGAAGTGAGGGGTGAGGGGAACATAATGGAATCTTACATGCATTAAGATTCTGCAGCTGGTTGAAGTCATACATGTAAAACTTCTCAGTAGGTATTGGAGAAACTATTTTAGCAGACAGTATTTCAGAGTACAATATTTCAAGGGTAGAAAAAGTTGTCAAAAATACTGCATTTCTAAAATATTCAGCTGACAGTCTAGTGCAGCTGGTTTAGGTTCAATGTGTATTTGGGTGATAATTGGGCTTATGGCAGTGAGAGTGACTGGAAGGCGGCCTGATATGTGGGAGATAAACAATCATGGAAAGTATGCAAGATTAAAATACATCCGTACTATTAACATTACCAATTTATCTTGAGTGTTATGTCCATTGCAATTGTCAAATAATAACAGCAAAACAAAATATAGAAACAGTAGAAACTTCTTTAAGTGTGAACTTTCATGACTGATCACCAATAACAATCAATACATTCCAAACACAGTTGCCAACTTGACAGTATCCTATCCCAAGTTTAGGTGAGTGGAAAAAAATGATCCCCGGGTAAGATTCTGTGTTGATTATAGATTCTGTGTTGATTACATTAATATTGCACTTCCTGAGTCAAAATGCATGCTTCTGCAAGAAAGGAGATCCGTACAAAGTGCATTCTGAGGCTCTGCCTTAAGCGGCATTACTACTGCAGTATAAAACACAATACAAAGTGGCCGTTCAGAGGGTCTCTTGCAGCGGGGTGGCGTGAGAATGGATGAATCGACGGACGGAAAGAAATAAGCAAAACCTAGGCCAATTTGGACTTAGCCCATCTCTCCCTTCCAGCCTCCCTCGGTTCCTTCCGTAGCGCCCTTTACAGGCACGGCAAAACCGCAGCTCCACGGAAAACAGAGGCATCTGCGCCGAACCCTCTCTATGATCCCCTAAGGAAGACGGAGTGTCCCGCCTCCTCAAAGGAGATTGGTGGGATCGGATCGCTGTACTGTTTCCTGATTGGCCCTTAGGAGAAGCGAACCTTACTCCTCTATCCGGTTCGGCCAGGGTAGGTAGGTGGGTGGGTGGGAATTGGCTGCTGGCGGGGTGGGAGGTAGACGGGCCGGTGGGACCGGCGACGGACGCTGCGGGCTTAGCCGTCCTTTCCGCGAACAGGAGGCCCGGCGAAGGCCGGCTGGGTACCTGAGTGAGTGCGGGAGCAATCCCGCGATTAGGGGAGGGGGATTCGGGTGGCCGGAGGCCTCACCTTCTCCACCCCCTTGGAGCCGGGCCTCCCTCTGCATTGCCAAGGGAAGGGGAGGCTGGTGCATCTGTTTGGGGAGGGAGGCGCATGGCGGTGGGGCGTCTTTTGATGTCAAGAGCAGCAGCACCGTTGGAAAATACCCAATGCAGGCCAGGAGCTCATCCCCTGTGAAAGAGCGAACGGGAGGCAGAGGAAAGGCATGAACGTGACTTTCATCCTAAGGAGCCTTTTTGGTTTAAATATATATTTTTTTAAATGGGAGATTCAGGAGAATTTTTATTTGAATATTGAAGGCTAGTATCTCTGTTAATTTGCGGAATATTTCCAGACTTTGGTGTGGTCTGTCTTTCCCCACCCCATAGTTCTCCTGTAACAAAATAATTACAGGACAAGTGAAAAGGGTTCTCCAAAAATGTAAACACCATCAAGTATTATTTTGCAGCTTGGGAGGTTGCTGTCCAAGATGGCACTTTCTCTTCCCCCGTCACACGTGTGTGCTTTGGTTAGCAAAAAGATGTGCAGCTTAAAATAGATAGCAACCCCCCTCCCCCCGAAAAAAAAACCACCCCTGTGCATGATAATAATAGGTGCAGCCTTTCATTAAAGTGAGTTAGATTAGATGATGGGACTGGAGAATAAAAACTGAGGATTGGTGGAGTTCTAGTGAAAGTGGTTTTAATTCTTCCAGGCCTCACTTTTTCAGGATCAGCAGGGATGAATGGTTTTGTTTTGTTGGCTTGCATAATTCATAATTATTTATTTCATGCACCAATTACAAGCCTGAATGAGAGTAGCAGCAGAAGCTTCTGAAAATATAGTATGGTGCAATAGAAGGGGATGTTTTTCACTCTAGCTTTGGGAGTATCTTGTGATATAAACAGACCTCTTGTCAACAAGAGTACTAATGATCTTGTTTCCCTGCTTACAGTATACTGTACTGGACTGCTGTAACTTGCTGTAGTGAGTGGTTGTTAAGAAACCATGACATCATCTGGGGAGAAAATGTGTGCAAATACACTTGAGTAGAATATTCTGTCACTCTTAGTAAAATATATGTACATATATATTGATAGGTTGCCAAGCCAGGCAAAACAGTTAGCTGGAAAAGAGAAAATGTCTTCTGAATCCTTTTGTTTGGCTGCTCAGATTAGATTTGATTCTAAATGGCTGAAGACAGACTTACAGGTAAGAACTCCTCAATGCTTATATTTAATGATTATGTAATATGACAGCTTTTGTTTTGGAAAGCAATGTTTTTGGCAATTAAAAAAAACACCTTGAGATTGAAATTAGCTTTTTCTATTGGAAATGATCTAATTTGCTCAGGAAAAATAATAAAAAATTACCTTTGTCATAGTCATATATTAAAAGTTGAATTGTATGAAATGCAATGTTCCTAAGAAAGTAGATTTAATAAGTCTATCAAATACTGTAACAGCTTGTTCTCTATGACATTTGAACTATATGGAGGAATTGTACAGTCTTCCAGATTGACACTAGGGCAGGTGTGTCCAAAGTCTGGCCCGGCGGCCAATTGCGGCTTGTTTTCAAATTTCGAGCGGCCTGCAGCCTCTTCTCCCCACTGGAGTTATTTGTTTAGTCTTTCATAAAATAGTTCATTTGCATTTAATGTTAATGGTTCAAAGAATGTCAGGCTGAATGGTCGGCCCCACACATTTTCACCTCACCGAATCTGGCCCTCCTTCCAAAAAGTTTGGAGACACCTCCACTAGGGTAATAGAGTAAAAAAGTTATTTTAGTTTTGAAACATTTTAAATATTTAAATTATGGACTTGTTGGTTGAAAATGAAAGAGAGTAGGGGTAGGTAATCAATTGACCTTTGTACATTGTAAAACAAGAATGTCCAAAATGAACTCCTTTTTTTAAAAAAGAAAAGAAAAGAAACTTGAATGAACACATAATGTTTTCAGATTCTGCCAGACTATTTATTTCCGTATGCTTCAGCTGAACTGAAACCTGAAACATTTTAAATGTTCCAGTTTTGGTCAGGGTTTTGCCTGCTGCTCCTCACTTTTCTCCCCCCCTGTTGTACATGCCTGTGTGTTAGCTCACCACCTCAACCTCAAAAGATTTTGCATTATTGTTGGCCTGGAAAAAGACTTAGGAAACTGTAAACTAGTTATGCTTTAGAGTGGGGGATAGTTAACATGCTGATTTTCTTCAGCAACTTACTTTCTCTACTTCCCTTCAGCTGCAACAGCACGTGTTCTTGGTTTCATGTCGGGCATAAGTCTGCCTGCTGCTACTCTGAACTCCTGAGTCCATAAGGCCAAGGGCAATACCTTATTGTAACTAAAGGGAGTTGGGGCAATGGGAAGGCTGGTAGAGATACTGTGCTTGTAGCCACAGATTTTGATAGTGGCAGCTATTCTACTAATCCATATGTTTTCTCCAAGTTTCTGCTAGTTTGTTACTTCTGCTTAGCTGCTGCATACTGCTATGTACTCTTGTTATTTTCGTTACCCTCTCCCATATAAGAGACTTCACACTTTTATATAGAATGCACAATATAGGTATTCCTCAACTTATGACCATAACTGAGCCCAAAATTTATGTTGCTAAGTGAGAAATTTGTTAAGTGAGTTTTGCCTGATTTTACAAGTTTTCTCGCTCCATTTGTTCTTAAATTAGTAATACGGTTGTTAAGTGAGTCTGGCTTCCCCATTGAGTTTGCTTGTCAGAAGATTGCAAAAGAAGATCACATGACTCCGGGACACTGCAACTGTCATACATGTGAGTCAGTTGTCAAGTAGCCGAATCTAAATCGTGTGACCATGGGGATGCTGCAAAAGTTGTAAGTGTGAAAAATGGTCATACGTCACTTTTTTCAGTGCTGTTGTAACTTGGAGCAGTCACTGAATGAACTGTTGTAAGTCAAAGACTACCGGTATATTTTGCCAGTTCTGTGTCTGAGAAAAAAACATGTGTTTTAGTTCAGACATGGACTAACCATAATTAGTTGTTTAATGCATGGATAATTTTGCACATCCCATTTGTACATTTCACGATGTTTTGTAGTTCCATATTTTCTTAAATAGGAGAAATGTATTTTTTTCCAATGAGGAATATTAGTTTCCTTTCAAGTTAAGAGAGTGTAAGAATTTACATGCTAACTATGTTTCAGCTTTTATTTTTTAGAAATAAAAACATTCCAGTATCATCCATACTCATAAGTCTTTATTACATGTTTTGTGTATAATCTCCAAATTCCAAGGCGATATAACATTGCCATGGAAACATAGAAGACATTAAGGAGACATGGAGTTCATCTTCAAACGTCAATTGTTGCACATTGCATAAAACAGAATTGGGAAATATTTTCAGTAGTTTGAATAAATGATAGTGTTAGAGCCATGGTCAGTGGCAGTTAAGTTTAAAACGGATAAGCAATTTATACACTAGCTATAGAATTTGGCTCTTAAATGAGGGAGTAAAGCAGTATTCTTTCTGGTTCTTAACTAAAATCAGGTAGCTTTTCGTTCATAGATTTTGTAAGACGAAGTTATTTTTTTCCAGTTAGTTAATACTACTAGTTTACCAGTAGTGAACTAGTTTACTACTATGGGATCTTCTGGTCTTCCTCTGTAAATATAGAGTTAATATGTGGGAAATAGAGTGAGATTTGTTCAAAAATAGGGTAAATTGAATTCAAAAGAGTTTTCTAGCTACTAAGCATGACTGTAATGAGAAAAGTTATCTTTAATAGAGACAGACCCTAAGACTTTTACTAGTAAAATGAACTTGGGAAAAACTAGGTATTTGTGTAGATCTTTCTTTATTTGCACGATCTTATCATAATATTATGTACAGATTAGCAATCCTGATACTACACTTTCCATTTATTGAAATTAATAAATAATAACTGGGTGGAATGTATTTTACCATAATGTAACTGAATGAATTTGTTGCTAGTTTGGATGGATTAGAAAAATATTGTAGCTGATACATTATCTGACTGGGGCTACACACATTCTCCTAAGGCTTAGATGTTTTTAATAAACTAACATACTTCCTGAGTTCCATGCATTGTTTAGATGCCTAAGCACTAGAAGCAATAAATACATCCTATCAGTAAATAAACAAATCAGTGGAAGATTTTAGATATAGTGGTTTGACGTTTAGCAGTCGCTCTATGGCTCCATTACTGGCACCCAATCTCACCTAGAATTAATCTTGTTAGATGAACCAGAAGGATAGTGTTGAAAGGGGGGTCTTTCTTTCAGTCCAATTCCTACCAAAAGTAAGCTACCAAAACATTTTACTAATATAGCGTTGCCCAATTTAAAAGGGACTGGGATTTGCGTATATTGGATATGGAATATTTTTGGTCCTCTCTAAAAGCACTTGTCAATGTTCTATAACTTTTTTTTATAAAATTAAATAAGATTTTAATATATAAAACACTTGAGAAAAATTAGCATAATATTTCATCTATTTTCTGAAAATAAACTTAATTCATCTTACTGAATATTTATGGTTTCTGTTTTGAAGGTTTTAATGCAGGAGCATTCTGAACGTTAATATGACTTACATTGTAATTCAGTGTTGTATCTTGAATGGTTTAAGGTCAGAGAACAGAAGTAAGTCAGTGGCTGCATTCATGCTTGACATTCAGAAGGTCTTGGTTTCAATACTAGGTATTTGCAGAAACATGGATTGAATAGTTGTAATCCAAAAAGTGTATTGCATATACATTTAAAGGACTATTATCAATAGATACACTGTCATACATGGTCATATTATGACAATTTAAGAATAAATTCCTGTGCTCTAAAATACACCAAAGTACTTTAAGCCGGCTTGTTAAATAAGTACCAATTGTTGGTCATATACATCATAGTAGTATGTCATTCCCAAGGAAACTCTGATATGATTTACAACCTATGAACTTGTAAACAATGCTTTCTGTTCTTTGGTTTCAGCTTATTCAGTACATTTAATGGGGATATGGAAGACTTGGCTTTGGAGTTCCTAGCAGTTATTCCTATTTACAAATTATCTGGTCTGTTTCTGAGGACAGTTGAACTTCCCTATTTTTCTTTGTTCAGCAATTTATTTAAATACTTCAAAACCTTATTAAAACCTAAGCTTTAATTTGACTTAATTCACTGTTGATAGGAATTATCTAAATCTTGTATTAGGAATGCTTAACATTCATTTATCGGTTTTACATTTTTATTATAAGATAAAATAAGATACAAAATACAAAAGTAAATAGGAGAACAGTGGGGAGGAAGAAGGGAAGAGAAGTGAGAAATTGTGTTGCAGTTTTTATTGGAAGAGATTGTTTTTCACAGTTGGTCCTATACACAGTCTATGAATTCAACTGAAGCACATAGATATGCTTCCACTTTAATATGCTCTTGGAGTTTCTTTAAAATGGATATTATATTATGAAGACTCTAAATTAGTGTGCATGTTTGGAGTTTATAAAATGATATGGAATGTATCTTATAATTATTCTGGAGAGCCTCTGATGAAGTTGATTGGCTGTGATGATCATCAACCTTTGCATTTGGAGAAAAGCTGGTTTTGGAGGACTTTGTGAAATTCTTTGTGAAAATACATACAAATCCTTTTCTTAAAACAATTTTATTTCCCTATGCTGGGTTGTTAATTTTAATTTTAAATTTTTAGTATTTGAGGGGTTGCCATAAAGAGGAGAGGGTTAACTTATTTTCTAAAGCACCAGAAGGCAGGACAAGAAACAATGGATAGAAACTAACATGGAATTAGAAACTTCCTGACAGTGAGAACAAACAGCCAGCGGAACAGCTTGCCATCAGAAGTTGTGGCTACTTCAGCACTGAAGGTTTTCAAGAAGAAATTGGACAGTCACTTGTCTGAAATGCCCAATCTAGTTTGCAAAGTACTTTTTCAAGGCAGGTTGAGAAAAGGATAGGTGATATTGTATTACTTTGTGGTACACCTCGTTCTATGTTGATTTCCACTGTAAGATCATTAAGGGAAATTATTGCCATTGTTTTTTAATACGTTAATTGTAGTAAGGTTATGTAAGCGGTGTCTATGTCTTGGTTGAGCAATGCATTAGTGATTGCTTGCTGAAATACTGAGTCAAACTCCTTTTAGTAGTCCATGAGAGCCATGCTCAAAGGCATGGTGTACTCGTGCTTTTCAATGAGTTGCTGAACAACCTGGGTATGACCCATTGTGATGTAGCTACTTCTGAACACTGCCTGCTCCTTTAGCTGTGCATCATTTAATGTTATCAATATTCTTTTTGCCTTGTAGATGACTGAAAGTAGGTTATTGGGTAATAGTTCTTTAAATCATCATGTATGTAAGAAACACTTCATGTTTCCATGCATCAGGTATTTTTTCTTCTCTGAGGCATCTCAGTTTTGCTAGTATCTTTTGTAAACTGTGACCACCAGCTTTCAGCATTTCAACCGTAACACATTCATTCCTGGAGCTTTGCCATTTTTCATTGATTTTGTGACACTTGATACTTCCTCCTCTAAGATATCTGGCATTTCCTCTGTTGTGGGTGTACACATACATTAATCACAGTCCATTTTGAAGACGCAATGTAAAAAAGAGTCTTGAGAGTTTACAAGGTTGATACTATATGTTACAAAGCTATTACAGAATGTAGTCATTCTGTTTCAGAAAGTAAGAAGCCTCTCCCGAGAAGGTAACAAAGAAAACTGGTCATAGAGAGGATGTGTAGCATCCCAGACAATACTGCGGACCCTGGTCAAGCAGTGCTTATATGTCATGTCCTGGATAGAAGGAGGTGAACTTCTAATCATCTTTTCTGCTATCCTCACCACTTTCTGCACGGCCTTCCTGTTTGAAACTATAATACTTCCAAACCAAACAGTAATACAATACTACAGGATGCTTTCAATTGTCCTGTAGAAAGTGCTAAGGACAGGGGAAGGAAGATGTGCTCATCTCATATGAGGCAGAAAATGCAGGCGCTGCTGTGCCTGCTTCACCATTGTCTCACTCTTGAGCGACTAAGCCAACCTTCTCATTAGCTGCACACCCAGAAACCTAATACTACTAACCACCTCCACAGTGGAATCATTAATACAGAATTGTATGTCAGTGCCTCACTTTTCAAAATCAATGATGATCTCTTATTTTTCCTACATTTAAAACCAAGCTGTTCTTATTACAGCGGTCCACCAAACTACCTTATTTATTTATTTATTATCCCTGTAAGCATCCTCAATGTCATCCTGAATAAGGCCCACTATTGTAGTATCATCCACATACTTCACAATATTGTTGGTAGCAAATTTTGCACAACAATCATGGGTCAACAGGGAGAACAATGGACTTAGGACACAGATCTGAGGAGAACTTGTGCTTAAGAAAATGGAGCTAGAGTTAGTCCCAACTGCCATATACTGGGACCTATCAGAGAGAAAATCAAGAATTCAGTTACACAAAGGAGTAATAAAGCCTAAAAATCCTAGCTTATCTACTAAATGCTAAGGAATGATCGTGTCAAACTGAAGTCAACAACCAGCATTCGCAAATGAGTAGCTCTTTCCTCTAAGTGCGCCAAGCTCAGATGGAGCACAGAGAAATAGCATCCTCTATGTAGTGATTTGCCTGGTAAGCAAACTGAATTGAGTCAAATGCTGGAGGGAGGCTGGATATAATAAAATCTTTGATCAGCCTTTCAAAATATTTCATAATGATGGACATAAGTGCAACTAGATGATAATGTACTTTTTAGGCACTGGCAAAATAATTGCAGTCTTAAAACATGAAGGGACTACTTCCTGCTGCAATGAAATATTGAAAATATCTGTAAGAACATAAGACAAGTCATCTGCACAACTCCCTAAGAACTTGCCCAGGGATATTACCCGGGCCTGTCTCTTTCCAAATAATAACTTCCCGCAACGTCCTCCAGGCAGAGGTAATGTCAAAGCTAAGCATTTGCTCATCAGGATGAGACATAGCTTTCCTCACAGGGGTACTATTTGATGCTTTGAATCTTCCAAAAAATGTGTTCAGCTGATTTAAAGACTGTCACCGTTACAACACGATGGCACCACCTTACAGTCTTTTGCGACCTTCTGACAAGCCAAGTGGGGAAGCCAGATTACAACCATGTTACTAATCTAACAGCTGCAGTGTCTCACTTAACAAATTGTGGTAAGAAAGTTTGTAAAATGGGGCAAAATTCACTTAACTGTGTTGTTTAGTAAGGGAAATTTTGGGCTCACTTGTGGTTGTAAGTGGAAAACTACCTATAATTTGTTGTTAGTTGTGAAGTCGTGTCTGAACTGTGTTGTTTAGTAAGGGAAATTTTGGGCTCACTTGTGGTTGTAAATGGAAAACTACCTATAATTTGTTGTTAGTTGTGAAGTCGTGTCTGACCCATCGCGACCCCATGGACAACGTTCCTCCAGGCCTTCCTGTTCTCTACCATCCTCTGGAGTCCATTTAAACTCACCCCTACTGCTTCAATGACTCCATCCAGCCATCTCATTCTCTGTCATCCCATTCTTCTGTGCCCTCAATCTTTCCCAGCATTAGGCTCTTCTCCAGTGAGTCTTACCTTCTCATTAGGTGGCCAAAGTATTTGAGTTTCATCTTCAGGCACTGGTCTCCTAAAAACCAGTCAGTGTTGATCTCCTCTAGGACTGACCGGTTTGATCACTTTGCAGTCCAAGGGACTCTCAAGAGTCCTCTCCAGCACCATAGTTCAAAGGCCGCAATTCTTTGGTGCTCAGTTTTTCTTATGGTCCAATTTTCACAGCCATTGCTTGTTTGTTCACAAGCTATAATAGATTAAAAAATTATTAAGCAATTCAAAAAAGTACTTCTGATTTTGTTCATTACATTGCTGGTGTGACCTCAAGTTGTGTAAGGCTGTGAGTGAAAAATTCTGATCTTGAAAGATTCTTGATTTTTTCTCCTTTGGCATGTAATATATTAAAGTGCTTTTGAAGGTCTCCTTTTTATATATGAGCTGTTCTTAAGCTTGTACTTAGGGGTATTCTTTGAGAAACACGTAGTATGCACTTTGAATCGAATGAATTATTTAGTACGGGTCTGAGTTTATTTTTGTATTAGTTACATTTTAAGATTTATTTTAAGATTTATTTTAAGAATTGAGTATTAAACATGTTCTTTTTGTAATAACTATAAAAAGCAGACAATCAGAATTCTTTTTTCCCCTCTTAAAGCTTGCATTTACCAGAGATGGACTCTGTGGTCTGTGGAATGAAATGGTCAAAGATGGAGAAATTGTATACACTGGAATAGAAGTTACCCAAAGTGGTGAAACATCTCCACGAAAAGGTAAATTTTCTTATATTAAACATGGGCAAGTCAAAACTTAAGGGCCACATATGGTCCTTGAATCTCTTTTTGTGGCCCTTGAATATTGCTCTTTCTGGAATAATAATAAAAAAAATGCTTCAGTTAATTTTCATTTTAAAGTGAGAGATACACAATATTTGAAGTAAGCCCTAAAATAAACATAGTCCTATAACAAATCTTCCCTTTTCAAAGCCAGGATTAAAAAAAAAAAACACCTCCACTTATGTGATATACCTGCCTGCTTTGCATGGTGATTCTGCTCATGAAGACCCTTGGCTCCCCCCAAATGTAAAGTGTAGGTGTAGCACCATTCCCAAGAGGTTTCTCACACACCTGCATGTATGATGTGGATAACATTTTTGTTTATTAATGAAGCTATTTCCCAGTTTATATTGCTGCTTTTGAAAATAGGCATACAGGATTTAGCAGAATATAATAATGTGAAGTCTGCTTGGAAATATGAGGTAGGAAAGAATATTAAGGAATAGTATTTGGACAATAGTTAATTAAAAGCACTATTTTTTTTAAAAAAAAACTAGAGCCCTGATTCAACCAATCTGACTCAGCGTTTTGACTAAATGAATTATGAATTCAACGTTTTTGTTCAGTGCTAGGCCCGAATAGAACACAAAGCTTTTTTGTACATAACTGAATGAGAAATTTTCTTCATTTCAGCCACATAATAAAGGGTAGTGAAGAGGAGTTATGTTGAAGCTATTTTAAACAATTCTAAATCAGAGAGCCTTTACTATTCTCTACTCACCTTACATGAAAAAATAGTCACAATCTAATTTTACAAAACAATACTTTTCACAGTTTTTCTGTACTGTTCTCTCTCTAAAATTTCAGATTGGGCAGCCACAAAAATAATTAAAAGAAATTTGACTTTCCATAATTATATGTTGTAATACATAACCAAAATGTTAACCATTTCAGTTGTGATATGTTAATTCAGAATCTTGCAGCTGAATTTAGAGATGAGAGAATAAACCGTTGACACTAAGCAATTCTTGACTGAAATGTTCAAAGAAATAAACACTGTAAAATATAAAAATTAAATAAACGGGGGGAAGTTAGGTTTAATAAAGTTTTAATGGTAGTTTGTGTGTGAAGTAAACATTGATTTTCAGAACATGGTTAACAATGCAATACAGATTTTTAAGTAGAAGAGTAATGGAGTTGTTAAGTGAAAGAGGAGATGAGATACCTGCGGCAGTTAAGTTTCTTCTTCTCCCTCTCCTGACTTCCCTATGCAAGACTGATATTAGAGTGAATATGAGGACAGAGAATAAGCTTTTGAATACTTTGACTGACACATTCTTAGAAGTGAAAGTAATTGCATTAAAAAAAAATTCATAGTTTTGTTTGTGGTTTCTAAAATCCTATAGATGAAAGCACTGAAGGCCAGACTGGATCAAAGAAAGACGATCAGAATGACAAAGAGAGGAAAGATGAAGATGATACACCACCACCTACCTATAGAGCTAAATCAATTGTTGAAAGTTGGATTTGGGGAAAACAGCCAGGTAATATCTTTAAAAGAAATGGAACTTAAATAAGACAAATAACCCCCTCTCCTTTTATTGAAGATGTTCTGTTAACTTAAGCAGTCAATTTAATATGTTTTTTGTTTTAAATAATGCAGTAAATACTACAATCATATAAAATGTTAAATACTTCCCAGGAAATGAATTCTGGCACAGTAGTAGAATGAACCTAGAATCTTGGCTGAGACAGGAAACGTGGTCTCTGATTTTAAAGAAATATTTCTTCTCTCTTTATTTTGTGGTGTACGCTGGCTTTCAATAATTTTTGTGCCAATTGTATAGAAAGACCTTGCTAACGAAATTGGTTACTCATTTGGGAGCTGAGCATTTTATTTCCATGATAAATCTGTACAAGCAGAAAAGTGTTTCTTGTTCCTTTTGTTTCTGCTGTTGTTACATATTAAACTAGGAATTCAATCAAATGACCAAATTAGTTCCATGGAAACATTGTCAGCTATTACCTTGTAGCCATGAAAGTATCAAATGCTAAGATGATCGCTTGATAACAAAGAAATTTGCTAACACAGGTAGTCTTCAGATTACAAGGGCAATTCAGATGGAGCTTCCACCACTAAGCAATGCAGTCATAAAGCATGATGCATTGTGATAGCATTGCTCAGTGACAGAAATCATAGCATTCCTATAGTAACATCCAGACCATGCAGATTATTAACTGGGAAAAGGTGGGAGTCCCAGGTAAACTGGCCAGTGAGTGCATGGCTGCTATGGGGTGCTGCTGAAGACAGACACTTAGAAGTGCAGATGAGTATGTGGAAGCCACTGGACTGGGTGGTTGGGGTACTGTGGGTGGGCACTCCAAAATGCAGGCTGGTGAAAAAGGGGCAGGAATGACTTCTGACTTCCAGCTAGCTTCCCCATTGACATTACTTGAGGAAAGCCAACAGGGAATTTCGTAAATCACGATCGTATGATTGCATCTTGCTATGATGTCATAATCAGAAGTAGGCACCGTGCCTGATTTGCAAACGTGATTGTGAAAGATAATCTCAAACGTGATTGTGAAAGTTTAAGACTGTCTTAAGGCCCGCTGTTCAGCACCATCATAACTTTGAATAGGCAGTGAATGAGTGGTCATAACTCAAAAGCTACCCATATTTACAAAATACTGGTTTGCAAATGGCTACATGCTGCAGTATATTAGGTTTATTTACGACTCAAAAACCTGCCATGGTTACTGCCATAAGCCAACTTGCTAGGTTTTGTTATGTTGTTAAATACATCCCGTTTAATAGCCTTACATCAATGTTTATGTTTACTAAATCAAATTCAACAAAAATCTTATATACTTCCAGTTTAGTATATGTAGACTTCAACTTACAACCATTTGTTCAGTAACTGTTTAAAGTTATGAAGGGGCTAAATGAATGTGGTTAGGACCAGTCCTCAAAAATCTGACCATCCCATGCTCCTGTGCTTGGCCACCATTTTGCAGTTATGATTGATTATAGCGCTCCATAATGATATGATTGCGATTGGCAATTTTCCTTGCCAGCTTTCCCAGAAAGTCAATGGGGAAGCTAGCAGGAACAATCACAAGTTGATGGGCCAAGTTCCCCTACTCATGCATACTCCTCCAGCTTCCCTGCACTTGTGTCGTGTCAGTCATTTGCACCCACTTATGCGGCCTTCCTCTCTGTCATAGTTTTGTGCAGCCTTGCTCACCCTCTCTGAACCTTACCATAAACCTCACACACACTCTCATACATCCTCCCTAAGCATCTCTGCACCTCCTTTGCACTCTCTCCCATCCAATAGCAGTCACCTGCTTACCTGCAAGTTTGCTCGCAAGTTGCCTGGAGCTTGCAACTTCCTGCCAACCTCCTCATTGATTTGGTTATGGGAAGTTGGCAAGAAGTTGCTTCACCTAATGACTGTATGGTTTGATTAACAATGGCAACTCGAGCTTCAGGGATTGCTCTAGCTAAACCATGTACTTGCACTTTATGACAGCATTACTTAGTGATAGAAATTACAGTCCAATTACTGTTGTAAATTGAAGATTACTTGTTGCTATTTATGTACCTTAATTCTTCATTAAGTTAAGTCATTAATAGGTGTCCTGTGTCAAGTCTGATAGGATTGCAACAGATGCAATGCAGATAGAATGGATTCCTAGTGAATCTGAAGATTTTCTTGGTAGGAGGAGAGCTGTGCTAGTTTGTGGTAGTCCTAAAAACTGAAGTTGCTGCTGATAAATATTATTAAAAGGCATAAGCTTTCTTGAGTTACAGCTCACATCATCTGATGCAAATGTAGACTCATGTAGGATTTAAATTGGGATGAAGTAGGTAAGGTTCTTTAAAAATCCTGAGCAATTATTTGATCTGCAAAAGGTTTAGCAAAATCTGGTTAATGGTTTGTTGAATTGTGAAAATAAATCTAAGCCAACTGAGAATTTTTTAAATAGTTGATTACTGAATATAGTAACTTTCAGAATCTGAAATGAATGAATGATTAGTACAAAAATAGGCGAATGTCTTCTTTCTGAACTAGAAATTCAGTAAATTTAATAATAACTCAAACAAGAAACCCTTCCCAAAACATTCTGTTAACATTCATCCCTGTTAGATTTTTATTATATCTTAATTATGAACATAGTTCTATAATTCAAAACTATATTCATTTCCGAATAGTGTTATACATTTTGCTAAGTGCATTGCTCTTATGTTTGTTATAGATGTCAACGAACTGAAAGACTGCCTTTATGTATTAGTAAAAGAACAGCAGGTTCTAGCCAAGAAGACTGCTACCACAACTCTCTCTGCTCTCAGACTGAAACAGAGGCTTGCTATATTAGAACGCTACTTTATCGCGTTAAATAGGAGCATTCTTCTGGAGAATGTCAAGGTGAAGCGGAAAAGCAGCAATATCCCTTTGCCCATGGTGGATAAGAAAAGGTAAAAGTTTGATGAAAGAAATCCAGTCTGTCCTTCTCTACATATCCCAGTTCTATCCTGTAATAATATCATTAGGATTTTGTTTCTGTACATAAGGAATTCCAGGTAGTCCTCGACTTACGAGCACAATTGAGCCCCAAATTTCTGTTGTTAAGCGAGACATTTGTTAAGTGAGTTTTGCCCCATTTTATGACCTTTTTTGCCACAGTTGTTAAGTGAATCACTGCAGTTGTTAAGTTAGTAACGTGGTTGTTAAGTGAATCTGGCTTCCCCGTTGATTTTGCTTGTCAGAAGGTTGTAAAAGGCAGTCATATGACCTTGGGATTCTGCAACCGTCATAATATGAGTCAGTTGCCAAATGTCTGAATTTTGATGACATGAACGGGAGGATGCAACTATGGTCGTAAGTGTGAAAAATGGTCATGTCACTTTTTTCAGTGCTATTGTAATTTCGAATGGTCACTAAATGAACTAACTACACTTTACACTGAACTTTACACTAAATGTTGTAAATCGTGGACTGTCTGTAGCATTTTTGTTTTACATGGAAGATCAATTCCTATAAAGCTTAGGTCAGAATGATAGTCCACTGTTTCCTGACTGTGTCCCAGAAACACCTATTTATTGTTTATACCTTTTGGGGGGAAAGTTTGCTTAGGATTTAAGCAAGAGATCATTCCTCAATTTCTCTCTTGTAGTCCTAGATCTGTAAGCAAAGGTGTTGAAGGTCTCGCCCGAGTAGGATCCAGAGCAGCCCTTTCGTTTGCCTTTGCGTTCCTACGGCGAGCTTGGAGATCAGGTATAAGTTACAGGCTGAGTACTGCATAACTGGCCTAAATTTACAGATAGTTTTGGTGGGAAACCCTCCCCTCCCCCCCAAAAAAACCTTTTCAGTTGCCCAATCACATGCTGTGAAAATATGTACCACAGCTAAAACACATTGCATTTGTAGGTGAGGATGCCGATCTTTGCAGTGAATTATTACAAGAGTCCCTAGATGCGCTTCGAGCCCTATCAGAAGCATCCCTGTTTGACGAAGGAACAGTATCCTCTGTATGGTTGGAAGTTGTGGAGAGAGCAACTAAATTTCTAAGGTCTGTTGTAACTGGGTAAGTTTTCAAAATACTGTTTGAGCTTGGTCCATGTTTTAATACAAATCGTGTTACTGAAACATGATTTTGAGCATGACCATTATTTTTCTTTTGTCTTCCTTTGTGTTGGAATAAGTTGGAGCAGGCGAACTTACTGTTTTTCATATGGGTTGAAGAGTCTAATAAAATCATCCTGCCTAGCCATTGTGGCGTTTGATAAATATTGGAATTATAATCTAGAATATTTAAAACAGCCTCACAATTTGTAGAAGCGAAAGGGTCACATTGATAAATCAAAAATAATTATGGGCTGCAAAGGAACATGTGCCTCAAGCAGCAGTTTGATGGTTAGTGAAGTGATAGCAGTGTTAGAGCTGACTGTGAAGCATTGGAGATGCTTGGCAGTGTACTTTTCAGAATGGTGAATTTGTTCACTTTTTAAAGGCTGTTGTGCAACCCTGATTTAAAGAGTAAGAGACGTCCTACCCTAAATAACCTGGAATTAAATACTTGGATATCATATTACTGCTTTAAAAATAGCAACATAAGGAATGTGAACTCTGCCTTACATTTCTTTTTGTTTTGTTTACATTCATGTCATTAAGATATCCATACATGTCTTTTATAAATTTACATTAAATGAGGGTCAATATAATAGCAGTGTTGTATTATGGTTGTTTATAAAGAAATTGGAAGAGTAGAATTGATAGAGTGAGCGAATAGTATTTAGATATTTTAGGGAAAACATTGGATAATAGAATGGTGAACTACTAAGTTCTGTACTGTATATACACTATATTGCCAAAAGTATTCGCTCACCCATCCAAATAATCAGAATCAGGTGTTCCAATCACTTCCATGGCCATAGGTGTATAAAATCAAGTACCTAGGCATGCAGACTGTTTTTACAAACATTGGTGAAAGAATGGGTCACTCTCAGGAGCTCCGTGAATTCCAGCATGGAACTGTGATAGGATGCCACCTGTGCAACAAATCCAGTCGTGAAATTTCCTCGCTCCTAAATATTCCACGGTCAACTGTCAGCTGTATTATAAGAACGTGGAAGTGTTTGGGAATGACAGTAACTCAGCCACCAAGTGGTAGGCCACGTAAACTCGTCCAACATCAGTGTGTGACCTCACAAATGGACTTCTGGAAGAATGGTCAAAAATGCCCATGAACACACTCCTGAACCTTGTGGACAGCCTTCCCAGAAGAGTTGAAGCTGTTATAGCTGCAAAGGGTGGACTGACATCATATTGAACCCCATGGATTAGGAATGGGATGTCACTTACAGTAAGTTCATATGCGAGTAAAGGCAGGTGAGCGAATACTTTTGGCAATATAATGTATGCGGATGTGTTTGTAAGTAAATATATTTCTGTTTTTAAATTAGAGACGTCCATGGAGCTCCAGGTTTAAAAGGCTCCGGAAGCATTCCACTGCAAGACCAGCACTTAGCACTTGCTATATTACTGGAATTGGCTGTTCAGAGAGGCACACTGAGGTAAGCCCTTTAAGAGATCTTTCGTTGCAGAATTCAGCATCATTTAAATATAATAGCTTTGGGGAACATTTTATATGTGTGTGTGTGTGTGAAGGGAAGTGCTTGAAAAAAACCGAGAGAAATAGAAGTGGCAAGATTTATTCCTCCATGCCTTCAATTTAGTCTCAGTTCTTTTTTCAGCCAAATGTTGTCTGCCGTGATATTATTGCTTCAACTCTGGGATAGTGGAACAAGAGAAACAGATAATGAACGCTCAGCACAGGGAACCAGTGCCCCTCTCCTTCCTTTGTTGCAGAGATTTCAGAATATAATTTGTAACAAAGAGATGAACAATACAGAAGACGAAATTCAGGTTTGTACTTCAGTGCTTCTATTTAGACTACAACCATGCTTTTGTACATTCATGGAACAGTATGTATGTATGTATGTATGTATGTATGTATGAATGTATGTATGTATAAAAAGTATAGAACCGGCTTCTCGCTAGTGACCTCATAAATATAAAAATACAATAATACATTTTGAAAAAAAAACCATACTGTAACCAAGGACCCAAAAAACTATCACATAATCAAATCCCATATATGCCAGATTCAATTAACAATCTGGCTTTATGGGGAAAGTCAAGTTTTCTGGAAGACTAACATCTAGTTCATAATGAGGATCTGTTCCATTGGCAGGTACCATGACTGAGAAGTACAATTATTTTGCCGATATTAATAATCATACTTCAAATTGATAATTGTGGGATCTATTTTAAATTGCAATTTATGTATATCTATAAATTCTCTGAAATATTTTTAATTTCTGAGTGCAGAAGAAATGAAATGCGGGGAAATGAAAGTTGAAATAATTCTGTAGTTATCGTTATAATACAAAAACTGGCATTATTGTGTACACCACTGTTAGTTCTGATGATCAGTTCTGTGTACTAAATCCATGATCTGCAGAATAAGTAAAGCCGTCAATCATATTTTTGGTAAAATATTGTATAAATCTTGTTAATTACATGTGGATCTGTCATAAAATCTATAACTCCCTATAATATATCTTGTTAAAAATGTTTAGCTCTTTAATATGTGGCTTTAAACAGGTATTGCTTAAGATAAAAAATTTAAAGGTTGTGTTTATTTTAGGTGTTGGCTTATCCACTAAGTCCAAATGAAAATTTCCTAAGATACCTAATATTGCCACAGGACAATGAACTAGCAATTGATTTAAGGCAAACAGCGGTTGTGGTTATGGCTCACCTGGATCGCTTAGCCACTCCCTGCATGCCCCCACAATGCAGCTCTCCAACATCTCATAAGGTAATGTACAACAAATTGGATAAATTAAATTGGGGATATTCTAAAGCTTATGTAAGAGACTTTACTGTAATGGATTTTTAAACTTTGCCCTACTGCCATAAATTGCCTTTTATGTACATCTCAGTTTCAAGAGCAGTTTAATCATGCAGTCTTGTAGATTCTGAATTCCTTGTTTAATGTGGGTTAGGGTACTTTGACTTTTGGTAGATTTTGTAATTGCTAGATTATAGAAGAACTGTCCAATCTTTTAGATGCTTCTCATAAAGATTAAATCAAATTAATGAAGTCCAGACACTGTCATCTATTCAAGTTTATCTAACTATCTTTCTGAAGTCTGTTTAGTCTCAACTGAAACAGTAACATGGTTGAATTGGAATTATTTATGCAAGATACTAATTATTCATATTTAAGAATAATTGTTGATATTTTCTCAAATGATGAATTTCCTTCTAGGCTTCTTTGCAGGAGTTTATAGCATGGGGATTAATAGGATGGAAATACTACTCGAATGTCAGTGGTCCAATTCAGTGTGAAGGACTTGCCAGTCTTGGAGTTACACAGATCGCTTGTGCAGAGAAGCGTTTTCTGATCTTGTCCAAAAATGGGCGTGTTTATACCCAAGCCTACAATAATGACACATTGGTACGTGGTTTTAATTTACTTTCTAGCTTCCTTTTACAACAAAAGATAACATTCTTACTGTACAAATTTTAAGCTTGTAATTGAGAAATCGTCCATTTTTCTCAGCTTTAAAATATATTAGATATCCTGTAACCCATTGGACCATGCTTTTAGAGAAATTTCTAAGGGGAAAAACAGAATGACCATTGGGGGGAGGGGCACAGAAAAACAAATGAAGTGGGCACAACTTCCAACTTCCTACTGCCTTCCCCATTGATTTTGCTTATGGGAAGCTGGTAGGGAGTGTCGGAAATAACTCCTTCTGCTCCTTGACTGACTTATGGAACTGCCTGTCATTTTGCTGGGGGGTTGGGGAAACGAAGGGAAATGTGGGCTATGAGGAAAACAGAACTTCCATTCCCCATCCTGTCATGTCCTCAAGGGTCCTCTCCCTTCAGGGAGGAAAAGAGCTCATGTGTTGACTTCTGGTGCTCCCCAGCCAGCCAGCCTTAACCTTGCCAGCAAGTGCCTACAGTGGTTAAGAGATTTCAAATTTCAGCCTCAATTCCAAATTGGCCAATCACTGCTTATCTGTCAGACCTTGTCGCCGGACAGTTAGGTGTAGAGGGAGGCAGAAAGAAGGTGCAGATACAACTCTCCCATCTTCTCTTGCATCGTGCAACCTATGGTTTCTGGAAAGTATAGTCGGAAGGCACAGTGATGGCTGGTTTTATAAGTAAGCACCCAATTGGCTGGTTTTAATTTCACCCAGTTGTTAGAAACAAACATACACGAGAGTTTCAGTAGTACAGTATATAGATATCTGTACTGAGATCTTTTTACTGTTTCAGTTCATGTGTTATGTCTTCTTCAATAATTCAAGCAAACTCAAGTGAATTTAAAGCAATCCTTTAAAAAAAAAAAGCTTCCATGGTGTTTCAGTTCTGCTTTAGAATATTGAAAAGAGTAGACCCCGAAATGAGGGATGACCTTATCCGGTGCTTTTGTTGAAAAGAAAATGGAAATGGAAAAAAAGTCCTTGTTTTAAAGCCTTTGTAACATATAAATCAGGATATGTGATTATTTTTCCATGTTGAATATAGTTTGTATCTAATTACTTAAATATACTTAGTTTGAGTGAAAAACATAGTTATCGAATTAGTTATTGAAAAGTTTTGAGAATATTCTATAATTTCTGTCTGTAAGGGGTCTTACTTGACTTTTTCTGCTGTTCTTCAATGCAGAGTTTTTATTTGTGTGTGTTTATATCTAGGCACCACAACTTGTACAAAGTCTGCCTTCTAGAAATATTATTAAAATTGCAGCACACTCAGATGGACATCACTATCTGGCTTTAGCTGCAACTGGAGAAGTTTTCTCTTGGGGTTGTGGAGATGGTGGACGACTGGGCCATGGAGATACTGTGTATGTATTTTAGATAGCTTGTGGTAAGAGGCTTGATTGTAAAATGCTTTCTTCCCACTTGCATTTATTGAGACTAAAACCAGTAAAAAAATGCTGGAAACAAGGATTATTAGGTTAAAAAATAAACTGAAATTATCTGTTACAAACTGGCATGATGTATAGGTGTCATTAGATATAATTGTGGGTGCCTTTAACAGAAACCTGGCAAAGCTTGCTTTCTAGAGGGTGGCTTTTGATAGATACACATGTACACAAACATACATTCTTGAGAAAGGAAGAAAGGAGGGAGGGATGAAGGAAGGATATTATTTGTGGTGGAAATTAAATTTTCACATTTATTTTCAGCTGGGATTGACAAACTTGACATGTAGGGAAGCTAGCAGCATCCATGATTTTTGTCTGGATTTGTATTTATTTGAGGTCAATCTTTCATTTTAAAGGGATTATTTCCTCCAGGTTAATATAATTTGTTCCTGTTTCAATAGTGAATTCAATGTTAGCAATGATTGATGGGGAGCTTTCTGCTTCTGTTTTTATTTTTATTTTTAGCATACTAAATTAGCAGTTGCATTTCTGCTTTGTAATTCTGATGGACATTGATCCGTATTAGGGTCAGATGAGGCAAAAGCTTGGAAAGCAGTAAGCCAAACTGTGTGGTTATAAATGCGAGTGTAAGAAGAGATGATTCTTCAAAGTTTCCAGCAAAATAAATAAAACGTTGGAGCATGTGTTAGAAAATTTTCCCAATATTAAGAATATTGATTTATGCAGAACATTAACATATTTTGGGATACTCAACTCCAATCATTCTGATTATAAGTAAGACAGCAACATTTGCATCTGCACATCTTGCTATAAATTTCTGCAACCAGACAGTTGAATAGTATGGGAAATCTGTCTTACACAGCAGTGAAACCTTTGATAAATATAGCATCATAGATTTGGAAGGGCCCATTTAGAAAATCGGGCAGCTCCTTGTTCAATGCAAGAATGCAAGCCAGCATGTATTTTACGTGTCTGTGTGGCTATTGCTTGAAATGCTAGGAAGCCAACATTTTCTTTGAATAGCTTGTTTTTCTAATAATAGCCTGCATAGTATATGATGTCCATTTTGATTTGTTTATAGTTATTGCATGGAATCTGTTGCCATTTTATAATATGTGTTCTGTTAATTCTCATAGTTGTGCTTTCCTATTCCACTCCCTTCTTTTAGGCCTTTAGAAGAACCAAAAATGATTTCTGCTCTCTCTGGGAAGCAGGCTGGAAAACACGTTGTACATATTGCATGTGGAGGCACCTACAGTGCTGCAATAACAGCTGATGGAGAATTGTACACGTGGGGCCGAGGAAACTATGGCAGACTAGGTCATGGTATGTTTCTGATATTTTCTTTAAAGCAGGAGGTGGCATCCTTTTTTGGCTTCATTGGGTTTCCATAATGGTATATGGGAATGACGTTAGGTGACAGGTGGAAAAGCCACAGAGACTTCTCAGGAAACAACAATTGAATGGAAAACTGCTGGTGGTCTTTGACTGATGCACCATAGGGAGTATTTTAACTTACTGCATCTGTGTATGGTTTGCCAATTGCACAGTGGCAGATAGGACAGCGCTCTAGAGCAGCGATGGCAAACCTTTTTTAGATCGCGTGCCATAAGTGGGAGCGCAGGGGGGTCATGCGTGGGTGTGCCACACCCATAATGCAATGCGTGACCCCCCCAGTGCGCATGCACGCGCTACAGGCGCTCCCCCCTTTTTTGCATGGTCTTTTTGCCCTCTCCAGGCTTCAGAGGCTTTATAGGAGCCTGGGGAGGGCAAAAACAGTCTCCCCGCCCCCGGAGGCCCTCTAGTGGCTTCAGCGACCTTCAGGAGGCTTCCCTGAAGCCTCCGGAGCACTCAAAACGACGCTCCGAGCAAACTGGACTTCCGGTTTGCTCGGAGCGCCATTTTGAGCGCTCTGGAGGCTTCAGGGAAGCCTGGGAAGGGTGAAAAATGGCTTCAAAAAATGGCGAATTCAGCTGACAGGGCAGCTCCTCGCGTGCCCTGACAAATGGCTCCGCATGCCACCTGTGGCACGCGTGCCATAGGTTCGCCATCCCGGCTCTAGAGGGTCAATGTCATTGCCCAGAGGATAATTGGTTGTCCCCTTCCCTCTTTGTAAGAGCTTTATAGCTCCACTGCCTTAAGAAAGTTCAAAACATTCTTAAAGATCCATCTCATTCTGGGCACCCTTTTTTTTGAACTATTACCGTCTGGCAGATGGTACAGGATAATAAAAACAAGGATAAATAGGCTGAAAAACAGCTTCTATCCCAGGCCAGTAACCATATTGAATTCTATGGTATAGTGCAATGTCAGGTTTTCAATTTTCAATTATATAGAATGTAAAGGATGTTTGTGTTTTTATTTTTATAGTTACAGTGCACACTGAAGATGGCATTTAATTTCGTTGTACCATGTGCAATGACAATAAAATTAACTAACTAACTAACAGAGACTTAGACAACCATTATTCAGAAGGTATCTCAGAAACGGAAGGGACATGATAAATGCCTCAGAAGGGACTCGCCATAGATTTTCTGGAAAGTAAAAATAAAGGAGGGGAGAAATGCTATCAGACTTGAGGTAGCAATAAAGATAGTGCTAGTACCATGGTTTGTGCTTCTTGTCTGAACTACCTCAAAAGGGCTGAACAATTCCTTCTGTTTTTGCCTCTTCAGTCTCTTCTGGAGCTGCAGATAGTGTGGCCAATAGCTCTGTGACAGGCGTAGGCATTTTTTTTTCATTTTTTAAATGGGTGGATTTAACAAGTTCATTCCCCCCACCCCTTAACATCACTGAAAGCGAATAGTTTTGCTGTCAAATACACGTTTTGTGATGGGGCTATTAAAATGCCCTCTGGGATCTCCAGAGCCTCTTTAACAAGAACGAGCAAGATTGTTGATGCTGTGGGGCTGCACTTAATGTGTTTAGGGACAAGGACAGCTGTAACTGTCACCATTAAGCAAAATCTGTTTATTGTGAAGTGGATTTTTTAAATGGATTAGACCTACTTTAGAGCTCTCACCATTGTCTTCTATGTTTCATCACTTAAAAGGGAAATCCCTACCCTGATTCAAGCCATTACAATCAGAGGGCCTGGCGACCCCAATTTTTTTACTCCTACTGTGAATCTTGAGCGAGGGTCTCTCACTTTCTTTTTTATTTGGAAGGCTCCAGTGAAGACCAGACAATTCCAGTTTTGGTTACTGGCCTGAAAGGATTGAAAGTGATTGATGTAGCCTGTGGGAGTAGCGATGCCCAGACTCTTGCTGTAACAGAAAATGGTGAGTAACACAATCTGCAACATTATTGAGATCATGAGACTGGGAAACCACGCTGTGTTTATTTGCTGTAAAATAGTTTTGTTCTTATTAAAATGCTGTAGATTTCCTTTGGTCAACGGTGCTTTGCGTACTGTAGGAACTTAAATAGTAAAAAAAGGTCAAAGAATAACAAGCATTAATATAATAGCAACTCCCTAAGAATAAAACCATGATTTAGCTGTTAAAAATTAGCAAATGATGATTTCAAGAGAAATGTATTTTCTTTTCTTAGAAGAATAGCAATGGTTTGATGTAGCTTTCAAAATGGAAGGGGGAGATTATGTAAATATTTGAATGCTGTATACAAAAGAATGTTTCTCTCATTTCTACCAAGCTGAAGTTTTTTGGTAGTGGAACATAAAATGATATAAAGTAACATCAGGAAGCATTGTAGAAGCACATTCAATTTGTACCTAAACAAACCAGAATATTGATACATTTTCAGTTTCTTAGATTATTTCTAGGTAAAGTACTATTTTTTCAGCTAGTAAAAAAATAGTAGAAATATTGTTTGAAAATTGCTCTTTCTTACAGAAATAGTTGGGAATATTAACATTTTACAGTTATTTATATCTACTTTCATATTTATTTGCAACGTTCCATTGCCTGAAAGTGCAGATATTGCTTATTCTATTATTATGCCTTACTGAGATCCATTTTTCCAGGTCAAGTATGGTCTTGGGGAGATGGAGACTATGGAAAATTGGGAAGAGGTGGCAGCGATGGCTGCAAAACTCCCAAACTGATTGAAAAACTTCAAGACTTGGATGTTGTTAAAGTACGCTGTGGGAGTCAGTTCTCACTTGCTCTAACAAAAGATGGACAGGTGTATTCATGGGGAAAGGGAGACAATCAGAGGCTTGGGCATGGAACTGAAGAACATGTTCGTTATCCCAAATTGCTGGAAGGCTTGCAAGGTGAGTGAAGAGGAAATTGCTTGATATGTTAATCTAGAAATTGATAATTCCTAGAAATTGTTAATTTAATGCCTGCTCTAGGTGACAGTTATCCAAGCAACATTTTTCAGTGTATGTAAAAATTCCTAATGATCAAGAGTCAAGATAAATCTTCTCTAACTGACATAAAGATTCTTTTGTTTTTTAAAGATAATATGTGGAATATTGTGATTAACATACTAGGATTCTAGTGTAAACTGTTGATTCCAAAGAACAAAGTACTCTTAAACGTATGTGGAGACATAGCTGACATTACATGGCAGCTCTTAAAAAGATTTCTCCATCTTTGCGACTCCTTAGCTCCTTAAAATGATAAATGAATTTGCGTAATTTATCCATGAATGATTTCATAAAAATTAGAATTGGGCATGAATTACATATACCACTTCCTCTGGATGATGAAATCTAATTTAAATAGCAAATAAAATAATGATAAAAACCACATAACTTGATATAAGAAAAAAAATCCAATATATTTTAAAGCCATTCCTTTTTTTAATGGTAAGAAATAGTTTAGTTCCTGAAATCAAAATTCAGTTTTGAGACAGTCACTCTTTTTCACATTTTACATTTGCTTTTTCACCCTATATTTGCACTTTATAGCAGGAATGATAGAAAAACCTGATTCATACATCCTTTGGGTCAGAGGGACTGCCCAGTTCTAGTAGACCTTGAATGTTTTCAATTTTAGTATACATAAAGTATATAGAAATTATATAGTTATGAAATGAGACAGGTTTTAGTATGTTAAAATAGAAGCAGAGAGTAAGAATAAGTAAATTGTTCTTTCGGGAGAAAGTATGCTTACTATATTGTAATAACTGTCTACAGTTAGCTTCCACAGTTAAGTTGTTGGTTACTGATTTTAAAAAGAATTAGACATTACAATTATCATATTACAATTGCAATTATCGTATCACAAAGAGTGGTAATTTTTATAGACTTTTTGGAAGGTGTATTATTTCTTACGCCCTATTTCTCACAGTCAACTGGTTGGCCTCTGCCAGGAATGGCCTTGGCCTTCAGTTTGCAGCAATAGATATTAACAAAGGAGAATATTTGTAGCTCAGGGTTGAAATGAGATGTTCTTGGTGCTCTGTGAGCTTGCTTGTTTTCTTGCAGATGTTTCATTACCCACACTAGATAACATCATGAGTGCCAGTCTGATGAGTCATCAGTGCTAGTCTCAATAGCACTGATGATGTTAACTAGTGTGGGTAATGAAATGTCTGCAAAAAAAAAAAAGGCTCAGAGAGCACCAAGGATCCCTCATAGATATTAACTTCAAAAAAGAGAAGCCTATAGCTCTTTGATGGCGAACCTATGGCATGTGTCCCATAGGTGGCAGGCGGAGCCATTTGCCAGGGCACGTGAGGCGTTGCCCTGTCAGCTGGCCAGCGCGCATGCATGCGCTGGCCAGCTGACTTCAGCCTTCTTTTGAAGCTGTTTTTCACCCTCCGGAGGCTTCAGGGAAGAAGGCCCCTGAATGCTCTGGAGGGTGAAAAACGGGAACCTGGACATTTGGGAATGGTGACTTCTAGTTTGTCTGTAGGGCTGATTTTCAATCTCTGGAGCCTTCAGGGGCCTTCAGGAGGCTTCCCTAAAGGCTCTGGAGGGCAAAAACCAGCCCTACAAACAAACCGGAACTGTCTTCTGGTTTGTCTGTAGGTCCGTTTTTCGCCCTCTGGAGCCTTCAGGGAAGCTTCCTGAAGGCTCTGGAGGTTGAAAATCGGCCCTATGGACAAACCGGAAGTCACCATTCCCAAACTTACAGATTCCCCGGAGGTCTGTTTTTCACCCTCCGGGGTCTTCAACTGTTTTCACCCTCCCCAGGCTCCTAGAAAGTCTCTGGAGCATGGGGAGGGCAAAAAAACTGCCGCAAAAGCAGGGGGGGAGGAGTCACTGGTCACGTTCATGCGCATACGCGGGGTGTGTGTCTCGCACATAGCATTATGGGTGTAGCACGCTGGTGCACGACCTCCGCCCCCCTGTGCTCCCCCGGCTTTTGGCACGGCCACCAAAAAAGTTTCACCATCATTGCTATAGCTATTGTTCCTAATGGAATAATATGAAATATAACTAAAATGATTTCAAGATCAGGTTTAAAGTATTTTATTTAAATTTTTCTTTCAAGTTATAATGAGAATGGTTATTGTCATAATTTTTGTTTCATCATTTTGCCTTCAGGGAAAAAAGTTATAGATATAGTAGCTGGCTCTACTCACTGTTTAGCCCTCACGGAAGATAGTGAAGTCTATAGCTGGGGAAGCAATGATCAGTGCCAACATTTTGACACTTTGAGGATTACTAAACCAGAGCCAACTGCTCTTCCAGGATTGGACTCAAAACACATTGTTGGCGTTGCCTGCGGACCAGCCCAGGTAAGTTTTCCCTTTACAGCAGCAGTCCCCAACATTTGTGGTTGGCGGCCCAGCTAGAGGGGAGAGGGAAGGAAAGTGGCCCATGTGACCAGCAGGCCAATGCGCATGCAGCCCTTATGTGAGTGGCAGGCTGGTGCGCATATGTGCAGCTCGACTTGCGTGAGTAGTGGGATGCTTGTGTATTATAGCCAGCCACTTGTTTGGCCCAGTTCCGAATAGGCCACGGCTCGGTAGTGGGCCGTGGCCTAGGGGTTGGGGACCCCTGCTTTACAGTTCTCTTGAGGTTACAAACCAGGTTGGGGAATTGATTTAAGAGCACATTTCTCTTTTATGCTTCATATCTAACTCATCCCTTTGACAATGATTTATTTGCATATTTAAGATTTATGCATTTTATGTTTCACATGTACCACCTGTTTTTTCTAATATGGTTATTCAGACTACTTTTAACTTCCATTACACCTCAAATTTACATTTTGATCATAGCTGTACTGCCATTTCTGAGTTTGCATGTTTGTGAGTATAGACTAATTTGAACTGTCATTTTAGGATTAGTTATTTCTCTGCATGATTTTTTCATATTAGAATCCTATTCTTCAAATAACACCCCCACCTACTTTACTTGGTGGAGATGATTGATAAAACAGAAGCAAAATTACACTTAGGGATACAGAGACAGGGATTTCCTCTGGTACAAAAACTTGTTTTGAAATGTAATCTCTTAAGTTTTTTAAAAAAAATAAGTGGTGGATGAAATTTCAGGAATAGAATGTAGTAATTTCATTCCTATGCATAATACTTTCACTTCTGTTTCCCAAGCTCTGCATATGTCTTAAAAAGTAGGGCTTATGTGCCTTCTGTTACGTTTATGGGTCCTGGAAATAGATTCATTCCTAGGGCGACTTGCAGGGTGAAAATTTAATCATGATTTGAAAGATGATTACGTTCTTCTCACCTTACTCAAAGTAAAATTAGATCAGTTATCCCGAGAGGATTCAGTTACTTTTAGATGGACCAGGGGCTGCACTTGGCATTTTTAATAGGATGTGGAAATTATATTACTCAAAGTAGGAGGTGACTACTTTAGGCAAAAACTAAATTTGATTGCCAGTTTAGGCAAAAACTCAATTTGATTTCCAATGTAGTCACAAATTCAATTTGATTTTCAGTTTAGGCAAACATTACATTTGATTCCATTTCACTTATATTTTATTGCAGTTAGAATCAGAACTACTTAATATGATTATTCTTCAGCAATAGATAATTTCCCACTTTAATAACATAAAAATATTACTTGCTAATGTTTTATGAGAACATGTAAACTGAATTGTTGAGAAGAGAAAGTTGAATTATGAAATATTGCTATAATTTATTGATTGGATCTCTTGGTTTGACACAGCGGTTGTTTAAATATATTTTATTGTGTATGTATTTATTACACTTTTCTATTTTTGTTTTCAATTTTTATTATTTTCTTACATGGATGTCTTAGTATATTTGATGATATTTTAAGCCAAATAATCTTTCAATTGTGACAGGCAGAAATAAACTTAATTAATTAATTAGTTTTGGGGAGCTGATTGTAAGCCCCCTACTTTTTAAATTGTGTACTTTGCCCTAAACTATTGTTACTCACTACCCAGTTATTTTCCACTGTAATTTATTTAAAAATTGATAGCTTTTAGAGATGGATGACTAAGGGAGCATCTTCCAGCAGTTCTACATCCCAGAAATACTAATATTTAATCCTAATATGTTTTGATTTTTCTTTTCTTTTCCTTGCAGAGCTTTGCCTGGTCATCTTGTTCAGAATGGTCAATTGGTTTACGTGTCCCCTTTGTGGTAGATGTTTGCTCAATGACATTTGAACAGCTGGATCTCCTATTGAGACAAGTCACAGAAGGAATGGATGGCAGTTCTGACTGGCCACCTCCACAGGAGAAAGAATGTATGGCTGTGGCTACTTTGAATCTTCTACGACTGCAGGTATTTTAAATATCATGGCAGTAGCATTCAGAATGGAGTCTCAGAATCTCAGTTGTGGTATTTAACTATTGAATTAGCTGGAATTAACATTGACTTGTTATTTTCCAAACCACGTATTTTTTATTTGTTACTGTCTTTGTGTAGGCCCTGAAAGAGTGACAGCTGTTATCACAATAATATCTTTAGGTTGCACCTTAAAAAGTATAGTATGTCTATGGACAAGTAATTACCTTGTCAATTACTGGCCTGGGTGACCTACAAAGTCCCTTCCAATTTACCGTATTTCGGATAAAAAAGGGGGCATTTTTGCTTTAACCCAGCCCTGCTGAAGCCTGCAGAGTGCTCCTGGCGGCCGGGGAGATCTAAAACTTTTTTTTCTTACTTACCTCTTCGAAATCTTGGTGCGTCTTATACACCGGTGCATCTTATAGTCCGAAAAATACGGTAGTTATTCTTTTTGATCCTAGTTCACCATAATTCAAGGCCGACACTCATTTCCCATATAATTGGGGATGTGTTTATAACATAAATTAATTAATTTTCACGTCTGTTGAAAGTACATTCCTTAGTAAATGTTTAAAATTCACAGCTATGTCTGTTTAATTTGCAACGTTAGAATTCTTTCTTGAATTTGCATCACTGTTTATAAATTGTTTGTGCTTGTCTTTCAGCTTCATGCTGCAATTAGTCACCAAGTTGATCCCGAATGCCTTGGCTTGGGGTTAGGCAGTGTCTTGCTCAACAGTCTGAAGCAGACAGTAGTGACTTTAGCAAGTAATGCTGGTGTGCTTAATACTGTGCAGTCAGCTGCCCAAGCAGTGTTGCAAAGTGGATGGTCTGTGTTGCTACCAACTGCAGAGGAGCGAGCAAGAGCTCTTTCGGCACTTTTACCCAGTGCAGGTATGCTTCATTCACAGATACATGAAGATAACACAGAGAAAGACATTGTTAATAATACGTCATAGATTACAAAAATGTTGTTAACTTTTAGTTTCAGGGAATGAAACAAATGTGAGCCCAGGTCGTAGATTTATGATTGATCTACTGGTTGGAAGTTTGATGGCTGATGGGGGTCTAGAATCTGCACTGAATGCTGCTATTACTGCAGAAATTCAGGTAGGTTGGCTTTGTGTTCACTACAGATTGGAAAAACACGTTTGTTTACAAAGTAACTTTACTGTGCTTTATCATTTTTGTTGAAGTAAATTATGAATGTTTAGGCTAGCAATGCTTATGAAGGGAAAGGATTGTCATTTATCGATCAATAAATGGCATACATAGATTATTGCATCGTCTACCCCATTAACTAGAAGTAGTATGGATTGGGAAATCCTGTAATCTATAAAAAGATTATGGCTAAATTCAATTTAGAGGACCAAATATGTTCCTGAGGCTGCACTGATTGTGTTCATATTCATGTTGGAGGTCTTAGTTTCTGGTTCACCAGCAAAATCCATTAATCTAATGTGGTAACAGTGTTTATAGGGGACTAGGTGGAGTTCAGCATATGTA
Organism: Natrix helvetica; assembly: GCF_964273705.1. Classification (NCBI taxonomy): domain Eukaryota; kingdom Metazoa; phylum Chordata; class Lepidosauria; order Squamata; family Natricidae; genus Natrix; species Natrix helvetica. The sequence continues at coordinate 39,222,104 of NC_138549.1, read as the reverse complement.
GTAAAAACAAGTTGGTGCTTACACAAGACAAGAGAGTCATTTTATTTTAGAGTTTACTAGTAACTTTAGTTCAAGTCTAGACAGCATACTAAAAATCAGAGACATCACCCTGCCAACAAAAGTGCATATAGTCAAGGCTATGGTTTTCCCAGTTGCAATGTATGGTTGTGAAAGTTGGACCATAAGAAAGGCTGAGCGCCAAAGAATTGAGGCCTTTGAACTATGGTGCTGGAGAAGACTCCTGAGAGTACCTTGGACTGCAAGATGATCAAACTGGTCAGTCCTAGAGGAGATCAACCCTGGCTGCTCTTTAGAAGGCCAGATCCTGAAGATGAAACTCAAATACTTTGGCCATGCAATGAGAAGGAAGGACTCACTGGAGTAGAGCTTAATGCTGGGAAAGCATGACGGCAAAAGAAGAATGGGACGATAGAGAATGAGGTGGCTGGATGGAGTCACGAAGCAATAGGTGTGAGTTTAAATGGACTCCAGAGGATGGTAGATGACAGGAAGGCCTGGAGGAATGTTGTTTATGGAGTCGCGATGGGTCACATGTGACTTCGCAACTAACAACAACAACAAGTAACTTTAACTAACTCTGTGACACGTGACTCAATAACCACATTTCTCCAACCTGAATACGCTTAGAATTTTTCTTGGAACATTGCGGCTTATTTGATATCTTGATGGTTGCATGTAGTTAACATTATTAATTTTGGAAAGGTAAGCTTGTCTGGGTGTTACAGGAATGCCATCAGGAAATATTAGGATTATAGTCTAGACCTGAAGCAAAAAATATTTCTGAAAGGAGGCAATGGCAAATTATTTCTTTATTATTAATTAAATTACACTGATGGGTCTGTGCAGTTGTAAGAAGTTAGATGTGATTGGAAACTTTGTTTTTTTTAAAACCTTGTATGAATTCCCTTTCGTTCTGCTTTATCTCTCACAGCCATATGGGCTTTAGGAAGTGGTAGAGTTGCAGAGTCATTGAAGAGACAGAAGCCGGAAAGTCAATAAATCATTAGGGGTTGGGGCATTACATATCTTATTTAATGGACATAACAATGAAAATGTGCAGTGCTTTCACTTAAATCTTTTGCTTTGTAGGATATTGAGGCAAAAAAAGAAGCTCAGAAAGAAAAAGAAATTGACGAGCAGGAAGCAAATGCATCAACACTTCACCGGAACAAGACACCATTAGATAAAGACCTCATTAATACTGGGATCTACGAATCTGCAGGAAAACAAAGCTTGCCCTTGGTTCAATTAATCCAGCAACTATTGAGGTATTCTAGTTTGATAACAAAGGTGTCTTAAAATTATTGTTCCTCTTCATTTTTTAATGTTTGATTTCTTTTCATTTTTGTCTACTGTCTAAGAAGCATACTGTGTTGAGAATAAAGATGACACTAAAAATCATTTTATGAGTGTCCTGATTAAGGGTACATCTGGTAAGCTTGCCGTTTTGAGTTGTAAACTTCTGCAAGTCTGGACAATTATCTTCTGCTTTTAAAATAGGATTTTTGATATCAGATCGTAGCATGGTCTGGGGTTCTTAGTTTAGTTTTAGTTTTAGTTTAGTTTAGTTTAGGTTTAGTTTAGTTTAGTTTAGTTTAGTTTAGTTTAGTTTAGTTTCGTTTTATTTCATTTTAAAGTTATAGGTCACAGCCAGAGCCAGGACCTTAGTCAGAGGTTCTTAAACTACATATTACCCCCACCCCGAGGCTTACAACTAAATTTCAGGAGCTTGGAGACAAAAAAAAAAAGCTTTTTCAATCTTTGTGTTGAAAACATTTCAAAAGTACTCTTTAACAGTCTTTTCTCTACTTTATGGCCTCTGGTGCTGGGCCACAGCACCCATCAACCATACACATGCTCATTGTTGTTCTCCAGGATGGTTGATTTGCTGTTGTCCAAAGAAGGATCTTTGTGATTGTGTATTTGTGCAAATTGTTCTCTGTTGCTTATGCAATTAGTGAAACACTTATATCTGTTAAGTAGATGTTCCCCTATTGATTATTTAAGCAGCATTTAAATTGCAGATTATGGTTAATACATTGAAATTTAATAAGAAAAATATTCTTTATAGGTAATATTCTTAAGGTTGTATTTTATACAATTTCTTTGGTTTTTATTTATTTGATTTATAGATTACCACAATGAATAAAAGTAAGAGTTATATTACACAATGTCTGAAAACAATACTTGTTTATCAAAGGTTGATACTGGGTGGAGGAATGAGGAAGATGTAATTACACATTTGGGACTTTGATACCAAATAATGTGTTAAAAAATTCAACAAAATATTAGTGTGTGGTTGGCTAGAGATTTTTTTTCTTCACCTTTTTAAAGCCTTTTAAAAAATATTATTCCCACCAGGAACATTGCTTCACAAACCATTGCTAAATTGAAAGATGTGGCTCGTCCCGTTTCTTCTTCTTTAGACCATGAACATTATAATAAAGAAAGGTCTGCTTCTTTGGACTTACTGCTGCGTTTTCAGCGCTTGCTTGTTAGTAAGTTATACCCAGGAGATCATTTTGGACAGGTCTCTAATACATACAGTAAGTATGGCAAAGTAATTAGTGTTGACATTACATAAAATAGAATAGAATTCTTTATGGGCCAAGTGTTCTTTATGGGACTCACAAGGAATTTTGTCTCAGGTGCTTAAGCTCTCAGTTTACATACAAGCAGCAAGTGATAAATGATGATCAGGATCATCATAAGATACATCCATCAGAAATCATAAGACACAACAGTGATAATCATAGTATACTAAATAAGCAATCAACGTAAATCATACTATGATACTAAATAAAACAATATAAATTGTAAGATACAAGCAACAAACATATAGTCATACGAAGGTAAGGAAATAGTAATAGGAAAGATGAGAAGAATAATAGTAATACAGCCCTACTAGGTAGTTTGACAGTGTTTGGGGAATTAGTTGTTTAGCAGAGAGATGGCATGTAGGGTGGGGGGATGTCCTTGTGTCTAGTTGTTTTGGCATGCAGTGCCCTATAGCATCTTGCTTGAGGGGAGAAGTTGAAACACTTGCTATTGGATTAGACAGCCATTTCACATGAATTTCTTCTAAATTTTGCTGAGCTTAAATACTATGATGATGAACAGAATGTGATATTTCTATTTCTTGACAGGTCCTGAGCTTCTAGGAGTTGGTTCTCTGTTAAAGAAATACACGGCCCTTTTGTGTACACACATTGGAGATATTTTGCCTGTAGCAACTAGCATTGCTTCTATAAGCCATAGGCATTTTGCAGAAGTATCTCGTGTTGTAGATGGGGATTTAACAGGTACTGATGCATTGCTTTAATTCCATTTTATCGCTTGTAATGATATGTAAAACATAAGAAACCTAATGGACAAATCTAGTTGCACACATTTAGATCCATAAATGTGGATTGTGTCAAGAAAGGGGGAGTGCCCTCTTTAAAAAAAAATGGAAGTGCTGCTATTGAAGACCATCTGTGTAATGGGAACGGGCAAAAATGGCCTAAGTTATCATTTTGCTGATTTGCAAGTCTGGATTCAAGCCATTTGAAATGTATTGGGAGGATGCACAAAATGTATTATTCTATTTTTTTACTAAAATTTTTGTTCTCCTTAGGTGTACTCCTTCCAGAGTTAGTAGTATCTGTAGTACTCCTTCTCAGTAAAAATCCTGGACTTATTCAGGAAGCTGGAGCGATTCCTTTATTAGCTGGCTTATTAGAACATCTGGACAGATTTAGCCATTTAGCTCCTGGTAAAGAGAGAGATGACAATGAAGACTTAGCTTGGCCTGGAATAATGGGTATGCTCTTTCCTGAAAATATTTAAAATGTTTTTAACATATTCTTCAGATAGGTTTTAGGTGTTTTTTCTCCATTTTGAGTTAACAGACCCCTTTATGATCACTGTTCTTGGTTCTAGGAATTGTCAATTGCAAGAAGATTAAAAATATATAGTATGTTTAGCTAAGGAAAAAGGTGAGTGGAAGATGTGATAGCTTCCTGCAAGAATGTTGTATCTATTAATTTTTATCTTGGAATGCAGAGCATAGTATAACAGTGGTATAACAGTCCCAAGTCCAATTCAGATTGAATTATTAGGAACCCCACTTCCTAATGAGAAAGCTAGCTCTTGTTCATCTTCTGTCATTAAGGAGAGACTTTGGATGCATTTACAATTTGGATTCCTGAATTAAATGGAAAGTTGGCCTAAATGCTCTTTCAAATCTATGATTTTAGAAAAAGCATGCCACAAAATATATTTATAGGAGAATACATGATTAAGTTATGCTTACCTACTTTTTTGGTTTTACTCTTTTCAGTTGGAAAATTAGTCACAAACCATAGTTAACATTTTTCCTCATCTCTTAGGTACATTCTTTACAGGGCAGAATTGCAGAAATAATGAGGAAGTGACACTTATACGAAAAGCTGACTTGGAAAACCACAATAAAGATGGTGGCTTCTGGACAGTGATTGATGGCAAAGTGTATGATATAAAAGATTTCCAAACCCAGTCATTAACAGGGAGTGGTATACTTGGTGAGATTCTACTAATTTATCAAAGCAAATATCAAACTCAATATCAAGTTCAATTGCTGTGCTTTCTAAACTGATAGCTTTCTGTTTTCTTTAGCCCAGTTTGCAGGAGAAGATCCAGTTGTTGCCCTGGAGGCAGCTTTGCAGTTTGAGGATACAAAAGAATCAATGCATGCTTTTTGTGTTGGCCAATATATGGAGGTAACAACCTTAAATTATCTCAAAATTGAGCCAAGTAAGAAAAAAATAGTCTTACTATGCCATAACAAGTATGGCACCTATCTACATTTTCACGTCACACTGAAGAATTATGAATCATGAATTAATCCAATTTCCTCTTAGATTCATAAGACACTGACTTCTTTGACAGCTCATCTTTCTATTTTCCTCTGAAAATGCCCTGTATTTGAGGTCCTTGAGTTGTGACTATAATGGAGCTGCTCATTATAGTTGCAAGTGCGAAGGCTGTTAAGCAAGACAGCCTTACTTAATGACACCTACTCCTGCTCTCCATGCTGCAAACATTATAGCAACAGCATTTAGGCTTACATACTGCCAGATAGTGCTTCATAGCATTCTCTGGGTGGTGTACAGTGTAAGCATTATTTGCATATTGCAATACTACACTTTAACCACTATCCGGACTCATGGTTATATGAACCCTTGAATTGTTAAATGGAGCTTTTGAGGAGCAGGCGGTGTGTGTGTGTGTGTCTGTTGTAACTTTAAACAGTCCCTAAGCGATCAGTCATAAGTCAAGAATTACCCATGTTTGAATTATAATTTATCATTATTATAGTTTCAAACATACAACTCAACTGCTTGGATTATGAAAGCCATGTATGGAAATAATTCCTAGTTAATACCAAATATGATTCAGATGCATTGAATGTCAATAAACTCAAATTCAGAAGTATACTGGAACAATTGTTAGCCTTTTTGAATTACTTAATGTTTTAAAAGCTAAACTTTGTTTTATTCTTAACATTTCTACAATATAGATTTAAAATCGTATCGGCTTTCCATTACAAATTACGTTTGATTACTGTGCAAATTTAAAGAATAACTTAGTTTCCCACTGAAAAATCCAACAACACAGATTACATATGAATAGAGTATATGTAAACTTTTTGACCCTTTATTCTTTCACTGCAATTGACAGAACAAGAATGAATAAAGGAACAGAAATAGTGGTTTTCTGAATTTAGTGTTGTTCTTGCTCGTTCTAAATAGTTCTTCCTCCTTAATTAATTTTTCCCTGTGTCTCCAATATGCTATATCTCTATATTGCCTTAGTTCTATAGCTGAATGCCAAATTAAAGTCATTGACAAAGTGTGATTGTCACTATTTAATCACAGTTTATTCATCACGGATTGGCTTTTGGTTTTGTTTATTTTCTTTTTCTGTAGCCTGATCAGGAAGTGATCACAACACCAGATACTGGCAGTCTCTCATCTCCTCTCATAGACACTGAAAGAAATTTAGGTCTGCTTCTTGGTCTACATGCTTCCTATCTAGCAATGAGTACACCACTTTCTCCAGTGGAGATTGAATGTGCCAGTAAGAATTTTTACAGTTTTACTTTAAATGTAAATGTATATAAGAGTTAGTCCGTGTTTTATAATTCAGTGAACTTGTTAAAAATACGAGCTAATTTTTAAGATTCAAGAAATACATATTCTATGATATACTGCATTATTTGTTTTTTTTTAAAGCCTGGCATTTTTTATGTAAATAAAAAAAATGTTTAAAATGTAGCAAAGAATGAAGGGTCTTAAACTATGGGAAATATTTCCAGTTGGGAATATATTTTATTGAACTAGGCAGACCAATGGTGTTGCTTTGGTATTAGAAGCTTTATGTTAGTACTAGAATTATATAGGCAAAAATGGATGGCATAAAGTCCCTGCATTTCTCAAACTGTATAAAAAAGCTCATCTCTTAAAATTTGGCAGTAACAAAAACAATAAGAACAATTTATTAAACTTGTATACCTCCTGATTTCCAGCAAGCGTGGACAGTTCTCAAGAAAGAAACTTCTGCTTTTGAATAATTTTCTCTTAAGTTTATTTTTAAATAATTACTTAACGAAGCTACAGAAATAGTATGATAAAACAGAATGTTTAAATGTATTTCTTTATAGAGTGGTTGAAGTCCTCTATTTTTTCTGGAGGCTTGCAAACTAGTCAGATACATTATAGTTACAATGAAGAAAAGGATGAAGACCACTGTAGCTCTCCTGGCAACACCACACCAAACAAGTCAAAAATGTATTCCCATCGACTAACTTTGACTGACCACTCACAGCCTTTTCTGCAAGCTATTGCAGACAACAATATTCAGGATCACACTGTGAAGGTAAGAGTACTTGGTCTTAAGAATAAACATGGGCTATTCCGGGCACTGGAATTGCTAATATAAATGTTGGTGTTTATAAATCTTTGAACTGTTCCATTGTTATACCAAAGTGTTTGATATCCCAAGTTTTGAACAGTGTTTTGGAGATAATTGCTGTATACTATTTAGGGTTGAGAATAAGAGTTTGCTGGTCTAAACACATATTAGTGGAAATAAATGGGTCCTTATAACATGGGAGGTGCTGAGTTTTTCCTATCAAGGCCATAATTGCTGTAATGAATGGAATTTGCTCATTCCCAGAATGGGTGTCACAAGTGAGATCCATCACAAAACACCCGTTTTTTAAAGGCAACCAAATGCTGCTAAAAGAAAAATAACTTTTAAAGAACTTTTGTAAAAGGTTTTTGAACTTTATAAAATCACTGAGCTGCACAAATATCAGCAGAAATTCAGGACTACAGTACAAATTTCACAGGAAATTGAAACTCAAAATCAAATAGCATAGTGAAAAAATAAAACAAATACAAATCAGATTTTGAAAATAAACACCAAATATCAAAGGTTATGTTCTAAATCAGACTAAATTTTTCCACCACTGAAGCAATCAGCCAATCAGCCAAATAATTAATACAAATACTCCACCTCAACTTGTCCAGGAGAGCAACCTTTGCTTAAAATAACATGGTTCCAAAACAATATAAAATGCATGCCATCGGATGCTCTTAGTCCTTGTTTTTTATGATATTGACACTGTTATTTGTGATAATCACTTCTGGAATAGATAGGAAAGCCTGAAAAATAAAAAAGTAACAAAAATCTAATAAAGGGGTCCCTTGTGATCTCATTTATCTTCTAGTGTTTTCAGGGTCCCCCCCCCTCCATAATATGCTGTTTTTGTTCTGAAAGTAATGCTGAGTCTAGCCTTGTTCCATGCCCTCTGTAGATCATGCAAGAACATTATCCTGCATAACTGCAAGAATGACTTGGCTAGAAACTACAATTAAATAATATTAAATAAAACTATAAAACTGCTTGTCTGACAGTTACTTCTGAATGGGTTTTTTTTTTGCCTTAATGTATTGTAAGAATACAGTTATTATCCTAACTTAGGAGGTTCCATCTATATGTAAGAAAAGAGAATGTGGGAGAATCTGTCTTGAGATTCCAATATATATAACATTCCAATATGTGATATTCACATAATGCTTTTTTCAATTATTTGATTTCATTGAATTGCATTTGTTTGATTGCTACAATGTCATAAACCCTACTAAATGTATTTTTTAAATATCTAGGACTTCTTATGTCAAGTCGAGAGGTACTGCAAACAGTGTCATTTGACAACACCGATTACATTCCCTCCTGAGCACCCAGTAGAAGAAGTAGGACGTTTGTTGTTATGTTGCCTTCTCAAGCATGAGGATTTAGGTATTTGTATTTCGCATACAATTATCTCAGAGTAGCACTATAAAAATTATAGGGCACTGAGTGGAAGGAGACAATAATTAAATGCAACCAGGTGTGAGGTGCTAAAAACTTATTAGAGGTTACATTGCTCTAGCATGGCATGGGCAAAGTGCTGTATATTATCATATAGCAATCAAAATGTTGCTTATTATTTTAGATTCCATTTGGAATATAAGATTGTGTAGGAAAATTGGGGTTACTATGATAATACAACCTTTTGGCATGCCAGCTTTCAAAATAAGCTGAGACAGAATAGTCAGATTCTTAAATATTTTAGAAGATCGTCTGTCTGGGGGAGCAGAATGCAACAATCTTTGTTTCTTCCCAATATGGATTTAGTCAACATGCTTCCAAATTGTTGAGATGTTTCAAATTGTTGAGTTGTATTGTTTGAGCTGGGCGTACTTATAAATCCAGAAGGAAAAATGCTTACCTTTGTTGTAAAAAAGGTACTAAGAAGGATGGAGATGCTTATCCCTTTACATAGTTTGCTATGGGGAAACCAAAATCGCAAGGTATAGTCTAGCACAGTAGTCTCCAACCTTTCCAGCTTGGTGTACTGGTGTGGGCGTTGGGGGTGGGTGGGAGGGCATTGGTTTTCCCTGCATGCATGCACCACTTTCACAAATGCAGCTTTGCACATGCACACTTGACCACTACTTCTGTGGTCTAGTTCGGAACAGGCTGCAGCCCAGGGGGTGGGGACCTCTGGTCTAGCACATACTTGGATAACTTTTCTTCCTAATCCTATTAAACCTTGGTAATGCTCTTAAACTCTTTTTCTGCACTAGGAAAATATTAAATGTTTGGTTGGACAAGTGGGGCAGCAGACTATGGAGAAGGGGAAATAGTTGTCTTTTATGTTCTTCCAGCACAGTTTAAAAAGAAAATTCTCTGCCATTTCAGATCTTCCAAAGAGTATCAGAAAGGAAGAACTCATTGTCTTATTATTTTATTGTAGTATTTCATTTTCTATTATATTTTTGCTTATTCTTTTTTAAAGGTCATGTAGCACTTTCTCTTGTTCATCCTGTTATGCTTGGAGTTGACCAAGTGAAACACCGAATACTTCCAAAATCTGTAGCAGATGTTTGTCGTGTTGTCTATCAAGCAAAATGTTCACTGATCAAAGTAAGTATGGAGTCAACAGCATCTTTTCTTACTACTAATAACTGCTGTTGCTAATTAAATTATGGACTGATTCATGTGCATTATTATTTTAAGACCCATCAAGAACAAGGAAGATCATACAAAGAAGTCTGTGCTCCTGTTATTGAACGCTTGAGATTTCTCTTCAATGAACTGCGCCCAGCAGTGTGCAATGATCTCTCCATCATGTCCAAGCTTAAAAGTCTTAGTTCTTTGCCCCAGTGGAGAAGGGTAGTCCAGAAGATAATTAGAGATAAGAGAAAAAAGAAAGGTAAAACAATGGCTTAAATATGATTTACAGAGGATGTACTGGAGAAGATGTGATTCTTATTTGTTGAAATGTAGCCGAATACAACGAATTTTGGGTTGTTCCTAAGTAAGTCTTTTATACCTACCTCAATGGGGGAAAAAATAGCATGATCATTTACCCCTCATTGCTTATATGTGCAGTTCCTAATGGGCTCCATATTGTAAATTGAAAAGATAATGCAATTACCAAGAATAGGTTGAAGAATATGATCCTCTGCTCCATATTGTAAATTCAAAATATAATGCAATTACCAAGAATAGGTTGAAGAATATGATCCTCTGCCACATACAACTGCTATTCACTTCAGCAGTGATTTTTTTTTCTAGACAAAACTTAAAACTTTTGCTTCTTAGGAAATACAGATTTATTCAATTATTATGTTTTGCATTTCTGGATTTTTCTTAAAGCATCTTTTTTTTCTGCTAGCTCCTAAAAAATCCGAAACGTCTGATGTGGAAGGATCCAAAATTGGAAATGAAGAAAGCGATTTGGGAGAGTCATGTATGATACCTCATAGTCCAGTGACAACTGATAAAAGGCCTTTGTCCGTCAAATCACCTAAGGTAAATATAAAAAAGGATGCATGCAGTAAGATGTAGATGGCGCTATGCATCCTAAGTGCTGTAAGTCGGCCAGAGTTGTTTCATTGCTAGATGGGTGGCAAATAAATTCAATAAACAAGTAAGTATGGATTGTGGGAAGATTTTTATATATCTTAAAGAATCTGATTAGTTGGCATATTTTTATGTATGTTTATGTGCACAAGCTGCTGAAGGCACTCTCAGAGGGAATGGAAGTTATGTATACACAGAATAACCTTATCAAATTTTACTTTCCATAATTTACATCAGGATGGGTATCCATAACTCTAAATGAGTGTATGTGTGGCTTTCAGAGATGAGTGTATGTGTGGCTTTCAGATCTCTCTCTCTCTCTCTCTCTCTCTCTCTCTCTCTCTCTCTCTCTCTCTCTCTCTCTCTCTCTCTCTCTCTCTCTCTCTCTCTCTCTCTCTCTCTCTCTCTCTCTCTCTCTCTCTCTCTCTCTCTCACTGTTGTTGTCAGAAACTAATTTCTATTATGAGATGGGAAATCTAGCATGGGTCCTCTCATAAATTTTGTTAAAAAAAAGATGAAAAAGAAAAACCTCATTCATTCCAAAAAGAAACCCTAGCTCTTACTCATCTATAGCCCCCATCTACTTTGCATGAGTTATGTAGCCCTGTAGTTGACCATAGTCATCAAAAAAAGGTCCTTTTCTAGCTAACAATGTAAAATATTCTGTATCTTTAATAGCCTTCCTGTTGATAACGATGGAATTTTTATATTTAATTCACTTTCGGGGGGATATATGTGTTATTTTTAAATGCAACACTTGGTGTTTTTGTGTACTACTGTGTTCATCATCAGATGTATCTGTAAAGTGTTCCTTGGTCCTTGGAGCATAAAGTTGTAAGATTCAATCTCAATGTGTTACTGGGGTTATTAACATTGTTTTCAGCCTGAGACCTCAGTTATTAATTCATATTAATGCACATTTAACTCCTTAGGATAAATGGCAGCCGCTGATAAATACAGTCACAGGTGTTCACAAATACAAGTGGCTGAAGCAAAACGTCCAAGGGTTATATCCCCAGTCTGCTTTACTCAACACCATAGTTGAATTTGCTCTGAAAGAGGAACCTGTTGATGTAGAAAAAATGAGGAAGTGCTTATTAAAGCAGGTAAACTATATTCTCTTTACTGCGGCTGAGATTTTATTGCATAAGAAACTGATGGAGAGGTGATGCTTTATCTCTGTTTTGCAGCTAGAGCGAGCGGAAGTTCGACTAGAAGGGATTGATACAATTCTAAAATTGGCCGCCAAAAGCTTCTTGCTGCCTTCTGTGCAATATGCTATGTTCTGTGGATGGCAAAGACTCATTCCAGAAGGAATTAATATAGGGTAATCTTTCCCTTAGCTTTTTTCTTTCAGTTCTGTTGAGCATTTTGTAGTGTGCTGCATGTGGAACATAAAATCAAGAGTACAGATTTTAGAACTAAGCCAGAAGTGGGCTAGGGACTCAGGTAATACAAGTAGTCCTCATGACCTTAAATTGAGCCCAGAATTTATGTTGCTAAGTGAGAAATTTGTTGTGAGTTTTGTCCCATTTTACGACTTTGCTTGCCACATATGTTAAGTGAATAACTGCAATTGTCACTTCTTAAATTAGTAAGATGGTAGTTAAGTTAAGTGAATCTGGCTTTCCACATTGACTTTGCTCGTCTAAAGGTAGCAAAAGATGTTCACATGACCCCAGGATACTGCAACCGTCATAAATATGAACCGTTTGTCAAGCATCCAAATGTAAATCACAGGACCATGGGAATGCTACAATGGTCATAAGTGTGTAAAATGGTCAGAAGTCACTTTTTTCAGTGCCGTTGTAACTTCAAGCAGTCACTAAATGAACTGTTGTAAGTTGAAGACTACCTGTATAGCATAGCAGACTTGTGCTAAACGAAAAAAACACAAATAATCTTAGAGGAGCATTGAAGTGTTATAGAGCACGTAGCTTTCCTAGAACTAATATAAAGTGCGTCAGTAATGTGAAGCCTTTTGAAAAAAAAAAGCAGAGTATAGCTACATTACCGTAGGTTTGCTAGTGCAGCATATGCTCCCTTTGTAATACTTCATGTTACATTTCCAAAATCCTGAAATAATTTCCTTATTTTATTCTTTAACCTACAAAGGGAGCCTTTAACAGACTGCTTAAGGGATGTTGATCTTATTCCTCCCTTTAACCGCACGCTTCTGGAAGTTACCTTTGGAAAGTTGTATTCGTGGGCTGTTCAAAATGTTAGAAACATTTTGCTTGATGCTAATAGCAGATTTAAAGAATTAGGTGAGTCCTTCCAGGTATTTACTCTGTGTTTTTATTTATTAAAACTTATTGGTGTTACTTGTGTGAATTTGTATGATAGTGCAAAGTGTAATTTAAATCTGTATGGTTGTCAGTTATGTCTTGTAGGCAGTGACGTGCAGTGAGGTTTATAGCTGGTGAGGCAGCAATTTTTTTAGACTTGTAGACTTCAACTCCCAGAATTCCACAGTCAGACATGCTCAGTTGCGACCTGCTGCCCTCTGCCCTGGGATTCGGCCATGGCACCGCCTGCCAGAGCTGTGTGGAATCCGGGGCGCGCTTGTCGGCCGAGGACAGTGCAGATGGGGAGCGGATGGAGCGGAGGAAGCCTCTCCCCCCCCCCTTGCTTCCCGCACCCGAAAGAACAAAGGGAACCTCTGCCGCCGCCCGGGCAACCTGGCCGGCCTCTCTCGCGGCAGCTCTCTGGTGCCGAGCTTGGGAGTCCCTGGAGGAGCTGGCAGGGGCTGCAAGCACCGCAGGCTGGACTGGAGCCTCGAGTCTAGGGCAGCGAGTCATTCGATAGGAAACTTGCCTCTTGGAAGGAATGACTCGGCTTGGCTCCTGCTTTGTTTCTCCTGCCTCTTCGCTTCTCCGTTCGGTCGTTGGGCGGCAGATCGAAAGCGGGAGCCAAGCTGGGTCATTCCTCCCAAAAGGCAAGTTTCCCATCGAATGACTCGCTGCCCTGATGATGAGAGGTTAGGCCAATGTTTCTCAAACTTGGCGACTTTAAGTCCTGTGGACTTCAACTCCCAGAATCCCCCAGCCAGCATAGCTGGCTGGGGAATTCTGGGAGTTGAAGTCCACAGGACTTAAAGTCGCCAAGTTTGAGAAACACTGGGTTAGGCTGTGCCTCACTTGCCTCACCTGACTGCACGTCACTGCTTGTAGGATACCCGATAAGCTTTCTTTTCTTTTGATAATATAACAGACATGGAAAGGGAGGAGTCATGAGCCATACAGATTTGTATGTGTTGCCTTTCTCAGTTGCTTCTGAGTTATTTAGACACTTTTATTAAATAAGCAGAAATAGAAGATCTGCACTGATATATCCTGAAGTCTTAATAACTGACTCCTTGTTTGAAAATTTGGTTTTTATGTTTGAGTACTGTGGACTCATGGGCCATAATTTTATTTATATCTGGATTGTCTATTGAGATAAAAGTTATTAGAGGAATCTTATATCTGTATGTGTGTGTTTTGGAGTTTCTAGTGTATTGTCTGCAATCAGAAAAGCAACTTCAGGCAAAAAAGAAAAAAGAAAAAAATCTTTTGGCAGAAGTATTCTATAGGTCATTTATTTAAGCTAATAAATATCTTGGTGTTTTCCCCTCCCACTTTTTGCCTAGGGATCCAGCCTGTTCCTCTGCAGACTATAACCAATGAGAATCCTGCAGGACCAAGTCTTGGAACCGTCCCACAAGCACGTTTTTTATTGGTCATGCTTAACATGTTAACTTTACAACACGGTGCAAATACCTTGAATCTTCTTCTCAATTCTGGCATGTTGGCATTAATGCAAACCACACTGAGGCTAATAGGTATTTGCAGATCTGTCTTCCTCTGGCTTTTTCCTCCCCTGCTCAGAACTTAGAAAAAATTAAAATGTCTTTTGCATTGTTTCCTGACTATTTTGTGAAACATTTTAATGGTTTTAGAATTTATCTATCAAGGGCTAAATGCAAGGTTTGTATATCTCAGTAAATCTATTGTTGAATTAGGACCTAGCTCCGATAATGTGGAAGAAGATATGATTGCTGCATCCCGGGGTGTTTCTGCTACAGTCCTAGAAGAGTCCAGGAAGGAAAGCACTCCAGTTCAGCTTCCTGTTTCAGGACCAGAATTGGCAGCCATGATGAAGATTGGCACTAGAGTGATGAGAGGAGTAGATTGGAAGTGGGGTGACCAGGTATGACCTTTGTCCATGTTGCACCTATTTGCTTTATATCTGCCCAGAGTTACCCTGTGGGGGAGATGGGTGGCATAAAAGTATAATAAACAAACATATCAATTGAATTTGAATATAATCTTGGTTGTTATATATTTTAAACATTTCTGCTTTCCTAAGGATGGGCCTCCTCCAGGTTTGGGACGGGTAATTGGAGAACTGGGTGAAGATGGTTGGATCCGAGTGCAGTGGGACACTGGCAGTACCAATTCTTACCGGATGGGAAAAGAGGGGAAGTATGATCTGAAGCTAGCCGAACCGCCTCCTGCTTCACAACCTGCAACTGAAGACTCTGACACCGAAGATGATTCTGGTAAGAAAGTTTGGAGATGAGGTCACTGGCATTTTAGTATCTACATATTCTATGGTAAGAATGGATGGAATTACATCAAATTTTCTTCTGCCTTCTCCCTTTTTTCAATCAAAAGACTCAAAATATTAAAAGAAAACACTTGGTAATATGGGAAGGGAAGGAAGGAAGAGGGAGGGAGGGAGGAAAGAGAGGAAGGAAGGAAGGAAGGAAGGAAGGAAGGAAGGAAGGAAGGAGAATTTTTGCAGCTCATGGCCAGTTTTCCACAAACTCAGTGGGGAAGCTAAAAGGAGAGTGGAAGTTGTTCTCATTGATATTTTCTCACCCTGTGGTCATTCTATCTTTCTGTTTAGGTAAGAAAAATATTTTTAAAAGGATGATTCGATGGATCTTAGGTTTCTAGTGTTCTATTATCTTCTTTGAAGCTACTAGTATAGGGTGATCTATTAGTATATTCACATTGTAATGTGAATCAAAAGCTTTTATCATTTATCGTTCTGCTCTCCTAATGTTTCAAAGACATGAGCGTTCTTTCAGTTTGCTTTTCTTTGTTATTTGCACTAGCAGTGTTAGCTATTCTTTCTGAATTGTGTTTGCTTTGACATTCATGATAAAATAAATTGAATAGTCTACTTTTGTGATTAACACATCTATTCTTGAGGAAACACTGTGATGTTTATACTGCTCATAACTAAAATACTAAGCTTATATTACTGGCTTTATGTAGAGTGACTGAAAATGAGGGAACTGAAATTACAATTAACCTTGTTTTCAGTAATTTACTATGACTCTTTTTTTAGAAGGAGAACACACTGAAAAAAATCTCCATCCTACTTCCATGATGCTGACCAGCACCGTGAATCTTCTGCAAACAATCTGCCTTTCAGCTGGCCTTCATGCTGAAGTAATGCAGAATGAAGCAACGAGAACTTTGTGTGGATTACTCCGCATGGTGGTAGAAAGTGGCACGACAGAAAAATCATGTAAATCCAGTGTATTATATTCTTGCTTTCTGTTGTATTCATCATCCAAGAATCAGTAAAACAAGAATGTTGTGTGTTTATTTGGTTTATTCATTCATCCGAACACAATCTGGTAAAATGATCTAGACAATGACTAACTAATCCACAGATTAAAAAATTATAATTATAGGTCACGGAATTATAATCTCCCACCCCAGAAATAATAATATCAGTTAATTATATTCAGTCATATTAACTACACAAGCTGCAATCCTGTATAGAAGAGAATTTTTTAATGTTTTGAATTGTGAATGTTTTTTTCTGAATGAAGCCAGAGAGGGGACCAGACTGATTTCACGAGGGAGGCTTTTTCAGAGAATAAATACCTCTGAAAAGCAGTGCATTTTAGCTTTTCCCTTTACTTCCTAAAAGAGGAGAGTTGCCTGACATGACCAAACACAGGTCAAGCTGTAGGTAACTAAATGACAAATCATTAGGGACTTTGTATGTCTACACTTGTGCCTGGAAGCCTACTAAAAGCCAGTGCAGAACTCAAAACACAAGTGTAATGTGGCTCCACCAGCAGCTGCCAATTAATAGGTGGCCTACTGCATTTCGGATCACTTTAGTTTCTGAGTAACCTTTAAAGGCAAGAGAACAATTCAGAAGTTTAGTCAGTTCATAAATTATCGTGCCTTATATGTTCATCCTTTACAGAATGAAAGGTCTTTGGTGTAACTTCCTTTTTAATGCTTATTTTTTATAATTGTTTGTTAGAGGATTTTTTGTTTAGATACATTACAGTAAAGTGCAATGAAATATAGAACAAGGTGGTTTTGAAAACTAAAACCAGGTAGGATTGAATCTATTTGGTTTCCCTTTCTAGTCATAAGAAAAAGGGAAGAAGTCTCCTCCCTTTTAAGGCTCATATTCCCCATCTTTATAGGAGCAGAGAGCGGGGAGCAATAGGAATTTCTACCATGTAATCAGAAATATGATTACACCAATGTTGATTACTACTCAGTCCTTGTTAATTTATTTGCAGCTTCCTTGCCAAATACATTAGTTAACAAAGAGCAGCACCGGAGCTGGTGTACCCTGGGATTCATCCGAAGTATAGCACTGATGCCTCAAATGTGCAGCACTCTTAGTACATCACAATGGATAACGCTGCTAATGAAAATTGTAGAGGGACATGACTCATTCACTGCGGCATCTCTCCAACGACAGGTAACAGTATTTAATGTCTTAACGATCAATGGTTGATTTCATGGTATAGTTTTAAAGCTGTCTTTTATAGCTTTGTTATAATTTAGAAGCAGGTGTCTTAGAAGATCAGCATGAATATGTAGTGTGGCTTTGTCCCTATATCTACTATAGATACGAGAGAGTCGTGAGAACTGGGGCAGATTGGACCTAAAAGTATTTGTCAAGAGTGCTCAAGACATGGAAAAGATATATGGGCCACAGACACTTGATCCCTCTCTGTTTAGGAACAGATGTTTTGTCTTGCAAAACCTTTTTGGAAGATCTGAGAGAATTATAAGCATGTGCCATGGCAGACCTTCTTTGCAAAGAATAAATAGGGGGAGGGAATACTCATAGCATGTTCACATTTTGAAAACTGACCGTGACGCAATACTGGACTTAACAAAAGGAAGCTTAGATTTTCTCTCTCTCTCTCCTGTGCTGGAGTGTGGGCCATCTTGATGTGAATATGGAGACACTATCAAACCAAATGAATGGTTCAGAGCTGGAAATAACGAAAATATGGGTGAAATGGAGAAAGTGGTGAAACTGTTGTCATTCCTTCCAGTTGGACATGGATAAGCCTGTTAGATTTATCTATCTCCCTTCACGCTCCATGTGGGGACGACACGTATCTCTACTGGAAAGCCTCCTCTATTTTATTTATATATATTTATTAGTCAATTTTATATAGCTACTCATCTCCCTAAATGTGAACCCTGAAGGTTCTTCATAGAAATAGAGACTTGGGAAAACGTGAACCTCAACTGATGGAAAGCTTCTATGGCAATACAGGTTTTAATTGCAAATTATCATCCTTTATGTGTGCAGGGAGAACAAGATGAGAATGTGGCCAGCATTTGGATTGAAATGGAAGATCTATTCCTAGAGTCAGTGAACTCAGTAGGGTTTATGATATATCCATATCCTTTCTGAAAACTGAAGAAAAACAATTTAGTTTTGCAAGGATCTCTTCTAAAGTTCCTGTTCCCACACACATGGTATAAGTTGGGTTAAATAAACCCAGCTCTAGCATAGCAGTAACCTAAAAATACATATTTGAGGATAAAAACTATTGAGATCAGTGGGGTGTCCTGCATTAATTTAAGCATGTACTGTATACATTTGTGTGCTGACTCCAGATGGGTGCAAGCAGTCTTCTTTTCGGAAAGTGTGTATAGTAACATGATTTAATGTATGGATGCACTGGAACTTTATTTAATTTTACAAGTGGACTGTTTTGTTTTAAAGCCATTGTTTTAAATAAGTAGTGCACATTTCTTTTTTCTGCTGTTTCATTGTTCTAGATCCTTGCTGTGCACTTATTACAAGCAGTGCTTCCTTCCTGGGATAAAACGGAAAGGTCACGGGATATGAAATTCCTTGTGGAAAAATTATTTGGGTTTTTGGGTAGCTTGCTGACTACATGTTCTTCAGATATCCCACTGCTCAGAGGTAAGAAAATATTTTGTCTTCACTAATACAGTTTTTGGTCCATTCATCCTTCATGGATGTAGCTTTATCTTTGCTTTCTTTCATTTCTTTTATACTGTGTTTGTTTGCAGAATCTACTCTGAGGAGGAGGAAAGCTAGGCCTCAGGCCTCCCTGACTGCAACTCACAGCAGTACTTTAGCTGAAGAGATTGTTGCTCTATTGAGGACTTTGCATTCATTGAGCCAGTGGAATGGACTCATAAACAAGTACATCAACTCTCAGCTAACCTCCATCACCCACATCTTTGCAGGAAAAGAGTCAGAAGGGGTAGTTCCCACATCTTTACAATCAACTCATTTGTTGTTTTTAAAAAGAAAGCAATTAATTCAGTCAATTACACTTTTTTCAATTAGCACTGCAATGAAGTTTTTAAAGTTCTTTCTTAAACATTAAATTTGCCTTAATATGCCATATGTGCATTGATTTTTATGTGCAAAAATATTTAAATTTATGTGCAAAAATATTTAAATTTATATATGTATTTGTATATATTCTGCTAAGGGAAATGCTCCTTGTAGTTTAACTAGATTGTAATCATTTTTGCTAGGCTGCTTTGGAAGACTGTTTTCCTGATTCTGAGACTCCAGAAGTGGGAGGCCTGATGGCTGTTTTGGCAGTTATTGGTGGAATAGACAGTCGGCTGCGGTTAGGTGGCCAAGTAGTTCATGACGAATTTGGAGAAGGCACAGTGACAAGGATTACTCCAAAAGGAAAAATCACAGTGCAATTTTATGACATGAGAACCTGCAGAGTTTGTCCTTTCAGTCAACTAAAACCAGTGAGTGTCTTAAGTTATGTTAGGATATTAAGAACAAGCAAATTGATGATTAACATACTGGTAGTACTTGGGAAATGTTGTTGTGGATAAGAAGCAGAAGTGTATGTATCCTGAAACACAAGTTATGACTTTCCTTTAAATCAGGGGTGTCCAAACTTGGGAACTTTAAGACTTGTGGACTTCAACTCCCAGAATTCCCCAGCTGGCTGGGGAATTCTGGGAGTTGAAGTCCACAAGTCTTAAAGTTCCCAAGTTTGGACACCCCTGCTTTAAATCCTTGAACTTTTTGAAATGATCTTGCTGCTCTGAGAAGATAGTGGTGCTGACATGATATTTGTAATTTCACTGACAGCTTTAAGTCTATTGTGAAAATTTTTAGTCCATCTTCCCATTTTGTTTCATTTTTATGTTACATACTCAAATTTGTAGCAAAATATCTTTTAAGACCTGAGAACGGCATTTTCCAAAGTCTACATGTATATGTGACTCAATAGGTTTCTTTTTGAGAAAAAAAGAGATTTTGCTGGATATACCATGGATTTCTTCTTTCTAGAAATGAGACACAGTTATTTCTGATGAAAATAAATAAATCTTGCTATCTAAATATAATGAAATCACATTGATAGCATTCTTTGTATTTCCCCTTAGGTTCCTGTGGTTCCATTTAACGTGAATAACTTACCCTTCACTGAACCCATGCTTTCTGTCTGGGCTCAGTTGGTAAATCTGGCTGGCAGTAAAATAGAAAAACAAAGGATGAAGACTCCCAACCAGGGCCTTTCTGGTATATATTTCTCCAGATGAAAGTATTCTTCTGTCTAAGATAACAAGAAAGTTAAACTGGAAATAAGAAATGTAGTTTGGTTTGAAGTGGTTTAATATCAGCATTAAACAGAATTACTCAAGGATTATTTTAAATGAAATTTGGGCAGAAGCTCTTGTGGCTATATCCTCTGTTTGCTCATTTGTAGCTCTGAATCCAAGATCTAGCAAGTCATAGATTTGCTCCTTCAGGAGTAGTGCATCTCCAGAACTGATAAGAGTTGATATTTTTATGTCAAGGTTTTCTATCTTGTTTGGTAGCTTCAGCCTAGTTCATTCCATCTTGTCCTCAAGCAGCTTCCAGATACTGGGTCAGGAATTAAATTTCATATCCAGATTAGATCAGAATGATGTTGTATAACTGAGTATCAACCGTATAGTGATAGCATCTTACCCTAAGCTGACAAGTGACCTTTCCCTGCAGTGACATAATGTTAAAAAGGAGTCTTTATTTATAGAGTCACAAAAGTATCCATCAAGCTGACTTATCCTCCCCCTTTGGTTAAAACTGTTTACCAAGGAAAGGACTGTAGAACAGTCTTACCAATATCTAGTCTAGTCATTACAGTTGGACCACACAAATATCACAGAGAATTGTACTAAACACCAGACAAAGGACCTGATGGGACCAGAAGGATGAACTACCCCCATTGAGGTCATCAGCCAGTTACCAATGTTATTTCTGTCCCATGCCCAGATCTGTAACCTGTGTGACGGTAGAAAAGGAAAAGATAATTTAAAGTAGCCGTTTCTCACAACACTTTTGTAATCTGAACAGATTTTCAATGGATGAGATTAGAATTATATTCTTACTCTTTTTAAGTATATTTATTTTAATAATTTTAAAAATCATCATCATTAACACATTTTTGTACTTTCAGAATGAACATTTTACCTATGAATTTTTGCAACCCTTGGGTAAAAATCAGAGAACCAGAATAGTCAACATATTTCAGTATTGTTCAATTAGAATATAAACTACTCAAGTTCCTATTTTTCTGTTGTAGCACTGCCAACTCAGAAACTCAGATAGAAGGTTTTAAATGGAATTGCTTAGTTCCAGGCCTGAAACAAAATATGTTTTCTCTTTCATGTTTATCCCTAATGTTTCCTATCAGTTGTGCTAACAAATGCCTGTAATATATTTTGAACAGGACAAATAGACTTGGATCTCTTGAGATGCCAGCAATTAAAGCTATACATATTAAAAGCAGGCCGTGCTCTGCTTTCTTACCAGGATAAATTAAGGCAAATCTTATCTCAACCAGCAGTGCAAGATTCTAGCATAGTTCCCACAGGTAAAATTCCACTTAATCACCTTTTTTACAATTTTCACATTTTTTTCATATATTTTTACTGTTTCTACTTAACTAAACAGCATAGTGCAGAGGGAATTGGATTTTCAGTGATTACCTTTTCTTGTTTTTCCTCATGGTAAGTAACCTCGTTTAGAATTATCTAGCAGTATACACTTATCTACAAACATTTATTAATTTTTTTTGGAAGCAACACGCTGTTCCTTTTCAGATATAATGTTTTGTATGTATAGATAGGATCACTAGTTCATTAGTTGCCCAAAAATAGATTTGTTGAAATACTAGAGAAATGAGGTAAAAAGAATAGGCTCTTTTTCACTTATCCATTAAGAGGAACATGTCTGTTCTTTTAGTGTTAGATATCAGACATATGGGGATCATATATTCCTACAAAGAAGGAAAGAAGAAAATAAATAGTGAGATTGACACCAGTATTTCAAGATACATGAGGTTTTTCTTGTGTTTAGCATTTCAGTATTTCAAGATACTCAGGTAGCCTGAGTATGTTTAATATAATTAAACAAAATAGATGCCAGGGACATAACATGAGGGACAGAAAGAGGATCCATAGATATTTCTATTTTTTCAGCAATAAAGCACTCCCTTTTTATACCTCACTTCGTTTAAATAGTTTAGGAGACATCCATGAGTATTTTCCTTCTTATCCTCAAGAACTGTATGTGATAAGTCTACTTGGCCATCAGCTTTGTGGCTATCTAAGGATTAGAACTCAGGTCATCTTAATTTCAATCCAACCCAACCCAACCCAACCCAACCACTCTATCACAGAGATTCACATTTAGATACTAGTTTCATTAGTATACAAGAAACTGTCTTTTCTTCTTCTGTAACTTAATTGGAATTAAGATGAGAAGGATACTTACACAAATGGTCTGCTCCATTGCGCTCATGCTTGCTGCCCCTTCAGTATTGGCCCTGTTGTATTTAAATTATGTAATAAACTAAAGATAATTGTACTAGGAATATGGATTTAAGCACAAAGCTCGACAGAAATAAAAAGCTTTGTTGCTCAGGATTATAAGAAGTAGCATACATATAACCCATTTATGGATTATAATTCTGTACTTGGACTTATGCTGAATCCATAGTTGGATGTCTTTTAGCCTTGTTTTTTTTTTTAAAAAAGATCTCTTGTCTGTTTTTTCATAATGTCTCCTAAATTTGATGGATTTTTAAAAAAATTAACAGTTCTAATTGACGATTCCTACCGGTTTAACTACAATAATATTAATTATTGATTCCATTATCAGTTAAGATTATGTTATATGTAGTATTGACCTAATATTTTGAGAATCATTGTTTGAGTTTGTGCAATGTTTCATTCTGATCCTTTAAGAGACTTAAAGAAATATTTGTTTGCATTTGAAATAAGATGCATCATAGACTGTTTCTGGACGAATACATAAACTTTGGGGGTTTGTTTTGGTATGGAGATTCTACAGCTGAAAAGATTTTTGTTGTTGTTGCTTTAAGACGATGGTGCAGTGGCATCACCTGAGGTGGGAGACATGTCTCCAGAAGGGCCTCAGCCTCCCATGATCCTTTTGCAGCAACTGTTGACAGCAGCAACACAACCATCTCCAGTAAAAGCAATATTTGATAAACAAGAGCTCGAGGTATTTTGTTTAACTTTTGCTATTTTAAACCATATACTATCAATGTAAACCTGGGAAGAAGGTGTGTGTGTGTGTGTGTGTAAATATATATAAATATATAAAATTATAACTTACTAAATACAATTCAGTAGGAAAAGAGATACATCCAAGCACCATGAGACATGACACACCTTTGCAAAGATAAAGGTTGAATGGTTACTTGCCCCAACCATTTCAGTAAAAAGAGACTTGTTATGTCACCTTTCTCTCTGAAGCAGCCAAATGAAATAGCCATTGAGAGAAGTAGAGAGGCCAAACCATGACTGATCCCAGGAATGCTGACAGTCATTATGTCAGCATTCCAAATATCATGCAGAATTAAATCATTGTCCAAGGCAAAGTTATCCTTAAAACTCCAATTTAATAAGACAGACATTTTGGCATTATGCTGTGAAATTTCAACTCTAACGTACATCCTGTGAGTTCACCCAGTTAAAAGTTCATCATCTATCCCCACACCCCATAATTCATCACATGGTCCAATCTTCATCTTCCACGCTGGCATGTACACCCCTCTTCTTCCGGCCAGGTGTCGAGGTGCGGAGACAAAAGACGACCTTGAGCTTCTAAGAAAATCCATAACAATACATTCCACAATCCTTCTCCTTTCTATTCCCCCCTCCCAACTACTATACCAATGAAACAGCATAAGAATATTTATATATATAATTTTTTTTTATGTGGCAGGCCAAAGATCCTAAAAGGAACAGAATTACAGGCCTGACACATTATATATCTGATTTTATTTCTCTCAGGCATTTCTGTATTTAGTTAACGGTCCAAATCATTTTTATTTATTTATTTAGAAGATTTACATGGCCGCCCACTCACTCTCAGTGAGTCTGGGCAATTAACAAAGAATAAAAAACGAATTTGTTTTAGCTCAGGAGAGGCTCTTTTGTGAAAGAGGTTTAGTCAAGAGTTATCTATTATGTGCACCGAAAAGTCAACATATTTAAGATTCCTATGTCAGCATTGCAAATCAGCTTTGAACTGGAGTTACTTAAAAGTTCAGTTGCATTTGTTTAAAAAAAAATATTGAGATTGTATTTTAAAAAGTTGTCACATTTGTTGCATTTCTATCTTGGATATATTCATTTCTTCAGAAAGAAGCCATAGCCCCCATAAATAAGTTACACAGAAAAAAATGCTAAAATTAAAGCATGAGCAACAACATAACTCTATTTCTTCTAAGGATACTGATTTAATATTTTTATTAGAGATAGTAATAATATTGATTCCAGAAGAATAATTTGTTGATAACAAGCTTGTATGGCACGTAAAAATAAGAGATATTTAAAATGCTGTGCTGCAGAATCAGAATTCTATCAGATATGGGATAAATGGTATAGGTGGATGGAGGAAAGAAATAAGAATCCTAGGCGATAAATAAGCAGAATGTGGTAGCTCTTATAGATTGTTGTCGGTGTTAAAATGTTTATTCATTGGATAATATAAATACGAATGATTCTGGATAAAAGTACTTTCAAACAAATGCAGTTAAAGGAGAATGTTGGTATATTCTTTGATTTAAAATGCACAATTCAATTTGAATGAAGTATAAAGAATGATTGTAGTAATGGACGGAATTTAATTGTAACCAATCGACATGCTAGCTGGAAGACGTATTGAAGAGTGTTTTGTGTGTGTGTTATCTGTCTAATTAAAACAATAAAATAAAAAAAAATGCTTTGCTGTATTGTTCAATGTAGTTATTTGCATACTTTAAAAAATTATGTTGCATCCAAAGTGATTTGGTTGTATTAGGTAAACCAGATTTGGCCCCAACAAATCATATAATTTCTAGCTTAGGTTCTTTCCTTCCTAGCATTTTAATTGTTACTTTTAAGTATGCCGTAGGATTTGTGTCTAAGTCTGCCATAGGATAAATGGATGTGTTGTCATCTATGTTACTTTGTATTAAATAGAGCTTATATATATATACTTTCATATAGGCTGCTGCACTTGCTGTATGTCAATATCTGGCTGTAGAATCTGGACATCCTTCAACTCCGGTCTTTGAAGAATGTAGCTCCAGTGAAGCTACAACACCTGTTACAGTCCAACATATCCGACCTGCAAAAGTAAAAAAATGCAAGGCATCTCCCATTCCACCACTCCCAATTGTTGTGCAACTTATGGAAATGGGATTCCCTAGAAAGAATATTGAGTTTGCATTGAAATCACTATCAGGAACTTCTGGAAGTGCTTCTGGATTACCAGGTACCTCATGTTTTTAGTATTCACAGTGTACTACAAAAAGATAGATGGAATATCTTTGTTTTGGTACGGATGGTAAAAATAATACAGGGTAAATGTAAAGGTTAGGTACAGTAGTGAACTATGAGATATAGGAAAAATATTATGGAAGATGATTTGGAAAGGTTTGTGATGATTTAAAGTGGTGGTATAAAATAAAAGCATAATTTAAGCGCGTCTACTCATACGGACAATTCTTTTGATGTCTTAATCTAGGCGTAGAAGCCTTGGTGGGCTGGCTTTTGGATCATCCCGATGTTCAAATTACTGATTTCTCTGATGGTGACACTGTATCTGATGAATATTCAGATGATGAAGTGTCAGAAGAAGTAGAGGAAGCAGAAGCCGCGTATCCTGTGGTAAATGTTAGGAATAACTACTTACGATTTTTATAAAAATTTTCTACCAAAAAAAAAATAGCGACAAATTCTCTATAGTTGTTAATGGAGATGACATTTCATTTATGATATATTATTATGACAACCGGAACATTTGTTTTCTTTATTGTAGTCTGCTGTTGTAACAGAAAGCCAAACTTATAAAAAAAGAGCTGATTTCTTAAGTAATGATGATTATGCGGTATATATCCGGGAGAATATTCAGGTAAGCAACTATACAATTCTCCTTCTGAAAGAAGCATTATGCATATAGAAAAGTAGATACGGACAATATCAATTAAAGTGCAAAAGACAATTTAAGTTATTTTCTAGGATATTTCAATCTGTTGTATTGCCTTTTGTGAAGGTACTGACACCCTGTCACTCCGTTAAATTGTTTGCTAGCTTGAACTGAATAGCTGAACTGAATAATTACTGAAAGAGTTACTGCGCAGGTCATGAGGTCTTATCTGACAATGATTTATTGCGCGTGCTTAACATGTTTATTACTTCACACATTCCAGAGACTTCTCTTCCCTTTTGATCTTTGTCCGTCTGCCAGGAAACTGGGAGACAGAATTGCTTCTGCCAAAATGTAACAATTAGATAGATTTGTTTTATTTCTTTATTTCTTATTCTTGTATTAAAGCTTGTTTTTCATTAGAATATGTTTTCCGGGATTTTTATTTCTTTTTTTCGCACCTTAAAGATAATGCTGTTTGGAAACGCCGCGATCTAAGACCTCATTTAGTTCAGGGTGAAATCTTCCCCTAACAACCCTTTCTCCATCTTTCTCCTCCTCCTCTTCCTGCTTTATTTTTATCAGTGAAACTTATAAAGCAGCATAGGCTTTATTTTATTTATTCTGCCCATTCTTAAAAGATTTGGGCAGCTAATATTTTAAAATTACATACCAACAATTACCATAAAACATTTAAATGGCATCTCTCAATAAAACTGAAAAGATTTTTATATGATAACCTGGAGGGTTAATACCAGTTATGTAGGCAGTATAGAATTAAGTAGACCAGCTCTGCTGGCTGAAGAATTCTGGGAGTTGAAGTCTACAAGTCTTAAAGTTGCCAAGTTTGAAGACCACCGAGGTAGACCATTGGCCTGATTCCCAATAAGTTAGCTTCTAGTAATGTGTAATGTGTATAACTCCAGATATTGCTAGACATTAGTCTATTCCCCTGGCTATGTTGCTTATAATTCATGGGGGATAGAATTAATTGGGACTGTGTAGGTCAGCGATGGCGAACCTTTTTTGGCTTGCGTGCCACAAGTGGGGGGAGCGCAGGGGGGTCGTGTGCAAGCGTGCCGCACCCATAATGCAATGCGCGACCCCCCCATTTTTACATGCTTTTTTCGCCCTCCCCAGGCTCCAGAGGCTTTATAGGAGCCTGGGGAGGGTGAAAAGAGCCTCTCCCGCCCCCCCAGAGGCCCTCCGGAGGCTTCAGGGACCGTCCAGAGGCTTCCCTGAAGCCTTCGGAATGCTTAAAATGACCCTCCGAGCAAACCGGAAGTCACTTCTGGTTTGCTCAGAGGGTCGTTTTAAGTGTTCCGAAGGCTTTAGGGAAGCCTCCGGACGGTCCCTGAAGCCTCCAGAGGGCCTCGGGGGGGGGGAGGCTCTTTTCGCCCTCCCCAGGCTCCTATAAAGCCTCTGGAGCCTGGGGAGGGCGAAAAATGGCTTTTAAAAAGGTGACCTCAGCTGGCCAGCGCGCACATGCGCCCTGGCCAGCTGACAGGGCAGCGCCTCGCGTGCCGTGACAAATGGCTCCACGTGTCACCTGTGGCACGCGTGCCATAGATTCGCCATCACTGGTGTAGGTCTTCGTGGCGTGCTGTGCTGTTTCCAGCTTTAAAAATTTCCAGATAAGCAGTTTTCTGCCCCAGTGTGCTTTGAACAAAATATTTTGAAATCACAACGTTAGAATTCAGCAACACCTGGAAGACCATATGTTCTCCACTACAATAATGAGTAATTTATGCTGTGCTTTCAATAGTTGTAAAGTACAAAACAGAAAGCACACTTTAATATTTAAAAACAGCTTATGGGAAACTCCAAATTTGAAAATATGACAGTTGTCCTTTCCCAGTTTGCAAAGGAAGGCACTGGCTGATCACTTCTGCATTGTTGCCAAGATCACTGCATGGACATATCCATGAGGGAATCAGTTTGAGGATGGGTTGGAAGTGATCTTACCATTACAAAATTATGAACCTATAACTAGTGTTTGAATGTGAATGTGAGTGTGTGTGTGTGAGAGAGAGAGAGGGTGGGGGGAAGGGAGAAATAAACTAAGCGGAATCTCAAAGAATATAGAGGGGTTAAGGGGATAAGGGGTTGGAAAATTTGAGTCATAAATAATAAAGGATGTCCATTTTGACATCTGTGTACCATACTAGAGACTTGAAATTACAATGAATGCAACAAGCATTTTATTTTGTATCTATTGATCATGTATGAATTCTTTTACAAGGACATTGATGGAATTGGTTAAATGCTGGCAATGTGCCTTGAAATGCAGCATTGGTTCATATGATCATCATGTGTTATAGTGGCTCCTTGTTCCTTATTCATATTGTTCTGAAAAAGTCATTACGTTTTTATGGATCATGCTATTTTGAATTGTGCACCAGCGATTTAGAAATTGACAAAATAAAAAGTTATGGTGCCGTTTGTTTAAAAAAAAATGATGCTGGAGGAATGTCTATTTTTGAGCTATTATATAATAGGTTAAAGTAGTCAGTTTTTGCTATATTTGAATACAAATTTTGCTCTTGGGGCCCCAAGACTGCTTACAAATTTGGCCTATATATGCTTAATTTTTGTCTTGAACTTGGAAAGAAGTAGCTAGAAAACAAATCCTTTAAATAAATAAACTAAACTTATTTTTTCTTAAAAGTAAATTGATTGCAATGGTAACAAACGTATATATGATAAAAGGATAGGTAGCACTAGGTTTGTTTAACATTTAAGAGATATTTTTTCAGGTTGTTCTTTTTACTTTTTCTCTTAAATAAAGATCTGTGTATAATGATTCCATATTTAGAGGTAAAAATAATTTTTTTCTCCCCAAATTTTTATGAAGTATTTTTATAGCTATATTTTTCCCCCTAGTAGTTTGTCCTGTTACAGTTTTCCTTATTGTATATAATATTACTTGAATGATTGAATATCAAGTGCCACTTTGATCTTTTCACTTATTTATTGTCATCTTAGGTGGGGATGATGGTCCGATGTTGCAGAACCTATGAGGAGGTCTGTGAGGGAGATGTGGGTAAAGTTATAAAGTTGGATCGCGATGGTTTGCATGACCTCAATGTGCAATGTGACTGGCAACAAAAAGGTGGCACTTACTGGGTCAGATATATCCATGTGGAACTGATAGGTGAGTTGAAGAATAATAAAGTATTATTCTGATTATATTCATAATGAGATGTAATTTAGAACTCAAACCAATTGATATCACTGATCTTAATACTTTATAGGATTCCCACCACAAAGTTCTCCGTCACACATAAAGATTGGCGACAAAGTTCGTGTAAAAACTTCTGTAATGACACCCAAATACAAATGGGGATCTGTTACCCACAGAAGTGTGGGTGTAGTAAAAGGTAATTTGAAAATGTATATATATTTATACATTTGTATGAATAATTACAGATGTTGTCTTGGTTCAGTGGTTGTGCTGTTACAAAATAATATTCAGCTATGTTCAAAGCTTGATCTTCCTGGTTATTTTTTTCTAATAGTTTGTTGAAGAAAACGCTTCTCATGTGGGTGGGGATGAGTGCTTCTTGCCATTTCCTTTCCGTTTTCTGCAGTTAATTGTGACATGCCTTATGTTGTTCCAAAGGCCGATGAAAAAGAGGAAGCTTTGAAAAAAAATATCACTTATTGAAATTGATCTTGGGAGCAGAATTGCTTGCTTGAAAAGAGTAGGAGAATTAGATTTTTTTATAAATCAGTATTTTGACATCTCTTTTTAAAAACAATTTTTCACTGAAAGTTTTATAAAAAAACCATAAAAAATAAAACAAGCCAATAAAGGGTAAAAGTAAAGAAGGAAGAAAAAAAAGTGCATAAAAAAGAACAAATAGAAATAGAGGAACCTTCCAATTTACTTTGCAGGAAATATAACTACAATTCCAAAATAATCTTTTACTCTATGATTATAAAAGAAAGCTCACTCTTTTCTATTGCCCAGGGGTATTTCCCCCTAAATATGAAAACCACAAATCATAAATGCATTTTTATTGTTTTATGCAAAAAGCCAAGTGGTTTCCAGTCAGCCATAAAGGTAGATATTTTTTCTTTAATATAAGAGGTTAATTTAACCATGTCCACAAGTTCCATTATCTCTACCAACCGTTCCTCTATTGTGCCAAACCTTTCCACCTTTGGGCATGTAATAGATTCACCGGAGAGCATTATGGCTAATATCAGGGAACAATTGCTTCTTTGACCTCTTGATGATGTTTCACTGAAATTTTTGATATCAAACATTATAAAATTCTGTTAAATTGCTATCTCTGAGTGAGTAATATTCCTCTTAGAATTATTAGATAAAGATGATGATGATGATAGCACTATTGATATTCTATCTGTTCAAAAATTTCCTGTGGATAATTGGAGTTAATTAATTCCTTTATTCACAACTGGAAAAGTAGTTTTGAAGCACTATAATATTAACATTCCATATATTCCAGGAAGTGTACAAATACCATTTATCAATACAAAGTGTCTGAAAATGCAGTAGTGTATACATGTTTATTTCTGACTCTTACCTTGTGTATATTTTTACTGTTGATATTACTAGTTGCTGTGAATCACATAAGATCACTATGTTTAAGTTCTAGAAATAAATAAATGAATAACTCTTAAATATTTCCTTGCCAAAGCTTTTAGTGCCAATGGTAAGGATGTTATTGTTGACTTCCCTCAACAATCTCATTGGACTGGATTATTGTCAGAAATGGAACTGGTCCCCAGTATTCACCCAGGAGTTACGTAAGTTTTTCCATTTTTCTTCGACATATTTTATTTTGTTAATCTTTTGCACCTTTCTTTTGCTATTTCTGTAATGTATCCTATTGTTTGAATTCCACAAGGTGGCAGAAGCTAAAACCTGAAACAATAGAATTTCTTAACCTTGAGACAATACAAAAAATATGCAAGATGGTAAATTGAGCGTTAGGTAGTCATTTATTTATTTTTTGTCATCATTCAGGTGTGATGGCTGTCAGATGTTTCCTATTAATGGACCTAGATTTAAATGCAGAAACTGTGATGATTTTGATTTCTGTGAAACCTGCTTCAAAAGTAGGAAACATAATACAAGACACACTTTCGGCAGAATAAATGAACCAGGTATATTTAAATAAACCAAGTACATTTTCATTATCATTTCATGAAATGTTTCATTTATTTATATTCTTGAGAACAATTATGTATTTTTTGAATTCATGGTTTTTATAATGCACAAGGTAAGTTGTATCATAATTAGATACTAACCAACTTTTTGGCTGTGTAAAATTATGCACAAAACTATATCGTGAGGGGTATGCAAAAATACAGTTAGATGAATACAATTTCCTTGTTTTTAGTATTTGTACTGTACTGCATTTGTACTGTTGAATTAATATAGCTATCTTCCACCTTTCAACACCAGGCCAGTCTCCAGTATTTTGTGGTCGCTCTGGAAAGCAGCTAAAAAGACATCATAGTAGTCAGCGAGGCATGCTACTTGATGATTGGTCCAGAATTGTTAAAAATTTGAATGTGTCATCTTCTGTGAATCAAGCTTCTCGTTTGATTGATGGAAGTGAACAGTGTTGGCAGTCCTCTGGCTCGCAAGGAAAGGTAAGTTTAAAAAGAAAAGTGTTGCAAATATCTGCCATGTTTGTATCGATCGATAATATTTGCTCCGTCAATGACCAGAATTTTGTTCTTTTGTTAAAAGAACAAAAACAGAATAAAGCAAATAGTAAATACAATAATGTACTGACAATTAGCAGAATAAATCACAACCTAACATTCACTTCTCTATTGTATAATTCCCCATAATTCAAAGTGGCAGTCGATAATTATTTTTGTCTTAAGAGTAAATGTAGTTTTTAAACTCTAAGAAATGATACTATTCAGATATAATTACTGTCCATAATGTCTTCAAAGGATTTGAATTAACTGAATATAACATTTTCTAGCACTGGATACGATTGGAAATTTTTCCTGATGTCCTGGTGCACAGATTGAAGATGATAGTGGACCCTGCAGACAGCAGTTACATGCCTTCTTTAGTTGTGGTTTCAGGTATGGCATTACCTTTGTTGAGTTTGGAAAGAAAGAATCAACCATCTTTTGTCTTTTCATAGCTTTGTAACACTAAAAAAAGTTCTGCAGTATATAAATAGTTCAGTATGTCTTTGTTTAATTTTTCTATAGGCGGAAGTTCTTTAAATAACCTCATAGAGTTGAAGACTATCAATATTAATCCTACAGATACAACAGTTCCACTTCTTGGTGATTGCACAGAAGTAGGTATCTGCTGATTATCAAGAAATACAAATATTGTATTTATGCAGGATAATATTTTTAAAGAAATACTAATACCTTTTGGGTTTGGTGTTGTTTCTTATACTCAACAACTCTTTAATTTTTCATTTTGTCTCAGTCAGTTTTTTACAATATGGATTTCTGGTCTGATTTTTTTTTGGCTGGTTTAAGGACTTTATTGCATTTTTTTTACATAGGAGGCTTCTGTATTAATTGTATTAATGACAATTCATGGCTGTGGCAATGAATATTCTCAACAAGTTTCTGATAGTATACACCATAAATCATATTATCAGGTGCAAAATAAAGAGTTATAAGGCAAATAATTTAAAATACCAAAATTATAGTATGTAAGTATCTCCTAATAATAGAACTTATTATTAAAAACTATTCTAACCATCTATTTTCCTCCCCATCATATATAACAGGAGGGAGGGTGTCAAACAGATTTCTGGTAAAATAGGCCACAACTAAAAAACACTGAATTTCAGTCACTTCTTCCCAAATCTCTCCCTGGGATGAACCATCAATATCCTGTGTGTATGTGAACTATTCTGTCTGAAGCAGACTGTTCTGCAGGTTCATGGATGTCAGCCAGGTAGGGCCTTATAGATCAAAATCAGGACTTTGATATATCTCTGGAAGCCAATTGATAGTCCCTGGTATTATATGTAAGAAACAGCTCTCACCCACTGATAAGAGGACTTCTGCTCTTTTTGCATTTTTTGATTATCTTCAAAGGCAGTATCTCGAACACTTTGCAGTGATCTGCATGGGAGGAGACAAAACTATACATTGCTATTACTAGGGCTTCTTTTTGTAGGAAAGCTTATGTATGCCACACTAGCTAAAGCTAGGCTTAGATTCTTGCAGTCACTGCCTCCATCTGATTACCTAGCAGGTAGGTATATGTAATGGTATGTGTGAATGACCTTGGGACACAGGAAAGACCTTCAACCAGGGTAAGGTTCTTTCAAACTGGCAAAATTCTGTTAATGTAACCTCCAATAAAGTAGAATTAATTCAACTAGTCATGCTTTCTGTCTGGACAGCCTTGCAAGGTTGACATCCATCTTGCAAGTTTGAAAGTATATTTCTTCCCTGTTGCGTCTACAGCCCAAGAAACTAGGGAGGGACCCTTCTGAAACATTTGCCACAGCCACATTTCTGCTGCTGTTGGATAAAAGCTGCCCTTTATCCAACTGTTTCTCTGGTTATAGCTCTTTCTCATGTCTCATAAGGTCATTTCCACATACCATTATTGTATGAGAATATATCCCATAATAGGAGGAACTAATCATTAGATTTGTTGGTGTGTTAGTTAGTTATTTTCTAGGACATCTGATTTCACCAAATTTGTTCTTGTCAATAGCTACCGTGTTTCCCCGAAAATAAGACAGGGGCTTATTTTCTTTTGCCCCACGAAATATGGCCTTGGTAGGGGAGGGCTTATTATTTTCTGGGGCAGGCGAGAAGTGAAGCGCGCCTTTTACCTTTCCAGCTCCGTCGCGTTCCTCGCCATTGTGCTCAGGGAAGCGGCTGGTTAAAAAAAAAAACCTTCTCCCGAGTTCAATCAAACTTCTTGAACTCGCAAGAGGTTTTTTTTTTTTTTTAACCAGGGCTTCCCTGGACACAATGGCGAGGACTGCGACGGACCTGGAAAGGTAAGAGGCGCGCCTCGTGGCCCAACACCGCCCACCTTGCCCCAATGGTAAAGGCAGCCTGCCTAGTTCCCTTCCCTGCCGCCCCTTGAGCGAGGGGTGGCAGGTGGGGGGAGGAGAAGCGAAGCACGCCTTTTACCTTTCCAGCTCCGTCACGTTCCTCGCCATTGTGCTCAGGGAAGTGGCTGGTTAAAAAAAAAAAACCTCCTCCCGAGTTCAATCAAACTTCTTGAACTTGCGAGAGGTTTTTTTTTTTTTACCAGGGCTTCCCTGGACACAATGGCGAGGACTGCGACGGACCTGGAAAGGTAAGAGGCGCGCCTCGAGGCCCAACACCGCCCACCTTGCCCCAATGGTAAAGGCAGCCTGCCTGGTTCCCTTCCCTGCCGCCCCTTTAGGGTGGGGGGGGGCGGAGAAGCGAAGCGCGCCTCTTACCTCGCTGCGTTCCTCGCCCATTTGTCCAGTGAAGTCCCTTGTAAAAAAAAAAACCTCATGAGTTCAACTACGGAAGTTTTTTTTTATTACAAGGGGCTTCAATGGGCGAAAGGGCGAGGAACCCGAAGGAGGTGTCAGTCTCTGGTATCTCTAGGATATGCGTCTGTCTTCTCCCCCCCCCGTCCCCCTTGCTAAAGGGACATTGATGAAGGGAAGAAGCCAGGCAGCCGTTACCATTGGTGGGGTGGGAGCTAGCAGGACAGCAACGCACCTCGCGCCCCATTCCCTCCCGAGCAAAAAGAACAACTCCCACCAAGCCCCAATGATAACGGCTGCCTGGCTGCTTCCCTTCCCCAACCTCCCTTTAGGGAGGGGGTAGCAGTGGGGGGGGGGAAGCGACGCGTATCTTAGTGCTACCAGAGATTGACAGCTCCGCTGCGTTCCTTGCCGTTTCGTCCAGGGAAGCCCCATGTAAAAAAAAAACCCCATGAATTCAACTAGCAAGGTTTTTTTTAACAAGGGGCTTCAATGGGCGAAAGAACGCAGCGGAGCTGTCAATCTCCGGTAGCTCTAGGACACGCGCCTGGCGGCTGCCCCCCCCCCTACATTGGTAAACGTTGCTACAAATGAGACTCCAAACAAATGATAGAATGGGGGGGGGAAACGAAGGCAGAGGACAGAGAATGAAACAGAAAAGGAAGAGAAGGGGGGAGGGAAGGAAGGGAAAGGAAGGCAAAGGACAGAGAAAGAAACATTCTCCCCCCTTCTCTTCCTTTCCTGTTTCTTTCTCTACCCTTTGCCTTCCTTCCCCCCATTCACTTCCTTTGCTCTTTCTTTCTCTGTCCTTCCCTTCCTCCCCCCCCATTCTCTCCCTTTCCTGTTTCATTCTCTGTCCTTTGCCTTCCTTTCCTTCCCCCCCCTTCTCTTCCTTTCCTGTTTCTTTCTCTGTCCTTCCCTTCCTCCCCCCCCATTCTCTCCCTTTCCTGTTTCATTCTCTGTCCTTTGCCTTCCTTTCCTTCCCCCCCCTTCTCTTCCTTTCCTGTTTCTTTCTCTATCCTTTGCCTTCCTTTCCTTCCCCCCATTCTCTTCCTTTCCTGTTTCTTTCTCTGTCCTTTGCCTTCCTTTCCCTCCCACCATTCACTTCCTTTCCTGTTTCTTTCTCTGTCCTTTGCCTTCCTTTCCCTTCCCTCCCTCCCTCCTTCTCTTCCTTTTCTGTTTCATTCTCTGTCCTCTGCCTTCGTCCCCCCCCCATTCTATCATTTGTTTGGAGTCTCATTTGTAGCAACGTTTACCAATGTAGAGGGGGGGGCAGCCGCCAGGCGCGTGTCCTAGAGCTACCGGAGATTGACAGCTCCGCTGCGTTCTTTCGCCCATTGAAGCCCCTTGTTAAAAAAAAACCTCGCTAGTTGAATTCATGGGTTTTTTTTTTTTACATGGGGCTTCCCTGGATGAAACGGCAAGGAACGCAGCGGAGCTGTCAATCTCTGGTAGCACTAAGATACGCGTCGCTTTCCCCCCCCCCACTGCTACCCCCTCCCTAAAGGGAGGTTGGGGAAGGGAAGCAGCCAGGCAGCCGTTATCATTGGGGCTTGGTGGGAGTTGTTCTTTTTGCTCGGGAGGGAATGGGGTGCGAGAGGGATCAGGTGGGGGAGGGGGGGATCGCATTGCTGGACTCTTTTTGCAGCGGACTCTTTTTTTCATGGGATGGAATGGGGCGCGAAGCACTTTGCTTCGCCTGCTGCTCCTTTTGCGCTGGGCTCTTTGCAAGGGAGGGAACAGGGTTTTTTGGAAGTGCATTGCTGCCGCGGGATCGGGACAGAACAGGTTTTTTTTGAAGCGTATTGCTAGCCTACCGCTCTTTTTGCGGTGGGCCCTCTTTTTGCCCGGCAAACTGTACCCGTAGGTACGCAAGGGCTGTGGGCTGCGTGGGGCATGCCCCCCCCTCTTCCCACTCCGGTTTGGGGGGGGCTTATTTTGGGGGGAGGGGCTTATTTTGGCGCATGCTCTGAAAAACCGATTGGGTTTATTAGCAGGGCGTGGCTTATTTTCGGGGAAACACGGTAATACATATCTGAATGTTAAGGCTAAACCATTTGTCTGTCATAGTTTCTAATTCTGTATCTTTTGTCTTAGTTAATTTGGGAAGGGATGTGAAAGACACACTAGTTTTGTTGAAAAGATTAAATGAATCTTGAATCCTTTTTCTTAATGATGTTGAACACTTTAAAGATCCAAACAATGTAACTATGAAAATGTAACTCTTTTTTCCAAGTATCACAGATATATTGAGGTGGCTATTAAGCAGTGCAGGAGTTCTGGCATTGATTGTAAGATACATGGCCTGAGTATACTAGGACGTATCCGCGCAGAGGATGAAGACTTAGCTGCAGTTCCCTTCCTTGCTTCTGATAATGAAGAAGAAGATGATGATAAAGCGAACACTGGGAGGTATGGAATATTAAAACAATTCATCTTTTAAAAACATTTTTGTAATTATGCTAGATATTTTATAATATCAAATCCTACTGTGTGATTAGCATTAGCAGACCCTGCATTTGGAATATTTAGGTCAAACCTTTTAATTTAATTTTATTAGCAGATTATGGCAACTGAGTAATTGTGCTCTTAAGCATTTTATAATCCATTTTTAGTATATTTTACAGATCATTTGAATAGTGTAACAAAATAAAACAATAACTTTAATGAGGAAGGGCTTGTAATATGCAGAAATGGGTATGACGTAGACTGGAAATACACTATATGCAATTATCTTGTTTTAAGCAATTTGCAAAAAAAAAAAAAAGAAGGCTAAATATATATTTATTTATCTGTTTTATAATATTTCTAGCCCACCTCAATTCAGGTAGATGCTGGATAGATTACAACAAAATCAAGACATAAACAAAAGATTAAAATTGAGTACAAGTAACAAACACCATCAAAATCTAATACCATTCAGTTAAATTAACCTCAGTGCCAGACACTACTTACCTAAGACAATATCACTTAGGTGAATATTCAAAGTGCTGGTAGAGTTGAGCCTGTTGGTACCTCTTTCAGAGGGGAAAACTGCAACAGTTGTCTTGATGTCCAGTCTAGATACCATGATTCAGTTTTGGCAAGATTTTTCCTGATATATCACAGTACTGCAATGTAAATAGCCTTAAATAGCCTGCAGTGACTTTAAAATAGGTGATATTCTTGGTGATGTTGACCACCAGGAATGTAGCTGCTCTATTTTATACTAACTGAAACTTCTGCACATTTCCAAAGATAATCTCACATATGGCTTGTTCCAGTAGTCCATCTGAGTAGTGTTCAAAGCATGAATTACTGTCTCCAGGGCAGTATAGTCCAGAGAAGATTGTAACTGACACAAATAAGTCAAATCTTCCCCTAGCCATGATTTCCATCTGCTATTAAGCAGAAGTTGAAAGCTGGTAGACCAGGAGAACTCCAGGATGACAATATTGTAGAAAAGAGGTGTCAAACTCACGTCGTCACAGCATCATCACGTGACGTATCGAGACTTTCCCCCCTTTGCTAAACCGGGCGGGGGTGAAGCCAGCACGTGACACATCCGGCCTGGGGGCCGCGAGTTTGACACCCCTGTTGTTGAAAGTCATATCCCAGGTCAACTCAAAGAAGAGTCTGTTAACTCTGAGGCCGACCAATTTCAGAATTGTATTTTTGACTCATGGGATTTTGCTTCCCACTGTAAAAGCAGAGTCATAATCTGGGGGTTTTCTGGAGCTGAAATAAGAGATGGAGAGCAAGGCCAAGATAGTTTTTGAACAGCTTTGGCTGATAGCTGCAACCTTACCTGGTACAGTATGAAGTGAAGACAGTCACTGATACCTTGGCATCTCTCCATTAGAATACACTTCTTCAATGTACATGAGTGCGAAGGCTATCAAAAAAACTGGTCCAAAATGCAGTGTGTGTGTGCTTAGCAGTTGGCCTTAAAACTGTTATGTCACATCTTTGCTGCAGTTGGTACCAACAGGTTTCCAAGTGTTGGTAACTGTATATAAAGCCCTATGTAGCTCAGGGACTTGGTATCTTAGAGACTGTCTTTTCCAACAGTTTCTGCCCACCACTGAATATCAAGGAAATGCCTGCTGAGAGCTCCCACCTATTAAAGCAAAGAATTAAGTAAAGGGTACAGGGGCAAGCATTCTTTATAGCAACCCCCGCTCCCCTGCATCAGCTTGTTCCCTGAAGCTTGTCCCCATCCCAGGGGCTTATACAGAAGGTAGTGAAAACATGGCTACAAGCTTCCTGGAGTCTGGCTGGTTTCAGGCAGTTGGAAATATTTTAGAAATATTTTTTTTTACACCAAGCACAAAATTAAAAGAAAAAATGTATATTCTCAGGGTTCTAATGGTTTTAGCAATCCCAAAACATTTAGTCATATTGTAGTTGAGAGTCTTGCTAGCCTAATTTGAAAAACAAGTTGTAACGGAATTGTTGTTACAAAGTGCTGTAAAATGGATGCCCTTCCAAAATTAGAATATGAGAGTTGGTATTTTGTTTTTGTGTCTGTGTCTGTCTTTGGCAATTATAAATGTGGGACCAATTTTTTTTCTGTAAAATTAAATATTTAATATGAATATTTGAGTCGTGTTACATAACATAAGTACATATGAAAGAGTAGTGTTGATCAACATATCAAAGAGAGATTATTGTGCTTTTGTTTCCTTTCCGTTTTTTAAACAAAATTTCCAATCTAATATATTGTGTGCATTCTTAGTCTTGTTAGAAAGAAGACTACAGGCCTGGAATCTGCAGCTTCAATTAGGACGAAAGTCTTTGTCTGGGGCTTGAATGATAAAGATCAACTGGGAGGATTGAAAGGTTCTAAGGTTTGGATCTTGAAAAATTAAAAGAGTATAGAAATTAACTATATTTCCTGCTTTCACTGTCCTAAGCAAAAACAAGAGGGAACCTGTAAGAAGGGTGAGTAGGACAGTAGTGGATGGCTGCCCAAGAAGGCTGAATGTGGTTTGGACTTCTCGCACTGGTTGCTTATTACATACAATTGTACATTTCTGTTACAGTCTCACATGTAAGTGAACAAGACTGTATGGAGGCTTGTGGCTTTGACGATAACATGAGATCTAGAACAGATGTTTAACTTCTGTGATTTACAAGTCAAAAGAATGTAATAAGAGCATTTTTACTGGCATTTGCTTTGAAATGGAGGATATAATACACCTGTGTAGCTTGCAGAATGGTTTAAATGATCAGAATATCATTCAAAATATGTTAGGCAAAAAGACTAGGAAAGGTAGATAAGCCTGTTCCTAAATATCGTCCTTTCAAAGAAAAGTAAAAGTGGACGGAACAGAGCTAACAGATAGCACTGTTTGTCAGAAGAGTAGGGAATAATTAGACCATAGTCATAACTATCCAAAAAGACTATTGAAGGACTCCAATATAACTGATGAAAAGTATTTTTCAAAATAATTATTTCTCAAGAAAGTACCTGGGGAGAAACAAACTTAAATTAAAAAAAACTTATTTCAAACTTTTAAAATAGCCAGCTGGATATGAAGATTATTGAATGTGAAACGCAAAACATCATTCTGCTTTAGCAGTGAATTTTCCTGTTTATTTACATTTTACAGATCAAAGTGCCTTCCTTTTCTGAAACCCTATCAGCTTTGAATGTAGTGCAAGTAGCTGGCGGTTCTAAAAGTCTCTTTGCAGGTAGGAAAGCTTTTTACCCTGCACTTTGAAAGTTACATCGGATATAATTGCAAACAACACCTTTTACTTGGACCAATTTCATGGTCATGGAACCAAAATTATCTTTATGTTTTAGTGACTGTGGAAGGTAAAGTGTATGCCTGTGGAGAGGCTACAAATGGAAGGCTTGGATTAGGCCTCTCAAGTGGAACGGTTCCTATTCCCCGACAGATTACTGCACTCAGTAACTATGTAGTCAAGAAAGTTGCTGTTCACTCAGGTACTAACATATTTTTCTATGTTTGACAATCAATAAGTGAAATGGAACTCTCTTTGGAATGTCTCCTTATTTTTAATCCACTGTATATTTCTGGTCATGGTTTCTGAGAAATGCTTTGAAAGATACAGCTGCATACACACTAGGCTGGTCTTTTCTCTGTTATACTCAGCACAAGGAAGGATGCATACAACAGAGGCATGAAGGTTTAGCTTTAACAAATTCTTCTTGGAAATCTTTCTTCTGGTATAGAAAACAAGTGATTTGAAACAAAGATTTGTAGTAGAAATAAGCAGGAAACAATACACTCACCATATACAGTAGATAGAAAGTTAGTGTAAAATAGGTGGCTACTGTAAATCATTCGAAAAGGACATGAATTTGGGAATGGACTTAACTATGAAGATAAAGCTCATCCTTTCTCGCTTAATGTGATACTCATACTGGCATATTGAGTTAATAAGGTCCCAAGAGGAAGTCCTAGGAAAATACTTTTTTCCCAGCAGTTGAAAGACTGATACTGTTCAGAGAAAGGGAAATTTAGATGAAATTATATGCAAAATGTATAAAACAGTGCATGTTTTTATTTTTTCCTTGATTGAAGCAATTTAAAAAAACTTTTTTTCCTGTTATCGCAGAGACAGCAGCCAGACTGGGTATACTCCGTCCATTAACCAATTGAACTGAGTCTACACTTATGATGTCATCGGGCCCTTATGGCTCCTTCCCAGTTTCAGACTCAGTCCAACCTGGACTGGCTGTGAGAATTGATCTCTCCTCCAAATTATTTAATTATATTTTTATTGGTGAATTTTTCCAAAAAAATTTGTTGTTCATTTAAATTGGTTCCTTAAATAATCCTTTATTCTACAAATTGGAGAGAAATTTGAAACTGATCTCTGGCTGCCTCTCCTCAGTCGTCTGATTGTCTGCGGCCACGAGTTCACTCAGGAAGCCTGCCTTGCAATCAGATCGGCCAGCTCATGAGCTTCGGCTCCACGGCTGTTTCCCTGTGGTGCTCCTTGATTCTGGGCACTCGGAGGGACGCGCGACCGGCCGCTTCGCGCGCAGCGTTTCCAGGCGTCCGGTGGCCATTCTGCAGATTGCCTGGCCACACTTAGTATCGGTGGCCATTTTGCAGGTCGGAAAAGCCAGCAAAGATAGCGGTGGCCATTTTGAGGCTCAGAAAAGCCCCAGAGAAAAAATCAGCCATTTTGGAAGTTTTAAAAAAGGTGCGAACTCTACAGCAGCCGTTTGGAGTGCCCAGCAATGCGGGATCACCCCAGGTGGACTGGTTCAGGAGCGCCTGGCCAGCAAACGGGTGAGACCATTGCCTATTTTATTGGGGTGTTAATTTATGTTTGGGGCAATGGCTGATCCAGCTATGGATACGAATGCAGGATTAGAGGAGGCAGGGCCATCAGGGGCAAAGAGCAGCAGGAAGAGGCAAGCCAAAGAGGCCCCTTCCCCAGGAATAAACCCCAAGGTCTCTAAAGCAACTACCAGGGCAGAAGAGCGCAGGCAGAAGGCCCTTGAGAAAGAATTTCAGAGGGCCCAAAAACAACAACGTAGTCTAACTGCCCAGCCCTCCCTCTCTCCCTCCATCTGAGGATCACCAAGTGGCGTCCCCAGCTCCCCCTGCTTTGCCTCCCATGAGACCTGACCCCCCCCCCCCCCCGGACCTATTCAGAAGGGGAATTGTCTTCTCCGGAGTCCTCATCTTCGATGGAACCTGACAACAGAGACAATTTCTTTGATGTCCCTCTCAATAGGGAGCGCACCTTTGAACAGGCTTCCCCACACCATGTACACCTCTTCTGCTGATATGGCAACCATCATTGCTGAAACCATTAAACAGGTCATGGCTGCTGGCCTACAACAGCAACCTCAACCTGCTCCATCACATGGCCATAAGCATAAATCTTCTGCTGCAGTTGATCCCTCTGCCTCTACTTCAACATTGCACCAGACCTCACCAAGTTCTACTTCAAAATGCATTCTCTGTACACCATCCTCCAGGCGGTCAGGAAAGGCGACTTCCTCACGTCGGTAGACTTGACCGAAGCTTACCTTCATATCCCCATCTTCATAGACCACCGGAAATATCTCCGCTTTTCCTATTGGGGGAGGCACTTCCAGTACCAAGCTCTTCCGTTCGATCTATCCTCTGCCCCCATGGTATTCACAAAGGTACTGGCACCACTAGCCGCCCACATCAGGTCATCCCCAGTTCAGATTCTCTGTTACCTGGACAACATCCTCTTGTTGTCCAGGTCTCCGGTTCAGGCAGAAAGAGATCTTGCCCTCACCAGTCACACCCTGCAGAATCACGGGTTTGGGGTGAATCTCAAAAAGAGTCACCTCGTTCCCAGCACTCGCCTTCTCCACCTCAGGGTCTTGATAGACACCATGGCAGAGAGGGTGTTCCTATCCAACGACCGCATTCTCAGTCTGAGGGAACTTGTCAGGAAGGTGCTACATGTACGCAAGGCATCCCTTCTTCTTCTCTCCCAAGTCTTGGGCAAGATGGTATCCTGCTTCGGGATTGTCCCGTGGGCCAGGTTTCACAGCAGGAGCCTTCAATGGTTCATGCTTCCACATCAAAAGGCTGACAGGAGCAGCTCTCCTCTCAGGGTCCCCCTTCCCAGACATGTATTACACACTCTCAAATGGTGGCAGTCCCCGGCGATTTTGCAAAGGACCTTGTTCAGAGAGCCATGCCGTCTCACACTTACGATGGACGCAAGTCTGACAGGATGGGGGGCACACATGCAGGACCTAGTGGCTCAGGGTCAGTGGTCCCTTGAAGAGAGCCAAAACAGCATAAATTGGCTAGAATTGTGGGCAGTTCACCTCGGCCTCAGACACTTCTACCATAGAGTTCAGGCCCGTCACATATTAGTCCTCACGACCAAGGCATACATAAACAAACAGGGGGGAACTCGTTCCTGGTCCCTGATGCAGGAATCCAACCTGTTGTGCCAGTGGGCAGAATCTCACCTGTCATCTCTCAGGGCAGAACACATGTCAGGGGTCTCCAATGTCCAAGCAGACTGGCTGAGCCGGACAACGATAGATCAGGCGGAGTGGACCATCCATCCGAGTCTCTTCCATCGACTGACACTACGGTTCGGCCTCCCAGTCCTAGACCTGTTCATGACAGCAGACAACAACAGGTACCCAGGTATTACTCAAGGTTCCTGGATCCCATGGCAGAAGGAGTAGACGCTCTCAGATGCCAGTGGCCAAGGGGTCTCCTGTACGCATTTCCTACCCTTCCCCTCATTCGGAGAGTAATTCAAAAAATGCTGGAGCAGGAGGCAGAACTGTTGCTGTTAGTGCCGAATTGGCCAGGCTGGCCTTGGTATGTTGACCTAGTGACTCTGTCAATCTCTATCCCATGGCACATCCCACGGTCTCCTGTCTCTACACCTAGGGTCAGTTTGTCATCCCGACCCCCAGTGGCTGCATTTAACTGCATGGCGATTGAGCGGCAAGCCTTAACAGCCAATAACATCTCCTTGACGTCATTGCTACCATTCAGGCATCACGCAGAAGCTTTACTAACCGCATTTATGATGCTATGTGGTGGACTTTTGCTCTGTGGTGTTCCAACCAAACTGTTGACCCACTTAGGGCATCCATTCCACAGATATTGGACTTCCTGCAGAGGGGCTTGATCAGGCACTTACCCCTAACACGCTACGGCGACAGGTGGCTGCTCTGGCCTCTGTTCTGGACGGCCTGGCATCCGAACATCTGCCTTCTCACCCCTGGATCCAGAGATTTCTCTGTGGACCATCCAACCTGCGTCCCCCTGCCATGCATCGATATCCGACTTGGGACTTGCCTCGTGTCCTAGAGGCTTTGACTTCTGCGCCCTTTGAACCTATGAGATCCACTTCTTTGAAACCATTGTCCTTTAAAACGCTGTTTTTGGTGGTTGTAACCTCAGCCAGACATATTTCTGATTTGGCTGCTCTTTCAGTCAGGCATGACTTGTGCGTGTTCCATCCAGACCGAGTTGTCTTAAGACTGGACCCGACATTCATACCAAAGGTCAATAGCTGTTTCCGAGGTCAGGAGTTGACCTTACCTGATTTCTGTCCGTCTCC
Source organism: Natrix helvetica (assembly GCF_964273705.1). Lineage (NCBI taxonomy): Eukaryota > Metazoa > Chordata > Lepidosauria > Squamata > Natricidae > Natrix > Natrix helvetica. Next base: position 39,177,432 of record NC_138549.1, on the reverse strand, counting down.
CTGTCACGAGAGGGAGCGCAAGTGGCAACTCTTGACGTATGTTGTGCCCTCATGATCTACATTGACCGCACTGCCTCTTTCCGCAACTCGGAAGCTCTCTTCATTTCCTTTCGCCAGGCCTCCTTGGGTACCAAGGCTTCATTGTCTAGTCTGGGGTGCTGAATAAGAGCCTGTATTAAACTGTCTTATAAACATACAGATCCCTGCAAACATTAAAGCTCACTCCACACGCAGCACTGCGACATCTGCGGCTTGGTCCACTCAGGCCACCTTGAAAGAAGTCTGCCGGGCAGCCACCTGGGCGTCTCCCACAGTCTTCATATGTCATTACAAGTTGGACAAGTACGCATCAGCTGATACGGCTTTTGGGCGCAGGGTGCTACAACAAGTGCTTGTGCCCTAACGGACCTTTTTTACAATTTCCCACCCTAGTGGACAGCCCAGTCTTTGGTACGTCCCAGTCTGACTGCTGTCTGTACAATAACAGGAAAATGGGCGTTGGTTCTTACCTGATATGCTCATTTTCTGGTAGAGTAGAGGCAGCAGCCAGCTCCGCCCTGGTATGGGTCACGCCAGGGAATTCCTTGTGCAGAGGAGAGAGATACAGTGACTATGGACTTTCACTTTTTGCTCACAATTTTCACTTGAGTCTACAGTTTTTCCTTCATCTGAAACTGGGGAGGAGCCACAAGGGCCCGATGACATCTTAAGTGTAGACTCAGTCCGATTGGTTAATGGACGGAGCATACCCAGTCTGGCTGCTGTCTCTACTCTACCAGAAAATGAGCGTATCAGGTAAGAACCAATGCCCATTCTCAGTATTATAGTTTAAGTCCAGCTGAGAATTGCAAAGGGTTTTCAAGTTAATTTTCTTCACGAATGAAGGCAAATAAACATGTTCCAGGATAATGCTGCAGGATTCAATCGGGTTTGGTCCCCAGGACCAGAGGTTTAGTCTTTCAAGCTTTCAGACTCATGCTGGAGCCCAACTTCAGGGAACTTCTCTCTAGCAGAGTGTGTGCTCCTCTATGTGTGGTATTTATATGGTGCCTATTGTATGTGGCATTTTAGATGCTGATTGGGATCTGTTGATGGCTTTTAAGTTGTTGGCTGTCAGCCCTCACCTTTTAACTGCTTGATATGCTGGTGGTAAATCAGCTCTCCTGTTGACTGACGAGGAGCCTTCTTTCCCAGGCTTCAAGCACTTCCCTGCTTGTCCAACAATCTTAGTAGCTGCAAAATTGAATGTGTGTCCTTGTTCATTGCAATGTGAGGCTACCAGTGAGTTTGGGTCTCCTTGTCTGACTGCTCACTTGTGTTCTGGCAATCTGGTGGTTAGCTTCTTACCCGTCTGTCCTACATAATCACAGAGACACTCCATGCAGGGGATTTTGTAGATTACATTGGAAGTATCTCCCACCTCCAACTGATTTTAGCAATGCATGATTTGTTCTCATATGGTAGCCTCTGGGCAGTGTGCAATGCCCACTTGCAGATCTCGGAAGCTGTGTTCTACAGCTTCCGAAATGTTTTTGATGTATGACAGGGGGTGCCCTGTGGGTTGGTCTTTGTACCCTGTTTCTTCCTTTCTCTCCCCTTTATTTTCTTCAGTGCAATTCTCATTCACTTTCATACTAATTGAGCCAAATAAATTTTAATATTGGCAAAAACTATTGACGATGTGTCAGAAGGTCTTTGTCATAAATGAGCATAGA
>NC_138549.1:37291017-37348017 GCF_964273705.1 Natrix helvetica | reverse complement strand
TAAAGACTCCGATCGTTTTTCCATCTATTTGCAAAGATGAATAATAAGAATTTTGCAGAATATCATTTCTAAGATTTCTCTCAGTAAAGTATATCACAACATCCCTTGGTAGTTGCCTTTGTGATGCAATACGTGAATTAACTCTGTAAATTTTGTCAATCCTTGCAAAAATCTCAGAAGAATCCTGGATCTTCAATAACGTGGCCAGAGCATCAGCACAAACTTTTCTTAAGTCCTCTCTAGGGTTTTCTCTGATACCCCTCAGTCTAACAGCGTACTCCATAGATCTGAATTGCATCATGATAATCTCCTTATCCATCCTCTGCATATTCCCCTCCATTTCAACAAATTTCAAATCTGTTTCCTTCGTTTTAGTTTCCAAATCCAAAGCCAGATGATCAACTTTGCTGTCCACCTTAAGAACAACTTCTGACAGACCTGTGGCTAAAGTGTGTAGTTTTTTATCAAGTTGATCATGTTTTTTAATGGTATCCTGAACCATTTCTTTAACCTCCTTAATTTCTTTGCGTAAAAAAGCATTTTCTTCCCTTATAAAGTCCTTGAAATCCTGATAATTTATTGTGGCACCCGGTGAGGCTTTTTTTTCCGTTGCCATAATTAATAATTCTTACAGCCGCCTCTAGCTGTCACCATTCAATTAACTTTCGATTTCCTTAGGTATTCAGCTGTAAATTAATACTTGCAAATGTTTCTTTCTAAGTTGCTCGAAATTAAAACTTTGACATTTAAGTAGTTCAGGTTATGTAAACTGGCTTAAAGATTGTTAATAGTTAGGGTTGTTTCAGCCGTTCCGCCTTTACTGCCCCGGCTATCAGCAGGTAATTAGCTTTCGTTTTCTGTAGGTTTTCAGCTATAAATCAACGCCATTTTGAATCCTTTGTTCTAAGCCCACGCCTCTCGAACTCAGCAGTAGCGTTCTTTTTAAAGAGATTTTTTTTTTCCTTCCCCCAATTAAAACTTAAAATACTTGCAAAAGTCTTGCTTCCTTCTTGGGATGTTAAGATGTTAAGATGTTAAGGCTGCTCCCGGCGACTGGCTCTGCTTTTTATAGCAGAGGTTATCAAAAAGGCAGGAGAATACAACAACTGCGAAGGGGGGCAAACCTCGTCTGACTCCGGACTCCAGAGGGTACACGAGGGCTCAACCCAGCAGCTGAATCTCTCCCTCATAAATTCCAAGAATTTACGAGTGTCCGAGGTGTTAAAGATCGTAAAAAAACACCTCTAACTGTCTCTTGATCTGACAGGCTCAAAGAAAAGCCTGCCATCGGCACCAGGAACAACCGGAAGTCCTTTAACAACCGGAAGTCCGGTTCGGTTCCATTTTGGTGCTAGGAATATATGCTCCTAACCAATGCCAAGAAAGTTTTTATAAGATGCTCCATTTAAAAATTTTAGACTGGAACTTTAAGAGTATTCTAATAATGGGAGATTGGAATGGAGTGATTTCTCCAAAGATAGACAAGAGTACAAAGACAAAATTCACTACCAAATTACCAAAGGCTTTTTTTGATTTACAAGACGATTTGAAATTAAAAGATGTCTGGAGGACGCAACATCTAAATGAGATGGATTTTTCTTTCTATTCAGATAGACATAAATCCTTTTCAAGGATTGATTTCTTTTTGTTAACACCGGATCTACTTCCTAAAGCCAAGAAATCCAAGATTTTCGCCAGGTCACTTAGCGATCATAGTCCGGTGTGGTTACAAATTGAATTAGGGATGAGGCCAAGAAGGTCTTGGAGAGTAAATGAAAATTTATTTAGATATGAAAAAAATGTTGATGAACTTAAAAAACACATGAAGGAATTTTTCAGTTTTAATATGAAGAAGGGCACTCCCATTGAAATAGTTTGGGATGCAAGTAAAGCTTATATGCGTGGGGTCCTGATACATATGAACTTTAAACACAAACAAATTAGACAGAAAAGGAGAATGGAATTGGAAGATGAAATAAAACGTAAAGAACAGCTGCTTATAATAAACCCGAATGACCAGGCGCTCCAGATGGCGCTAAAGCTGTTGAAAGATCAATTTCAGATGCTTATAGCAGAACAAACAGCAACCAATTTGCAATTTGCTAAACATAACACCTTTGCCAACGCTAATAAACCTGGTAGATGGTTAGCATATACTTTGAGAAGGAATATGAATGACAGAATTATTGATAAAATTGAGTTTCGAGGGAAGATGGTATATCAACAAGAGTTGATTAAAAAATCATTTGTGGACTATTATACTAAGCTATATGTACAGGATAATATACAGAATAAGTTAATAGATGATTTTTTGGAAGGAAAAAGGGTTGCAAAAATTTCTGTGCTTCAAAAGGCAAATTTGGAACGTCTTATAACCGCTGATGAGATCACTTTAGTTATAAATCAACTTAAATTAGCTAAGGCTCCAGGGACTGATGGTTTGACTGCAATGTATTATAAAACTTTACAACTGGAAATGATTGAATATCTTACACAACTATTTTGTAATATACAACAAGGAGGTAAAATACCTCCCTCATGGAAAGCGGCTTTTATCTCATTGATACCTAAAGATAAAGAGGGCCCTAAGAAACCAGAGGATTACAGGCCGATATCTCTTCTGAACACAGATTATAAAATATTTGCTAAAGTATTAGCCAACAGATTGATGCCGGTTATTCAAGAGATTATTCATCATGATCAAGCAGGATTTATTGAAGGCAGACATATGAAGGAGAATGTAAGGCAACTCATAGATTTAATTGACTATCTTGATAAGAATAAGCAGATCTCTGCAGTGCTGGTTTTCTTGGATGCAGAGAAGGCCTTCGATCGAGTGAATTGGAACTTTCTAACCAAGACTTTGGAAAAGATGGATATGGGACCACGATTGCGGCAGGCGATTGGAGCAATTTATCAGCAACAAAATGCACAACTTATTATTAATGGAAATTTGTCAACAACTTTCGAGATACAAAAAGGCACAAGACAAGGTTGCCCATTATCCCCATTGTTATTTATTTTAACTTTGGAAGTCTTGTTGAACGCAATTCGGGACTCAAAATCCTTAGATGGCATAGCTATCAGGCAAAAGGAATACAGAACTAGAGCATTCGCCGATGATCTGGTTGTTACCCTTTCACATCCTTTGAAATCAATAATCCAGATGAAAAATATCATAATAGAATTTGGCATGGTGTCTGGGTTTAGACTAAATCAAAACAAAACGAAAATGATGGTTAAAAACATGACAGAGACTCAAAGAAAGAGACTTGTAAGTTTAGCAGGTTTTGAAATAGTTTCTAAAGTTAAATATTTAGGAATACAAATTTCAGAATCAAACACAAAACTTTTCTCAAATAACTATGAAGTGTTGTGGCAAAAGATACAGAAAGATCTTGAAGCGTGGAAAAAGTTACAATTGTCTTTGCTTGGAAGGATCTCAGCAATTAAAATGAACATTCTACCTAGATTTATCTTTCTATTCCAGATGATTCCGGTGCTCAAGTCAGATAAAACCTTGTTAAATTGGCAAACAACATTAAATAAATTTGTTTGGAAGGAGAAAAAACCGAGAGTAAAGATGAAGATTATGCAAGATACACGTGAAAGAGGCGGCCTTAGACTCCCAAACCTTCGATTGTATTATGAAGCTGCGGTATTAACGCATGTAGCAGATTGGTTCGGGAAAACAAAAATGGAATTGCTCAATATAGAAGGCCATGATCTTGTTCTGGGATGGCATGCATATCTTTTTTATGAAGACAGGGTGGATAAAGTGTTCAACAACCATGTTCTCCGTAGTGCCTTGATGAGAATATGGAAGAAGCACCGGCCCAATTGGGATTATAAAATACCGCTTTGGTTGGATCTTGCAGACACCATGGGGATTATGAATATTAAGTCACTCGGGGGGTGTTTATATAAAGATGTGCTTATTGCTGATGGGGGCGAATGGAAGTTAAAAACTTTGGAACAGCTGTTGGAAGAAGGAATTACTTTAAATTGGTTACATTACATACAGCTTCAGAAGAGATGGGAAGAAGATCGCAGGGTCGGCTTTATGGATAAAGAAGTGGAACTGATTAAGCAGATAAAAGAGACTGGTCCAAAACAAGTTAAAAGAATATATAATGTACTGTTAGAAAGAGACTCAGAAAGTGAATTGGTTAAGGATTGTATGATTAAATGGGCTCAGAATTTTGGTGAAGTGGTTATGTTGGAAACGTGGGAAAAAATATGGGTTCAGAATGTTAAATTTACACAGTCACAGAATTTAAGGGAGAATTTTTATAAAATGTTTTACAGATGGTATTTAGATCCTAAAAAATTATCATGCATGTACCCAAATGTTCAACCAAAATGTTGGAGATGCGGGTGTCTAGATGCTACCTTTTTTCATGTATGGTGGACTTGTAACAAGGTTAAAGCTTTTTGGATAAAAATATGGTGGGTTATGCAGAATGTATTTAAGAAAAGAATACAATTCACTCCACAAATGTTTTTATTGGGTATAGCTAAGGATTTTACCAAAGGGGAAACAAAATTGGCCTTGTATATGGTTACAGCAGCTAGGTTGTTGATTGCGCAACATTGGAAAAAAGATTTTTTGCCGACAATTGATCAATGGATTCAGAAGGTGGCGGGGTTCGCTGAAATGGCAAAAATTTCAGCTTTCTTAAAAGCTCAGAAACAGGAGGATTACACACAGGAATGGGCAAAATGGATTGATTATATACAGAATAAATACCAGACTAGGAGTTATTACCTAGCTTTTAGGTAAGAATGTTTAGACCGATAGATGATCTGAGTAAATAGTATATGGGATGTTTGGAATTGTTAGAGTGGTATACAGCGGAAGTCAGGGGGGTGGGTTTGTATGGGAGGTGGGGGAGGGTTAGGGTGGAGGGTGGGGCAATATATATGTATGAATAAATTAGAAGATGGGACTAAACATTGTTAGGCTAGGAGAAATTTATATTAAGAGTTATAGATGTTAAATTAGCTTAGAAAATGATCAATGTGTTATTATTAATTTAAGAGTAATTTATATAGTTTTTGTTGGGAGGAGAGGGGTTATGAGTAATCTATTTTAAGATGGGGGGAGAGGAGGGGGTAAAGTGTTTGGTATAATATTTGAATGTGAATTTTTGCGGGGGGGTTGGGGGGGTATAGCATTTGTATGAGATTTATATTGTGTGGAGGGGGGGGTGAAAAGGGGGAAAATTTGTTTGTACAAAACTCTTTTAATAAAAAAAAAAAAGATTTCTGTTGCTAAGTCAGACGTTTGTCAAGTGAGATTTACTTCATTTTACGATCTTTCTTGCCACATTTATTTTATGTATTTATTTTATTATTAAATTTATATTGCTGCCCATTCGCCCATGGTGACTCAAGGCGGCTTACAGAATGCAAAAACCACATCTAAAAACAGTAGAACTAATAATAATAATAATAATAATAATAATAATAATAATAATAATAATAATAATAATAATAATAATGTAATAAAATCACACACACACACACACACACACACACACACACACACTTTGTTAAGTGAATCACTGCAGTTGTTAAGTTAGTAACATGACAGTTAAATGACTCTGCCTTCCCCATTGACTTTGCTTGTCAGAAAGTCACAGAAGAGGATCACATGACCACGGGACATTACAACCGTCATAAATATGAGTCAATTGCCAAGTGACAGAATTTTGATCACATGGCCATGGGGATGCTGCGACAGTCATCCATATGAAAAATGGTCATAACAAAGTGCCCTTTTAATATTGAACGGTCACTAAGTGAACTGTTGTAAGTCAAGTACTAGCTATATTACAAGGCATTTTATTATTATTAGTAGAACTGGATGTTCTACTACTAAAGAGACACGGTGACTCAATGGTGACTCAGTTAGTTTTATATTCTTTAACTTCAGTGTCTGTCTGTAGAAAGAAGGAATAAGAGTCCCTTACACAGTCTCTTGAATGACAGGAAATAGGAAGAATAATAGAACCACTGACACTAGCAATAGCAACAGCGCTTAGACTTATATACTGCTTCACAGCACTTTACAGCCCTCTCTAAACAGTTTACAGAGTCAGTATATTGCCCTCCCCCCCAAAACTGGGTCCTCATTTTACTGACCTCGGAAGGATGGAAGTCTGAGCCGGTGAGATTCAAACTGCTGAACTGCTGGCAATTGTCAGTCAGCAGAATTAGCCTGCAATACTGCATTCTAACAACCACAGCTTTCAATAGATATTCTCCAGATTGGGGGGACTGACTTTTATAGATTCTGGAATAGGATGCTTCCTTTTATGGTGAGAAAATAAAATAGTTTTTTTATATACAGCCACATAAGGAAAAATGTGTCTTAGAAGAAGGCTGCCTTTCCAGATCAGATATATACAACAATATGATCCATCACGCCTCAAAAACCCATCAGTCATATAGTTTTGCTTACAACTGTAACCCCAAGCATAGGATGGGTGACAACTGATGGGTAGTAAGAATTTGAAACTGTACTTGATTGTAACTCAATCAGTGAGTTTGGAATATGAAGTAATTGCTATAAAGGCAAACTCTGTTTTAGATCAATAGAAGTATAGTTTCAAAATTTATATGATCCAGTTTTGGGAATTATATTTCAAAATAGTTGAAGATAAACAGGAATCTATCTATCTACTTATCTATAATCTATCACACTTGGACAAAAAAATAAAGAGCCAGTTGAATGTAGTGATTAAGGCATCAGGTTAAAAACAGAAAGATCATATATCTCAGTGGGATATAAACGCCTGCTCAATAGATGATCCATATTCATTGTGTGGATATGTTGGAAGGGCAGCGTTTAGGAGTTTCTGATAAAAGATCCATTCTGAACCCAGCTCCATGTGGACCAAGAGTTAATACAATACAATACAATAGTAGAGTTGGAAGGGACCTTAGAGGTCTTGTAGTCCAACCCCCTGCCTAGGCAGGAAACCCTATACTGTTTCAGACAGATGGCTATCCAACGTCTTCTTAAAGACTTCCAGTGTTGGGGCATTCACAACTTCTGGAGGCAAGCTGTTCCACTGATCAATTGTTCTAACTGTCAGGAAGTTTCTCCTCAGTTCTAAGTTGCTTCTCTCCTTGATTAGTTTCCACCCATTGCTTCTTGTTCTACCCTCAGGTGCCTTGGAGAATAGTTTGATTCCCTCTTCTTTGTGGCAACCCCTGAGATATTGGAACAATGCTATCATGTCTCCCCTAGTCCTTCTTTCTCTTAAGCTAGACATACCCAGTTCCTGCAACCGTTCTTCATATGTTTTAGTCTCCAGTCCCCTAATCATCTTTGTTGCTCTTCTCTGCACTCTTTCTAGAGTCTCCACATCTTTTTTACATTGTGGCGACCAGAACTGAATGCAGTATTCCAAGTGTGGCCTTACCAAGGCATTATAAAGTGGTATTAATCTTGGTCATGATCAAAGCTGATCAAGATCGTGATCGGAGTAGCCTATATCCTGGCAGATTTAGTGACAAAGTGTTATATAACACAATAAAGCTCTTAACTTCTATTAACCTGCAATCTGTTAAGCTACTGTAAACAGGACGGAATCTCTATTAGGCATCTCTTACACATATGTTTTTCCCTATCAGGACCTTGGATGCTGTAAGATCTATGCATCTACCATATAATATTCTTCTTTGTTATTCGTTAATAACTGTAACTAGGGATCAGTATGTATGCAATGTATAGAAATGTTTTTTTCTCCAGTTCAATTTTTTAAAATTACCTTTTCTAAGAAATTGGTTATTGAATAAAAAAGTTCAGAAATAATACATTGCAATTTTCATGTAAAAATACCCCATGAAGAACTCTATGGGATATTTAAAAGCAGCTAATTAGAAGGCTCTTTTCATATTTATTTCTAACCACATGAAATAACCATAATAATTGTTGGACTCTATCCTTTTGCAAAAGGCAATAAAAAATGGGTGCTTTCCAAATATGACTAATTCAGGGATAACAGCTAAAACTATAATATGATTTTGGATGAAAGAGGAAACGAAATGGAATACCACCCATAGATCTTCAACTTTTATGTTCTGTGAAAATAGAAAAGAGGAGGGAAAGACTTCTTATTCAACTAATGCTTTCTTTGGGAAACCAATTGCTCACTGCTTCTCAGGAATCAATCCTGCACAGTACAATACACTGACCCGAACCGTGACTGCAGAAAAAAATACATTTCTCCTCCCCACTTGCATTTTCCATGTGGGAAAATTACTTTTTAGTCTGAACCTCTTTTGATTAAGATTGTAGCCTTATGCATTCAAGTAAGATCTTCAGAGTAAATATGCACAAGATGGTAATGTAGATGTAGCTATATGTTAATAACTGTATTCACCCTTAAAATGAGCCTGGATTCTTCTCTACATAATTAAGAACTGATTAAATTAATCCACCATATAGATTTTAAAAAATCTGTCAGTGAACACAACTTACTAGGCAATTTTGGTGATGTACCACATTCACTTCTATTGTAGGTTTGCACTGCCCTCACCTGGTTTCCGATAGCCTGTATTCTTAGAATTGTTTTTCTATACCAGGTTGCCTACCAAATAGCAGCACATACCAGAAGCACCTTGAGGTGTTTCTGTTTCATCAGTTTTACCAGATGACCAATTTTGAACCAAATCCACATTCTTACTATCGTCTCACAGTCTCCAAACAAGCCTTTTTAAACTCCTGTGAAGAAAGTAACACGTAACACTTTCATTAATAGATGTAGTAAGTATGAGAAGAGAATTTGTGACACACTTTTGGAGATAATTTCTCTAAAACACCAACATGGGTGCTGCTCCAGAGAAAACTATGCAAATTACTGTTTAGTCTGATTACATAGAATTATTTTCACTTGTTATCTGGCAATATGGTTAAATTGTGTGGAGAGATTCTACTAACCTTGTTCCATTCTAATACTGGATTCTCCAATCAACCCAAAAGACATTGACTTCAAAGCAGCTGGCACCATTACTTCCTCAATGAAGCTTTTGCCATGTCTTAAGCCTTCCCAATAGCCCCATCTGCTTTGAAGTAGTTGGATGCCAAATTGGGTTTTAAGTAATCCTCATTCAATCATATGGATTACTGTAACAATTTATTGGCCAGTTTTGAAGTTTTAGGGAAAAGCTTGAGTGAGTGATAGTGGAACAATTACAAGTGGTCATGTTTAAATGAATTGGTTATATTCATTTCCGTTAAGATTCAGGCTAAGATTTGACACTGAAAAAATTATAGTTGTATCAACAGAGCACTTGAAGCTATTGGTAATATTTGAAGTGGAAGTTTCATCTTATTTCATCTTGTTCTCCCTACTGTTTATCATTTACAGTACTAGATATCGTTGTGACCTGTTGGGTCATCCTTGAAAGTCAGGTAGTGCAGTCTGATGGGACTAAAATGAACATGACATTTTAGGTTGGGTGTAGTCTTTTACCCCAAAGCTGGACGACCTATGATTATCCAAGAAGATTATATATCATAAGTAGGAAAATATCTATGCAGTTTCTCAATCAACAAGGTCATCGCTGTTTCCAAAGGTGCTTTTTTCAAGAGGCAACTGGACTTCCTAGTTTTTCTTTGAAGACATTTCACTTCCCATCCAAGAAGCTTCAGATGAGAAGCAAAATGTCCTCAAAGAAAAATAAGAAAGTCCAGTTGCCTCTTGAAAAAAGCACCTTTGGGGCAAGTAGGAAAATAGCAATGGAACTTAGACTTATGTACCACTTCATAGTGCTTTATAGCCCTCTCCAAATGGTTTACAGAGTCAGCATATTGCCCCCAACAATCTGGGTCCTTATTTTACTGACCTTGGAAGAATGGAAGTCTGAGTCAATCTTGAGCCAGTGAGAATCGAACTGCCGAATTGCTGGCAGTCGGCAATCAGCAGAATTAGCCTGCAATACTGCATTCTAACCACCACAGCACTACGACTCTAATTTTAATGGCAAATATAGTTCTATAGTCAATATTTACTTACCTCAATAGGTAAACAGAATGACCATAGGCAAACAAAAACGAAGTGGAAGCAAGAACAATTTCTGACTTCTTGATAGCTTGTAAGAGGCTGGCAGGAAGCATTGGAAATAATGGTACCATGGGATCACAAGGATACTGTAAAGCCACTGTTTTGCAAATAAAATGGGTGTGAACATCATGAACATTTCAATTCATAGGAATGGCCCTGGATTTTTTACACATTCTTTCAATTAGTAGATTTTAGGTACCGTATTTTTCAGAGTATAAGACACTCCGGAGTGTAAGATGCACCAAGATTTTGAAGAGGCAAATTTTTTTAAAAAAAAAATTGCACTCTGCAGATCTCGCAAAAAAGACGGCTGTTTTTTGTCCAAAAAAAGGGCATGCATAGCCTTTAGGAGGCTTGTAGAGTGCTCCTGGGGGCTAGGCTCCTTCTAGGCTCCTAGGGTCAAAAATGAGCAAAAAACAGCCCTTTTTTGTCACAAAAAGGGCATGCATAGCCTTTAGAAGGCTTATAGAAAAACACCCCATTTTTCACTCTTTTCTGTCCTTCCCGGCTGCCAGGAGCACTCTGGAAGCCTCCCAAAGGCTATGCATGGCCATTTTTACAAATGGGGCGGGGTTTTGGGAGGCAAAAGAAATGCTGTATTCAGTGTATAAGACACACCCAGATTTTCATCCTCTTTTTTGATGGAAAAAGGTGTGTCTTTTACTCTGAAAAATACAGTACTTTGTTTCAAAAATTGATGTGGCATAATGTACTGTTTGGGCTAACTTGAGGGTACAAATAAACTAACAGATAAATAAAATTTGAATTTTAGTAATCTTTAAATAAATATAAAAAAACTGGATACTTTGGGATTTGGACCAAGAAGCCAGTGTATATAAAGTAGCTGAATCATACATGATGGAGACACTGTGGTTTAATGGTTACTGGGTCTAGGAATTCAGAGAAAGAGAGATTAGCTACTGTACATTGACAACCAGAAGTGGTTGGGAGACTAGTTTAATCTTTCACCAGATGTGGATAGTCATTTTATGGGGAAAAATACTCATCTTTTTCTCAAACTCTTATAGAAGAGAGATATAGACGTTACATTATGTGCATGCCCCTATGCGCATGCATTGCTCCATCCTTTGCTGTTCTATCATCATCAGACCTGCCTATTCTCAGGGATATTAAGGATTTGTCCTACAGCCCATAAAGGCCTACACATCTAGTCTTAACAGAGTATTTGACATGCATCCCAAAGAACCTAGATTGAAAATTGCCTGTTCAAAGTATGTATTAAAAGTTCTAATTTGGGGTCCACATAAGTGAAGAACCACTTACAATACAATAGCAGAGTTGGAAGGGACCTTGGAGGTCTTCTAGTCCAACCCCCTGCCCAGGCGGGAAACCCTATACCGTTTCAGACAAATGGCTATCCAACATCTTCTTAAAGACTTCCAGTGTTGGGGCATTCACAACTTCTGGAGGCAAGCTGTTCCATTGATTAATTGTTCTGTCAGGAAGTTTCTCCTCAGTTCTAAGTTGCTTCTCTCCTTGATTAGTTTCCACCTATTGCTTCTTGTTCTACCCTCAGGTGCCTTGGAGAATAGTTTGACTCCCTCTTCTTTGTGGCAACCCCTGAGATATTGGAACACTGCTATCATGTCTCCCTTAGTCCTTCTTTCTATTAAACTAGACATAGCCAGTTCCTGCAACCGTTCTTCATATGTTTTAGTCTCCAGTCCCCTAATCATCTTTGTTGTTCTTCTCTGCACTCTTTCTAGAGTCTCCACATCTTTTCTACATCGTGGTGACCAAAACTGAATGCAGCATTCCAAGTGTGGCCTTACCAAGGCATTATAAAGTGGTATTAACACGTCACGTGATATTGATTCTTTCCCTCTGTTTATACAGCCTAGAACTGTGTTGGCTTTTTTGGCAGCTGCTGCACACTGCTGGCTCATATTTAAATGGTTGTCCACTAGGACTCCAAGATCCCTTTCACAGTTACTACTGTTGAGCAAGGTACCACCTATACTGTATCTGTGCATTTCATTTTTGTTGCCTAAATGTAGAACCTTACTCTTTTCACCATTGAATTTCATTTTATTAGATAGTGCCCAATGTTCAAGTTTGTCAAGATCCTTCTGTATCTTTAGCCTATCTTCTGGAGTGTTGGCTATTCCTGCCAGCTTGGTGTCATCTGCAAATTTGATGAGTTCCCCATTTATTCCCTCATCCAAATCATTGATGAAGATGTTGAAGAGTACTCGGCTTAAAACAGAGCCTTGGGATACTCCACTGCATACTTCCCTCCATGTAGATGCGGTTCCATTGAGGACTACATCTTGAGTGCGGTTGGTCAGCCAGTTACGAATCCATCTGGTGGTGATGCTGTCCAACCCACATTCTTCTACTTTATCTAGTAGTAGGTTATGGTCTACCTTATCAAATGCCTTACTGAAGTCCAAGTAAATTATATCGACGGCATTCCTCTGGTCCACTAATTTTGTCACTTTGTCAAAGAATGCAATAAGATTAGTCTGGCATGATCTGTTTTTGACAAACCCATGTTGGCTTTTAGCTATTACTTTGTTTGCTTCTAGGTGTTCGCTAATTCGTTGCTTGATTATCTTTCCCAGAATCTTTCCTGGTATTGAGGTCAGGCTGATAGGTCTATAGTTTCCTGGATCTGTTTTTTTTCCCTTTTTTGAAGATGGGAACCACATCAGCTCTTTTCCAGTCCTCTGGTAGTTCCCCGGTGCTCCAGGATCTCACTTCCTACTACATAAACTACCAGAGCTTTATGTTCATTAGAGTTTCTCTATAGTACACTCTACAGAGAAGCTAATTATATATGTATGCTAGACACTGCTTATTGGGAGAAGTGCTCCAATCTTGAAATGCCCTCCTAAAGGAGATATGCTTAGCCATTTTCTCTTTGTTGACATTGTTAAATTTCAGCATTTTAAATTATTTTATACTTACCTTAGTACAATTTGCCTATCTCAATGTCACTGTGTGCTAATTCTGTAAGTTATTTAAATGCTATATTTATCTCAGCCTTTTTATGTACAGCATAGTGAAATTCACTTTTGCTAAGGGGCAGTTGTTAAATTCTTAAAAGGACCAGGTTTGTTTTAGAGACTACAATGCCCAGAGTTTTCTTCTTCCTTATCAAAATCGGGCTCCTAGTTTTCTCACTCAAGGAAATTCCCTTGTTCAAGGAAGTATGGAATAAGCAGGTAGCCAACACTTTTCCACACCTTGCCTTTTGTCCCCTTAGTGTTTAATTTAGCATTCTGCCATGGGACGGCTACCAATTGGCTGGAGTCTTTTGATCAGTTCAGTGAGAGATAGCAATGTAGCTGCCATTAGAGGAAACAACTTGCAGCTCAAGAGTTGTAGGTACTTTGCACCGCTGATAACCTTTCCAAGAAATAAAGTGAAGCTAGGGCATGAAATCAGAATGCAAATCTAGCTCTGGCTCATTTAGTTAACCATGACTAGATTGCTTCAGGGTAGAAGTAACAGAGTCTGTAGTATTGCTAAAATATTCCAGATTCCAGTCAGCCCATAGGTTTTATGACCACCTAAAGATTTATTATGCCATAAAGGTTTCAAGGACCACAGTTCATAAATGCATGGCATACAGTTCACAATCTTCATAGATCAACTTTTAGTACCATGGCCCTTTTGGTGCCAACAGAGACAGAAAAAGTAAAAAGAGAACTGCTCTGTGCCAGTTTGGCATGGGTAGATATTTGTTACTCTGGACAGAGAATAAGCAATTGAGAACCTGCTGGACTGCATATGGTAAATTGAATTTGACTGGAGCCAAACAGCATTCTTTAGAGTTTCAAGCTGCATAATAGAAGTATTAATGTATTTTACTACATTGTGGGGTTTTTTTAAATGGTGAATGTTTTAAAAGTGATAGAGGTCAAAATTTAAATATATAGTGATTCCCACCCCATCTCAATTAAAAGAAGCACGGACTTAAAAGATGTTACATAGACTATGTGGTCCATCTCCCTTCAGTATTAAGAATCCCACCACCTCTATCAGGTTTCATTATCTAATTGCTCCCACTAATAAGATTTTTCTAAAATTCGATTGGACTCTGTTTTTTCACAACACAAATCCATTCTTCTATGCCCTGCACTCGATAGAGAGCAATACTTGACCTTCTATGGCCGTGATGGTGAACGTTTGGCACACATGCCCAAAGTGGCTTGAGGAGCCATGTCGCCTGGCATGTGCGTTGTTGTCGGTTTCTCAGTGGTGGGATTCAAAAATTTTTACTACTGGTTCTGTGAGTGTGGCTTGGTGGGCATGGCAGGGGAAGGTTATTGCAAAATCCCCATTTCCTCCCAATCAGCTGAGACTCGGGAGGCAGCTGGGGGGCGGGGCCAGCCAGAGGTGGTATTTACCGGTTCTCCAAATTGCTCAAAATGTTTGCTACCGGTTCTCCAGAACTGATCAGAACCTGCTGAATACCACCTCTGCCGTTCCTCTTCTGGATTTCTGGCACACATGTGCATGCGTTGATCAGCTGGCCTTCATGTGTGAGACAATGCCAGAAACTGGAAGATCTGGTCTTCTGGCCAGCTGATCATGTGCACTAGTAACCAGAAGACTAGAACTGAACTGGAAGTTCATTTTCCGGTGCGTGCATGCCCCGTGGGCAGCTCCTCTTTTGGGTTGTGGCCGAGATGAGCGCTCTCTTTTTGGCACTGGGTGCCTAAAAGGTTTGCCATCACTGTTCTATGGAATGTGTTTTTAGGTATTTGGAGAATGTGTCATAGTTGCACTTCATCGTCTCTTATCCAGGATGAACATATCCAGTTCCTTCAATCTCTCTTTACAGGTGGTCCTCGACTTACAACAGTTCATTTAGTAACTGTTCAAAGTTACAACAGCGCTGAAAAAAGTAGCACGCCTGTTTTCACACTCACTACCATTGTAGCATCCTGATGGTCACATGATTAAATTCAGACACGTGGCAACTGACTCATATTTATGATGGTTTCAGTGTCCCAAGATCAGTTTTTGTAACCTTCTGATAAGCAAACTCAATGGGGAAAGGCAAATTCCCTTAACAATCTTCTTACTAACTTAACAGCTAGTGATTCACTTAACAGTTATGGCAAGAAAGGTTGCATAATGAGGCAAAACTCACTTAACAAATGTTTCACTTAGCAACAGAAATTTTGGACTCAATTGTGGTCGTAAATTGAGGACCACTTGCATAGGACTTACCATATTTTTCAGAGTATTAGACACTCTGGAGTATAACACGGACCTTAGTTTTGGGGGAGAAAATAATAAGAAGAAAAATTCTGCCTACCAGCATCCTGGTATTCAGATCAGTGGTGAGTTCTGGCCGGTACGCCCAGGTACGGACATACCAGTGGCAGCTGGGAACAGTGGCCACTGTACTGGAACGGTATTTGGAGGCCCCACCCGCCTGCCCGCGTTCCTTAACTGTATTTAAGCCAACTGGGCCATTTGTGCACATGTGCACAGTGTACAGCACCTGCGTGACCTCCGCCAAGCAGTTGGAGCGTTGCAGGGCGGTGGGTGCACATGTGTGTGCAGCGCATGTGCCTGAGATTGATGCCTGGCCCCATCATAGTGTACTGGTTGCGAAGGGATCTGGAACCCACAACTGATTCAGATGACACATGGTAATAAGGTCAGCCACTGTATAGGCATAGCAACTAAATCAGCCAATGAGGGCTATTTGGACTCTGAAATTTGCTGTGTGAGCAAGGAGACGACAGGAAGGAGCCTAGCTTAGCCAAAAACTGAAAGTAAAATGTTCGTGTTTGACTTGTATTTACTGCTACCTTGAAATACCTGCTTTTGGTAATGTATTGTATATTATCATTATTTTGAATCCTGCTAAATCAATTGCTGTGCTTTCTGAACGTGATTGTTGCTGCAAACACTGACCAGCCAGGTCAGTTATTACAGTCTGATTCAGCACAGCTGATTGGCGGGTGGATTGGACTGGCGGCATACCTCCGATCAGCTGTTCCAGGCTGTAGGGATTGCAACAGACCATCGCTTCCTCCATGCTCACGTTTTTGGCCTCTGGTGGTGGGGGGCTACATTTGGTGTATAAGGTGCACCCAAATTTTCAACCTCTTTTTTGGGGGGGGGGGGGAAGTGCACCTTATACTCTGAAAAATACGGAATGTTGCTTAGTCATTGAACATTTCCATTATACTCTCTTCTGCTTTCTGAACCCTTCTCAAAGTTGTTTGCCAGACTCTCCCATTAACACCTACACACAAGTCTCCTACCTGGAGGAACATGGTAGGAAAAGGTAGAGGGAGGGCTTATCACTGAAACACAGTGTGAAATTTGTTGCTAGCAGCTTTGAGTAGGCATGTAGGACATCCACGACCCTACGATGGGCATCATGACCCATTGGTCATACATCAAGTAGCTATGCTTTATTCTGTGCCAATATATCAGGCAACTGGATGGCCACATTTGAAAAGATCTCCTTACAAAGATCTTATAATGCTATATAATTTTAATATATAAAAAGTTTAATATCAAATTAAATGGTTTATTCAGGATTGATATAGTACAGCTTCAAAAGCGGCAACTAATCCCCTTTCCTGGTTTTCCATTCTGCGTGCTGTCTATTTGCAATTCAGGATTGATATAGTACAGCTTCAAAAGCGGCAACTAATCCCCTTTCCTGGTTTTCCATTCTGCGTGCTGTCTATTTGCAACTGGTGGAATTGTCCTTCCTTTGAGCTATGTGATACTGCTGAAGTCGTCTTGCCAATTCTTCCACTTTCTCAATGCTGGAAAGGGAGGCATTGCTGCTGCTGCTGCTGCTACTGCTGCTGCTATAACTGCTAGGCCGATCAGAGGTGCTCTGAGCGCACCCAGAAGCATAGAGAGAGCTCCAAAAATCCTTGTGGGGCCTATACTCAGAAGCCCTTGAAGACAGACAGATCTTTTCAGCACTGGAGGAAAAACCGGGCGGGAAGGTTTTGCAAGCAGCTGTCGGCACAAAAGAAGAAGATTAAGGGAGAAAGAATTGAGTGAGAACCGTGGAAAGTGATCTGCTGACTCTTAGCCAGAAACAACAGAAACAAAACGTTAGCAATGCAGGTATTCCTCAACTTAGAACCACTTGTATGGTGACCGTCAGTGGTGGGTTGCAAATCCCGTTTCAACCGGTATAGTTGAAACGGGGCCAGCAGCATCCTCCTAGCACCTCCGCAATACTCCGTGATGCTCCAGCTGCTCCTCAGAGTGTCGCACAGGTGCTATACGCGCCATGCACCTGCACGGAAGTGCAGAAGCCTTTAAACACTGGTAAGGAGCACGGGCAGGCAGGTGGGCCCTCCGGAATGGTATCCAGTGCTCCGGGCTGGCTCCGGTATGCCCATACCGGGGCGTACCGCCTGCAACCCACCACTGGTGACTGTTCAAAGTTACCACAGCACTGAAAGAAGTGGCTTATGACTGCTTTCCATGCTTATGACCATTGAAGCATCCCCATGGTCACATGATCAAAATTCAGACCCTTGGCAACTGGCATTTATTTGTGACGGTTGCGGCATCCCAGGGTCATGTGATCACCATTTGCAACCTTCTGACCAGCAAACTCAATGGAAAAGTCACATTCATTTAACAACCATGTTACTACCGTATTTTTCGGACTATAAGACACACCGGTGTAAAAGACACACCAAGGTTTCGAAGAGGTAAGTAAGAAAAAAAAGTTGTTGCCTTCCTCCAGCCCCAGCAGCACTCTGCAGGCTTCAGCAGGGCTAGGGCAAGGCGAGTGAAAAATGGCCCATTTTTCGCAAAAAAGAGGGCATTTTTGCCTTGCCCCAGCCCTGCTGAAGCCTGCAGAGGGCTTCTGGGACGTTGGGGGAAGGGAAAAATGCCTCCGTTTTGGCAAAAAATGGTCCATTTTTTGCCCATTTTTCACAAAAAAGGGATGCGGGGGTGTGGCTTTGGGAGGCCAAAAATGGCCGTATTCGGTGTATAAGATGCACCAACATTTCCACGCTCTTTTAGGGGGAGGAAAGATGCGTCTTATACTCTGAAAAATACGGTAACTTAACAACTGCAGTGATTCACATAACAACTGTGGCAGGAAAGGTCGTAAAACAGGGCAAAACACATTTAACTGTCTTGTTGGGCTCAGTTGTGACCATAAGGTGAGGACTACCTGTAATGCAAACTATTCTATAATGGAGAAAATAAAGGCGTCACATGAATAAAGGTGACTGAAATAAATGCAGTTTAGTGACCTTTCAAAGTTACAATAGCACTGAAAAATTTTTCACACTTATGACCATTGCAGCATCCTCATGATCACGTGGTCAAAATTCAGACTCTTGGCAACTGACTCGTATTTATGACGGTTGCAGTGTCTCAGAGTCACATTTGCAGACTTCTAATAACCGATGTCAATGGGGAGGCCAGATTCACTTAACAACCATGTTACTAAATTGACAGCTATCTCACTTAGCAACAGAAATTTTCAGCTGAATTGTGGTCATAAGTCGAGGACCAGCTGTATGGAGTTCCTCCATCAGCAGTAACTTCTGAAATGGTAAAACAGTAAGCGTGTTGTTAGGGGCCAAAGAATGCATGGGTGGAACTCTGGTGTTATGTGTGGCAATGTGATGGATGGATCTATAGCAGGGGTGTCCAAACTTGGCAACTTTAAGACTTGTGGACTTCAACTCCCAGAATTCCCCAGCCAGCCGGATGGGGAATTCTGGGAGTTGAAGTCCACAAGTCTTAAAGTTGCCAAGTTTGGACACCCCTGATCTATAGAAATGTAGGGGGGGGAAGGCTTCATGGTTTTTGTTCACTTTTAAGCACTAACCAAAGTTCTTCAACCATGGATGGGAAGCCAAATAGGTCTCGGATGTTAGATTTCTAACTTCCATAGCTAAAGGTGAGGACCACTGAGAAAATTGCTCCCCAACTTCAAGGAGACACAATTTCCCGATTCTTGAATCAATGGGCATCATTGGTTTTAATAATATTTTTGTTAATATATTAAGGATAAGGTGCTAATAGTGGGAAGATTAGAATACAAGAGAATCTATGACTTAATAATCAGAACTTGTACTCTTCTTGGCAATTAACCATTTGTTTTACTGAGCAATATCATGGTTTGTTTCTAAATATATCCACAAGAAGTTTGCATTGACTTCTTAGATGAGAAGTCAGAACTGAAGAAGCTTCTTGGATGAGAAGCAAAACATTTTCAAGGGGAAAAAACAGTCCAGTTGCCTTTTGAAAAGCATCTTTGGGACTTTTCAAGATTATCAGGCCTGACTTCAAATGTTGTTAAATGTACTTTTTGAAAGTAACTATCATATCTCTCTTGAGCCTTAATAAGATTCACCAATCATGATAAGATCAATTTGAGATCCTAAACTTATTTTTACAAAATGTACAACTATTTAAGAAACATGCCATGTAACAACTGATCCTCTCAACAGGCTGGGACAATTGTTTGAATTTCCATAAATTGCTCAGCCCCATTTTATTCTAATCTAGTGTACTGTGTGAACTTGTTCAATATATAGTATCTTTGAAATTGACTTAATACAGTGTGTAAACTCAGTTGTTATAAAGTTTAGTATAAATGTTGCCTTATTATTACTATTTGTTCTACTAACGTTTTGCAGAAACCTTACTGAATCTTACAAACCACCCATCCCCCATTCCAAATAATCATACAACACACTGAATCACAAACTGCTCAAATTTTAGTTTTCTATGATGCGCAAACACAATTCACATTTTCACATTGTGGTTGAGTGTGTCATGCAAATTCACAAAATTGTGGAATGATTGAAATGAGAAAACCATGGTTAAGAATGTTTTATAAACACATTGTGTTTTATTGTTGTCGTGGGTTATTGTTTTTGTGTACAATATATAATAAAAGCTCAAGAAAACATTGTATCAATAACGGGAAGTAAAGTTAATGAAACTAAAGACCAAGGAAAATATAGTAATATAATACAAAGTCAACAAGATTATAATTTAGGCAAGAGCTGGATAGATTCTAGTAAATGGAAGGTACACACATTCCATCAAGACAGAAAATTTCAATACTAACTCCTTCATTTCAGAATTCACTATTTAGAATGCATCTTCTGCAATTCTACAATACATGCAAAACTAAAAATGAATATTTATAATGAGTCAGGTGCTATCATTCTGCAGCATAACTCTGAGTAGTTCTTAAATTAAACCACACAAGTGTTAACAATAACTTGTCTACTACAAACGGAATACATTGCAAAAGACTGGGTTCATTCTTCATGCAAGACATAAATCATTATCCATAGTTTACGATCGGTTGATTTCTACACTGCACTAAAGCTAATGTGCTAAGTGCATTTTGGTTTAGTGTGAAAAGTGAACCCAGACATAATATGATGGCTATAGCTTGTTCTACAAACATTGATTTAAATTTTTTGGGTGAGATTGTGTACAAACAATCTCACCCAAACAAGTCATTTAGTTTGACAAGAAAAGTCGTAAAATGGGACAAAACTCACTTAACAAATGCCTCGCTTAGCAACAGAAATTTTGGGTTCAATTGTGGTTGTAAGTTGAGAACTACCTGTACTTTGGGATTTCTGAGCCCTATGAGATCAATGACCTCAAGAGTGATGCTGGCAGGAGCATAAATCTAACATTGAGATTAACATTTAGGCTTGGGTGCCAGATAATGATATCAATTTAAAGGTCACTCATTTAATTACTGAAGAAAAGCATCAAACAAATAGATTTCGAGATCATGAAGTGTTCAAGGCAAAGCCAGAATGCATTAGATCACTGATGGAGCCAGTATTGAAATGAAAGTTTCTCATTTAACAGGGCACAAACCATTGTAACATGGACTGTGAGAAATATGAATCAAGGAAATCTGAAATTAGTAAAATTGAAATGTGATATATGGCAAGGAAGACTGTAAAATGGGGCAAAATGGACAACAAATTTCTCGGTTAGCAACAGAAGTTTTAGGTTCAATTGATTTCACAACCCGAGGACTATCTGTATTAAGCAAGAACAAGGAAAGTTATTTCAACCAACGGAGGAATATAACAAGAAAAGATATTTTTATAAAGACTGAGCCAATCACAAATTTGTGCTTAGGATACTAATATTCAAGAATAATATCTAATACAGGCAAATGAGATGAAAAAAAGATGGAAATACTATACTGACATCAGGAGCATTCATAGTACCATATTTGTTGGAGTATAAGATGTACCTTTTTCCCTCAAAAAAGAGGCTGAAAATCTGGGTGCATCTTATACACTGAATACAGCATTTTTTGCCCCCTGAAACCCCACACCCTTCACCAAAATGGCTGTGCATAGCCTTTAGGAGACTTTCAAAATGCTCCTGGGGGCTGGGAAGGGCAGAAATGAGCAAAAAACGGGCTGTTTTTTGCTCAATTTCATCACCCCCCCCCCAGCCCCCAGGAGCACTCTATAAGCCTCCTAAAGGCTATGCATGCCCTTTTTTTTTTAATAAAACGGGCCCGTTTTCGTGAAAAACGGGCCTTTTGGGGGAGGTCTGCAGAGTGCAAAAACTTTTTTTTTAATTTGCCTCTTCAAAATCTTGGCTATACTCTGGTGCGTCTTATACTCCGAAAAATGTGGCAAGTCAATATTTCATTAAAATAATGATGTACTTGTGTGTTACATGAAAAGGGCAGGGCTTGTGTCACAGTGTAAGTTTTGTCATTTGTGTATATGTTACGGTGAAAGACCGAAATTGGTGAATGTCGACATTCACCAATCTCGCTTGGTGTATGTCCGAAATATTTGCTTATTTCTGACTTTCACCGAGAGGAGCGTTTTCACCTCTCTTTGCGAGAGGAGCATTTTCGCCTCTCTTTGCTTATTTCTGACTTTCACCGAGAGGAGCGTTTTCGCCTCTCTTTGCGAGAGGAGCGTTTTCGCCTCTCTTTGCTTATTTCTGACTTTCACCGAGAGGAGCGTTTTCGCCTCTCTTTGCGAGAGGAGCGTTTTCGCCTCTCTTTGCGAGAGGAGCGTTTTCGCCTCTCTTTGCGAGAGGAGCGTTTTCGCCTCTCTTTGCTTATTTCTGACTTTCACCGAGAGGAGCGTTTTCGCCTCTCTTTGCGAGAGGAGTGTTTTCGCCTCTCTTTGCGAGAGGAGCGTTTTCGCCTCTCTTTGCTTATTTCTGACTTTCACCGAGAGGAGCGTTTTCGCCCTCTTCGCGAGAGGAGCGTTTTCGCCTCTCTTTGCGAGAGGAGCTGCAGCTGCTTCTCTCAGCACAATATCTTGAACCGAAATCTCATTTATGGGAAGTAACTTTTCTTTACAAATTACGAACGGGTTAGGGTTAGGGTAAAACCCTAACCCTAACCCTAACCCGTTCGTAATTTGTAAAGAAAAGTTACTTCCCATAAATGAGATTTCGGTTCAAGATATTGCGCTGAGAGAAGCAGCTGCAGCTCCTCTCGCAAAGAGAGGCGAAAACGCTCCTCTCGCAAAGAGAGGCGAAAACGCTCCTCTCGCAAAGAGAGGCGAAAACGCTCCTCTCGATGAAAGTCAGAAATAAGCAAAGAGAGGCGAAAACGCTCCTCTCGCAAAGAGAGGCGAAAACGCTCCTCTCGGTGAAAGTCAGAAATAAGCAAAGAGAGGCGAAAACGCTCCTCTTGCAAAGAGAGGCGAAAACGCTCCTCTCGGTGAAAGTCAGAAATAAGCAAATATTTCGGACATACACCAAGCGAGATTGGTGAATGTCGACATTCACCGGTGAATGTCGACATTCACCAGATTTCGGACTTTCACCGTAACATATACACATCCACAGCCTATCACTGAAATATTTTTCAGACAGAATTAGAGACTATTATAGGCAAAAGATTTGTACAATGGGATTAAATTTAAAAATCAATTCCAAGAGAAAGTAAGGTGCAACTGACAGCAGGTCAGCTATGAATCAGGTAAAGATAAAATACCAATGGGATGAGTTAAGAGACCGAACAGCCAGTGTGAGAGCAAAGACTGGCAAAGAACATTCCTGTACTGGAAAAGGGGGATGCAAAAGAATGCTCAAATTAGTGAATCATTCCACTGATTCCTCACACAAGCCATGTTTTCTTAAAATATTACAAAGAAAAAGAGCTGCAGGTAGAGAGAAATGCCAAAGGAACAGACAATTTAAAGAGAAACACAAGATCAAACAGCCAATAAAAAAGAGATAACGGAGAGCAAAAGCATATATAATAAGCTCTATCTTTGCTTCATTGATTCCAACCTGTCCTTTGAATGTATCAATCATGCCTGGATATGGAATGTATTAAAGTTAATGTGTGGGGCAGATATGTTTCTGACCAAGGACAGAACCTCCGAATTTGCCAAGAGTGCCATGGAACGGAAGAAGAACTAATCAGTCAGTTCTGAACCAGATGAAACTGGCTGTTCATGAAACTAACATATTGTGGGCATGTTAATTGAGGAGATGATGGACTAGAACAAATTATTCCATTTAGTAAATTTTAGTGAGAAAGAGAAAAGAAACAGATAATGGCAGCTGAAAATGATAAAAGGAATTATTGGAAGGTCTGTGTTGTAAGAGAACAGGCATCTTATCATTGGAACAGTAGTTGAGTTATTTGGGTCTATGTGCATGTAGAATGTATATGTATGTATACACATGCATGAAGTAGCATCTGGACAGTCTACCTTTTGGGCTATGTAAGAATCTATAAAATAAATGGCAAAATTCCAAACATAAATATACTAAGACCAGAAATATCAAGTAGGTCAGGGGTGTCCAAACTTGGGAACTTTAAGACTTGTGGACTTCAATTCCCAGAATTCCCAGAATTCCCCAGCCAGCATGGCTGGCTGGGGAATTCTGGGAGTTGAAGTCCACAAGTCTTAAAGTTCCCAAGTTTGGACACCCCTGAAGTAGGTAATGGATAAAAAGACTAATGGAGCAGTTCCACTTTAGCTACATTTGATCTTATAACCTGCCTTACTTTTCTTTTTCCCGTTTACTTTCTGTACCTGTAGTTTCTTTTTTGCGACCAAAAGAAGGTGACAAGCTATTTCCTCTTCGTTTAGTTCTGGAGGAAAACATCTCATCACCGACAAATGAGGTCCATTCTTTACAACGCTCCTTTTTGCTGTTAACTCTTCCTCTGTCCTTCTTTTTCTTCTTCTTCTTCCAATCCCCTCCTACAGAAATAGAATTCTTCTGTCTCTCGGCATCTGCGACTGCTCTATGGATGTGCTTTGGGACTGTTACATTTGGTCTAGAATCCAAAGGAGGAAACAGAATGAAGGTAGGTATTGGTGGACCCCAAATTTCTGCCAACATTTTATTTATTTTATGTATGGAATGACAAGGAGGTAACGATAGCAGTTGTCAATATATTTATACCTGTCTTCTATATCTATTCTGTTCATTATTATATCTATACTCCAATACATTACTGATAATCCCCATCCTACATACTTTCCATTTATGGTTAAGTATCACTGTGCAAATCACATATTAGCCCTTGTATATTTATCACCAAAGAACGATGTACTCTGTTCTTCCCCTTCCGCTAACCACACAGGAGGGGCACTTGTAGCACAGTGATGGAACTATGGGCTAACCAACCTAGCCAGCCAGATAAGCTGAATTAAACCTCGTGATCAGCAGAGTGATAAATGTCATCATCAGATCATCCTTGGATACTTCATACAGAAACTAACCTAACAGTCTTTGCTGTAATAATGCTGTCATAATTCTCCGTCCTACTATTACATACAATCCTATTCTGGGTCTCTTTTGTTGTATGGATAGATGTCTACAGGAGTGGAAGGAAGCATCTGATGAAACCTGTGTCATGACATCATGATATGATTTCTGACATTCCTTAGGTGTATCAGAACAACAGGGAAGAAGAGGGTTTTCATTGACATATCACTGCACATGTGTTATGTTCTGGTCATTATGGCTTGCTGCAGATGCTTATGGCAATTAGCTAAATGTTAGCAAATATATTATCCTGAGCTCACTGCAATTCGGAAAATGATGGTGGCTCATTTTGATAAAGAGTTCTTCCAGATAATAGCTTTAAAAGGGTTCAATTATTAAATAGTACAATTGTTTTTTTTTCAATTAAATTGGATGCCAGCCATACTACATTAACCAGAGATGCCCTTCTGGGAATACAAGATATTGCTCAATAAAATAGAACTGAAATGGAAAGGTATAGCTTTGATGGTGCAGAGCATTGCATGCTCTTGAAAAATAACATAAAATCAGTGTCACTGTTTGAATTTCTTCCATTTCCCTATAACAAAATTGAATTTTAACAGGTCTAGATCACAAAGGCTTGGATGTATTGCTACATTAAAAGTTTAATTTACATTGGCAAATTTCATAATAATTTATTAGACTGGAGCATGGATACTTATGTAGCCCTGAGATCATATGAGTGCGGAGGGAAATTTATTTTTTTCTCCTATTTTATTTCCAATTACTATCATCCTCAGTTATTTGCAGCAGGCAGGTGTTTTTTTCTCAGAACCAGTAAGGATTTACTTTCCAATGCAAACAGTATCCACAAAAGACAGAAATCACTGGAAATAGTGTTCATACTTTCTGAAATGAAGAATCTGTCAGAAATATTGATAGTTACATGAGCAGTTGTAGCAGGAACCTGGTTTAACAGATATCTGACTATATGAATTAAAGGTAAAGGTTCCCCTCACACATATGTGCTAGTCGTTCCCGACTCTAGGGGGGCGGTGCTCATCTCTGTTTCAAAGCCAAAGAGCCAGCGTTGTCCCAAAATGTCTCCGTGGTCATGTGGCCAGCATGACTAAATGCCAAAGGTACACGGAATGCTGTTAACTTCCTACCAAAGTGGTCCCTATTTTTCTACTTGCATTTTTATGTGCTTTCGAACTTCTAAGTTGGCAGAAGCTGGGACAAGTAACAGGAACTCACCCCGTTACACGGCGCTAGGGATTCAAACTGCTGAATTGCCAAACTTTCTGATTGACAAGTTCAGCGTCTTAGCCACGGAGCTACCACATCCCTATATGCATTACATGAATTTTAAATTATACAACGAAACGCATTTATTCATGCTCACATGAGGTAATCCATCATCTTGGTCATGTTGATGTAGCAGCAGGAACAAGTATACCTTCTATGACTAATTTTAAAAAGCCCATTTCGTACACAATGATCCTACAACAAAACATTTTTAAAAGATTAAACTTTGATTTTTAATATAACAAGTTATAAATCATTCAAATCAAAGAAATGTGTTAAACAACAAGAAAAGGTGGTGAGTTGATTAACTATAGAGCACAATGTTCTGAAACTCAATTTCTCAGAATATTTTAAAAGGCAAGTATTATTTACTAAAAATAGTTGATTATTCTTCAATCTTCCATAACAAAGATTGATTACTACAGTAGACATCTTCAAAATAATGTCAAAAATAAGATTGTTTAAACAAAATATTGAATAATTACTCTATGTTATTAATTATGTATATTAGAACTACTACCGACCTCCGCTCCTTCCGACAGAAGCTCAAGACCCACCTGTTCCAATTAGCTGGCTTAACTGATTTATAGTCCCACTTTAAACCTCCTGGCAAACATCTTATTGGGTAGTTTTTAAGGGTAATTTTAATGTTTATTTGTATTTTAATTTAAATATTGTACAGACTCTGTTGCCCCTGAGGATTTGGACAGGTTGCGTGGACGGCTGCGGCCCACCACATGTTTAATGGACCCGTGTCCCTCCTGGCTGGTACTGGCATCCTGGGAGGTGACACGAGGCTGGCTTCTGGGCCTGGTGAACGCTTCATTGGGTGAGGGATCCTTACCAACTGCCTTGAAAGAGGCGGTGGTGAGGCCCTTACTCAAGAGGCCTTCACTGGACCCAATGGAGCTGGCTAATTATTGTCCAGTCTCCAACCTTCCTTTTTTAGCGAAGGTTGTTGAGAATGTGGTGGCGCAGCAATTTCCACGACACCTTGACGAATCCGAATATCTAGACCCACGCCAGTCCGGCTTCCGACCCGGACACAGCACAGAGACAGCCTTGGTCGCGCTGGTTGATGATCTCTGGAGGGCCAGAGATAGAGGTTGCTCCTCTATCCTGGTCCTATTAGATCTCTCAGCGGCATTTGATACCATCGACCATGGTATCCTATTGCGCCGGCTGGAGGGGATGGGAGTCGGAGGCACCGTTTTACGGTGGTTCGGCTCCTAGCTCTCCGACCGGTCGCAATGTGTGTTGACGGGGGGGCAGAGGTCGACCCTGAGGTCACTCACTTGTGGGGTGCCGCAGGGATCGGTCCTTTCGCCCCTCCTGTTCAACGCATATGTGAAGCCGCTGGGGGAGATCATCCGTGGTTTTGGGGTTGAATACCATCTGTACGCTGATGATACTCAGCTGTACGTTTCAACCCCAAACCACCCCAGTGAGGCTGTCGAAGTGATGTCCCGGTGTTTGGAAGCCGTCGGGGTCTGGATGGGGGACAACAGACTCAAACTCAACCCCTCCAAGACTGAGTGGCTGTGGCTACCGGCACCTCGGTTCAGTTAGCTGATTCCAGCGCTGGCCATAGGGGGCGAACAGCTGCCCCCTGTGGAACGGGTGCGCAATTTGGGCGTCCTCCTAGATGCCCGGCTGTCAATGGATGACCATGTGGCAGCCGTGGCAAGGGGGGCGTTCCACCAGGTTCGCCTGGTGCGCCAATTGCGCCCCCTCCTGGACCGAGATGCCCTATGCACGGTCACTCATGCACTGGTGACGTCTCGCCTGGACTACTGTAATGCTCTCTACATGGGGCTTCCCTTGGGACGCGCCTGAAGACTGCAGCTAGTCCAGAACGCAGCCGCGCGGGCAGTCATGGGGAGTACCAGGTACTCCCATGTAACACCGCTCCTGCGCGAGCTGCACTGGCTGCCTGTGTTCTTTCGGGTGCGTTTCAAGGTTTTGACCACCATCTTTAAAGCGCTCCATGGCATAGGGCCCAGTTACCTGCGGGATCGCATCCTCCCACATACATCCCAGCGGCCAATTCGCTCTCACAGGGAGGGGCTTCTCCTGGTGCCGTCCACTAGGCAATGCCAGCGGGCGACGCCAAGGAGTAGGGCCTTCTCTGTGATGGGCCCAACCCTCTGGAATGACCTCCCCCCCGACATTAGAACCACCACCGACTTCCGCTCCTTCCGGCAGAAACTAAAGACTCACCTGTTCCGACTGGCCAGCCTGGCATAATTTCAACGCCTATCTCCTGGCATTTATATTTTTACTGGTTTTTAAGGGGATTATTCTGTAGACTTAATTTTATTGGGTATTGGGATTTTAATGTCTGTTTATTTTAATTATTTATTAGCAATACAGTCCTGCACATCTTTTATCCTCCTCTTATCCATCTATTTTATATTTGTATATATATATTGTCCATTTAGTAATTTTAATTGTTTTAATTTTGTTCTTTGACATGGACTGTACACCGCCCCGAGTCCCTTTCGGGAGAGGGGGCGGTCTATAAGCGCTAATAAATTCAAATTCAATTCAAATTCATATCCTACCTCCTCCGTGTACCTATTTATATATTTAAGTATATCTATATTCTGTATTCATACTGTTTTAATATGACTGTACACCGCCCCGAGTCCTGTTTAGGAAAGGGTGTGGTTTATAAATTAAAGATTATTATTATTATTATTATTATTATTATTATTATTATTATTATTATTATTATTATTATTATTATTATTATCATCTTATGCTAGATACTGATTTTATCTATTTAGGGAACTGAAGTACAAACAACCATCTTAACTTCATTGTTTTAGGGCCAAATTGGTGTCAAAGGCAAAATATGACACCACTTTATAATTGTCTACTATTTTTATTGCTAAGATTTTTTTTTCTTTTTATAACCCTGATTATCCCTTAATTTGTGTAGAGCTAGGTTGACTGAATGGAGCTGAGATTTACTGGCTCCCTGACATCTACATGGAGTTCACAGCAAATATCTTCTCTTTGCACCCTAATAGAGAAACATCTGTTGCTACCTAGGATTGAACTCTCAACCTTCTGAGTGGTAGGTGAGTGCCTTTACCTCTAGGACATCATGCCACTTGTTTTCTTGCTAAGAAATAAAGATACTGAAAACAAGAAGAAAACCCAGAATAACAGAGTTGGAAGTGACCTTGGAGGACTTCTAGTCTTCTAAAACATTGTGCCTATTGAAAAACTCAGATTTTTAACCCATCATTTATTATTTTATTTATTTATTTATTTATTTGTGCTTCTAGACCGCCCCCTCTCCCAGAAGGGACTCGGGGCGGTGTACAGTCCATAGAGAATATCACAAAAATACAATAAAAAATTAAATATTAAATATGTACAGTTTGGAGGAGGTTAAATCTTGTTTATTATTTTTCCATTGCATCAACAAAGAGCTGGTTATAAACAGGGAATAAACATATTTTATATACACATTCAAAAAAAATCCAGAATTATAAATCTGAGGTACAATCATTTTCATAGATGTAATAGTATCTAATATTTCTGGAAAAGTGCAGCTAAACAAAAGGCTTTGTAATATATAGTTTTTTGGGGGGGAAACCCATTAAAAATATTATGGAAGAACTATATAATTTTTAAAAATATATTTAAAAAGTTTCTTGGTAATCTTTTGATTTATAAAGTTGAACACTATCTAAATGTATTATTTTCTGTCCTGAGCATTCTTAGTAACAGAAATATTATTTTGTAGTAGCTGGTTCAGTTGAGAGGACACTAATTTACCCAACTTTCCCTTGTTCCAATATTCTTGGAAGTAAATTAAATGTCAGGCCTGCAGCCATATTCTTTTTGGATCTTTGGCCTGCTGCATTTTCTATTATTCTTGTATGCTTTTTCTATTGTGAGAAAATGGGGGGGGGATTGTATGGAGTTAGAAGCTATGTAGCCCAAACAAAATTCCTTTCTAGAAAGCCAAGGTCATCCTTTGTCTCTGACCTCTGCACCTGACCAGAATTGGATGAGTGAAACTGCCAGCATGGCAGTGGAAGATTGGACCATGTGATGGGCTGGTGGGTGTGGGGCAAGTTTGTGAACTTTCAGTTGGGTGGGGAAAACTGGGAAGCTTTCAGATTTGGGTTTTCCTAGATGTGCCAACATTATCTCTTAATAAATTGGAACTTTGAGCAATACTTTGCCTTGGACTCTGATTTAATTTTGGATGCTATTTGGAACCCTGACAACATATCTGTATTAAGAGCCTAGGATGAATTAAGGCCCCGTGTAGGAAATATAAACACTTTATATAATTTTAGCATAGGTTGTACTGAATATGTAATTAGAAGTTTTTATTTTCCTCTTTTTCTTGTTTATAAATTTTAATTTTTTTAGTGAAGGATTTGCATTTATATAACCATGAAAAAGAGGAATTCTTCTAAATAATTTTCATGTCTTTTATAAAACCTTGAGTTTATAATAATATTTTAAAAAATCACCTGGACAAAATAGTAAGTTTTTTTCTGCTCATTCTGCTTTTCATTCTTTTTGGGATATAACTGAGTATTACAATAGGATCAGGGGTTTAATCAACTTGCCTTCGCTACCAGTTCGAAAATGTGAGTGTGCTCACATGCACCACCTCCGCGCATGCGCAGAGCATAAAAAACAGGACGTGATGACATCCGGGCGGGTGGGCGGAGCCTCCCGCTGCCAGCACTACTGGTTTGCCCAGACCGGATAGCACCGGCTGAATTTCACCACTGAATAGGATCTACTTTGTCTATCTGATTAATGACTGAAATACTTACTATCAGGAACAAATTTTACATGAGGAAAAAGCATATTCTTGAAGGAAAGTTTCAGGTATCAATAAAGTGCTTGCGGCACTTTCTAGGTAACACATTGCAGGAATTTAAATTCAGAAAAGACATTTCATCAGTTAATCCATTGTTCCTCAGCTCTGACTTTAAGATGTGTGTGCTTTAAGAATTCCTCAGCCATATCTTAGACTGCTGAGGTTGAGGTACACTGAGTTAACCAGTCAAAAAAGGAGGAAATAATTCCTATCCTGGTACAGCCTTGAATTGGTACATTCAGCGCATTGCCATTCCAGCCAAATGTGGGTTGCTCATTGACTGCTTACCTTTTTATTGTTGTATTTCAAAACTGTGTAGAGTTTATCATCTAAATCAGCTTTATTTGGTACTGCTATGACAACACCAGGGACATAATACTCTTCACCTGACGGCTTCCTTATTCTGGTGAATACATAATCTCCAACCTGTTGAATAATAATAAATGTGAGTTGAACACACCTATCTTAAATGTAAATATCCTAAGGTTTTAATGTTTGAATTTGAAGAAAGGTGAGAACCCAGTAAGAATATACAAAGATATATACAGATTTTTAGTTAAAAATTTCAACCCATGCCTGACTCGTCTCTGCAGTTAAATAGCAATAGCACTTAGACTTATATACCACTTCGCATAGTGGTGGAATTCAAAACATTTTACTATCGGTTCTGTGGGCGTTGCTTGGTGGGCATGGTGTTGCTTGGTGGGCGTTGTTTTGTGGGCGTGGCAGGGGAAGGTTACTGCAAAATCCCCATTCCCTCCCTACCCCACTAACCAGCTCTGTTCTCCTGTTCAGAGCAACAAAAGAAGATCGGATGGGAGACTGGGAGGCAGCAGGGGTGTGGCCATCCTATTTGCCAGTTCTCTGAACTACTCAAAATTTCCGCTACTGGTTCTCCAGAACCTGACAGAACTGGCTGAATACCACCTCTGGCTTCTTGCAGAGTACTTTACAGTCCCTCACTAAGTGGTTTTACAGAGTCAGCATATTTTCCCCAACAATCTGATTCCACATTTTACCGATCTCAGAAGGATGGAAGGCTGAGTCAACCTTGAGCCGGTCAGAACTGAACTCCTGGCAGTGGGTAAAGCTAGCCTGCAATATGCATTCTAACCACTATACCACTAGGGCTCTTAAATTCCATTCCACCTCCCAAAACATAACATAAATGAACTAATGCTTTATCCAAAGTAAAAACTAGATGTATAGCCTTTGGTGCAAGCTTGAAAGGGCAGAATATGTTCAGTTGCAGCTCCATCTGATTTGTTAATTACAGTATGTTCTGAACTAGGACAGCTTAGCTACAATGATTATGTTTCAATAACCATTTGTCTACCATAATGTACTTTACAGGATTCTACCTTTGAAGACACGGGCCTCAACTGATACAAAATGCTAAAACCCAATCAGCAAATGGCACCCACATCAATTCTCTGAATTGTACTGAGGGCAGGGATGGATTTCTGCTGGCGTTACTACCAGTTCAGCACGTGCATGTTTTGCTCATGATTTGCGCGCAGTCTGCATATGTGAGCAGTTGCCTGTAAATAGGTCTGTGCATGCGCAGGATGTTAAAAATGTCAAAAAAAAAACCATGACGCAGCAACCGGGAAACCGGTTCGGGGGGGTGGCCAGCCTGCCGTCCCTACTGGTTCAGCAACCCAGTCACAATTTCCACTACTGGTTCACCTGAACCATGCGAACCGGTAGCAACCCATCTCTGCCTCAGGGCCAGATCTGGCCCTTGGGGTATGTAGATCTGGCCCATGTGGCTGCCCTGGAAACAGCAAAGGACCAGCCCATGGTGCCTTTGCCAGCGAAAACAGAGGACCATTTGTGGCCCTCCCAGGCTCTGTTTTTGGCCATGAAGGTCTCCTGCAGCCATTTGCCAGTGAAAAAGGAGTCCAGGCAGGCCTCAAGTGGCCCCTATGAGCTCTATTTCTGCAGGCAGAAGGCTGCAGGAGACCATCAGCACCAAAACCAGAGCCTTGACGAGTGACATCAAGCTGGCCATGACCACCCCAGCCACGCACTCCAGCCCCCCGAGGTCAAACACAACCCTGATGCAGCCCTCCATGAAATTGAGTTGGACACCTCTGCTCTAGTCATTTTTACAGGATCAAACTGGACTTTTAGCATACAGCTACAGTAAACCAGCTGTTCTGCTCTGATCTTGTGTTCACAGAGAACTTCCAAATATATTCAAATAAAAAGCATATTGCCTTTAAAAAGCACCGTGCAGCCTAAACCTAAACTTATCTTGAGAAATAGCATGCTACTTACTTGCAAGGGTGGACAAGCCGTCGCACCTCCAATAAACAAAATGAACTTCAAGGGGACAATCTCACTCTGTCCATTAACAAAATCAACGAGTGCATAAAACGATGTGATGCTCCTCACCACTGTTCCTGAAAAAAAAAAAAAAAAATTCAAATTGCATGCAAAATGCCCAGATGCCTTGTCACATTTCATCACTATGCTTTCTATTTTAAAAGGAATTTAAGTAACAGAACTGTAAAAGTTCCCACCTGAAGAAAAAGCAAAAAAACTACTGCTTTTGAAGATAAGCCCACATTATCAAGGAAAGATAATGTGGGATTAAACAATGCGATTTGTAGTTCAGTTTATTCAATGTGATAAATTATTTTTCTGGACCCACCATCAATTGGATTTTGAAGAGGGCTGAGATGAAGATTTTAAGATGTATGTTTGTTTGTTCATCAATCAAATTTAGAAATTGTCCATCTCCCTCCCATTCTGGTCTGAATCCAAATAAAAGTCCACAGCATCCGGTAGTACCAGGCAGTCCCCACATCTTAATACTAGCCAAGCCTGATCCTGCTTAGCTTCCAAAATCAGATGAGATCAGGGTTTCCATAGTAGCATGACGGTTTAAGGAATTAAGAAACTGGACTGAGGGAGCAAGTTCCCCCTTCAACCACATATCTGTAAAAGGGTTGTATGCATGTATCTGTATGCATATTTCTCCATGATGGCAGCGAACCTTCTTGTCTGGAGTTGGGTGTTTTTAAATCTATATAAATACATACATTCCCTCATCTGAAATACCCTTGCAACCTGTTTTCATGTTCATGCCTAACATGTAATAGATGTTTGGCTGCCCCTACTTCCAATTTCATATCCACAATTTATCAATGGCAAATAACTGAAAATATACCAATATGTATTTGCACATTAAACAAATTGTACCGGATGTTTTAAGACAGGGATTTTAAAACTTCTTCAGGCCCTGAAACCTGTTAGGCAAAACAATACATTCTAGGAATCTCTGATCAAGAGGCAAAATTTTTAGCACTAGAAAACTGGCTGTGTTTGAACGTTCGCTTTCTTTCTATCCATCTCCCTAGTCTTATGGAATCCCATCAACTTTGAAAAAAGCCTGTTTTAAGTGATTCTCGCTTTTGGAAACATTATGGAAAAGTGAGCTATGAATTGAAAGACAAGAAGTATATTAAGAACTGGGAACCATAGATAATCTCACTAGCAATGCCAACTATAAAAAGGAAAGTTTTAAGGTCGGCACAACTCCCAACTGTCATAATAATATACATATTCCCACTCTTTTTCCTGCTGTACATCATTTTTTGTTCCTTCGGTTCTGAAAACCACAGCTGGATATTAAGCTTTATTCAACCAAGCAAAAATGTAAGCCACTTGGATAACTTCACAAGACGTCTATGAACACAGGAGTGTTTATTGAAGTAAGCCAGGAAGCATAACCAACTATGGTAGTTCAAGACTAGCCCTGTGTAAAGACACAGTTATCAAACACCTTTCTATTGTCTTACCTGCCACTTGACTACAGATAGTCCTCAATTTACAACCACAATTGAGACTAGAATTTCTACTGCTAAGTAATGGAAACTAATCTCTTTTTGGGCCACAATTATTAAAGAAATCACTGCAGTTGTTAATGTGATTGTTAAGTGACTTTGCTTGTCAGAAGCCAGATGGGAAAGTCACAAACAGGAATCGCATGACTCTGGGATGCTGCAATAGTTATAAATAGATGCCGGTTGCCAAGTACCTGGATTTCAATCATGTGACCATGGGGATGCTACAACAGGTGTAAGTTGTCAGGACCAGTTTCACAGTGAATCATTTTTTTCCAGTACCATTGTAACTTTGAACAGTCTCTAAATGAATGGTTGAAAACCGAGGACAACCTGTATTTGTCTCATTTGAATGGGCTGAGCTGTTTTCCTTTGTTTTTGAAATGATCAGATTTGCTCTTTGTCTTTGCTACCTGTGTGAGAACAAACTCTCGCATTGTGGGTGTTTAAAAAAATAGTTTAGGCCACAAGCATTCATCAAACACTCTGTCAGTCATTAAAGCTGCGAGTCTGAAAAAAAGTTGCCATGACATTAAAGAACCCACTTATGAAAGGTAATAGAAGTGGTTGCACATTTTTGTCATATTTATAGGAAAATGTAGAAAAAACAGGCTGCCTTGATACACTTCTAAGAAGTGCTGCACTTGTGTCAAATGTGAAGCACATCTTCTGAAATTGTGTTCAAAGCAGGCAAATGTATAATCATCCAAGCCTGTTCTTTCAAATCTTTACTTTCGCTCCCAATATTCTCTTTTGTATTTAGATCTTAAAGAGTTGCGGTAAACTCTGTTATGCATACCTGGTTTCAGAAGTGTTAGTTAGCTGAATGTTGGAACACTTGGTTAAATCATCTCTGTGCTACTGATTGTAAATAAAATTCTATCCCAAATATATTCCTGTAGTCAATATTTACCTGGGTAATAAAATCCTGTGATTTCTGATCTTGCGATGACATTTTGGCCTTTAAGATAATCAAATACTTTTGTTTTTGGTTTCTTTGCCTGTGGTTAATAAAAATGCCTGTATTATATAGGGAACACCAGATATTTGCTCTTTCTAATGTATTGTAGCAGAATCATAAGAAAACAAAGTACAGATATGCACAACACATTTAAGACTTAAACAGAATAAACTTGACAAAAATGTGATCCTATATAATAACAATATTTGTAGTGAACTGAAATGTTTTTACTCAATAGTATAATTGTTACTGATTTTTTTTTGAACAGTACAAATTACAGCAACTGAATTCCAAGGTGTTTTTTTTAAAAAAAGAAAACAAAATACGATCGACAAATTAAATTTCTCTACTTTTCTACAGTATCAAAAAATAAAATGGGCTTTCTAGAAAATGTGTCAATCAAATTTTGAAAAATAAGTTGAACTAAAGCTATAAAGAATCTCATTGTCTGATCATTGTATCTTCAGCAATATAAAGCCAATTCAAAGGCTGATTTTTTTTTTGTTCAGCCAACCTTTAAGTCTGGTTTATGATCATCAGTCCAAAGGAACTTAATATTTTTTTTTTTCATAACATTCCAAGCACAACATTTCCATAGTTCTTTACAGACTTTGGAATAGACACAAATGAGATTTGCATTTTCAGTTCCTAAAGATGTCAGGTCATAAAGCTGGAAAAGAAATTTCCAATTTTGGCTTCAGATTGTTTTTGCCAACTAGATCATACAATATGATTAACATGACAGAATCATAATGTTGGAAGGGGCCATTTAGGCTATGAAGTCTAACACTTGCTCTAACCAGGAAATTGTGAGTTCTAATGCTGCCTTAGATATGAAAGCCAATTGAGAGACTTTGGGCCAGTCATTCTCCCTCAGCCCAACCCACTCACAGGGTTGTTGTTCTGAAAATAGAAGGGAGAAGGAATATTAGGTACTGTGTGTTTGCTGTTTTGGATTACTTATGAAAATAATAAAGGTGAGATAAAAAAATATTTTAAAAAATGTATGTAGTATAAAACGTATTCTTCCTGAGGTAATGATAAAGTATACAAAACATTTTGTATGTACTAAATAAAATGCAAAGTATTTTCTCTCTTTCTTTCTGTTTCTCTCTTTCCTGTCTTTGATCCCAAGATTTGGCAATTGCTGTATGCTTCATTTTCCCCAAATAAACTGATTTTAATTACTCAAATATACCTTCCACTGAATTTTGTTCAAAACTGAATTACATGTAGTCATCTTAAGAGCTTTCAAAAATCAAATTTGTAAAGCAATACAAATCTTTCACAATAATCTACTTCTAATGGTGATGATACAGCCTCACAGTTTTATTTATGCAATTCTTTAATCTATTTAATAATTCACATGAATAAAGCAATAAGCAAAGGGTTGGTCACAGAAGGCCATTAATAAAATACTTCTATTTCTCTTTGATAGCTAATGAAGTTAGGGGTTCTTAAGAAAGTTATTCTCACATTAAAAATAGATTTTAATTATTTCATGAAAATTGATAATGTCTGTTAGTCACATTTTTAAATAATTGTTTGTTCACTTAGGAGGATGTAATTGAAAAAGCTAACGCTTTTTATTTGTTCTTGAAGTGAAAATAAAATTTTGAATGCTGCCTACATTTCTGCCCTTCAGTTCTTAAGGCTTTAAAGATGCAGATTAACAGTTACTAAGGATGATGTACTGACTGGACTGCTAAAAAAGGTTGTCTCAGGATAAGTGATTGCTCTGTGTTAATCACATCGTGTCTACAGCATATGTTGGCAGTTGGGGTGGGGGAGAGAACCAGAATAAGCCTATGAATTAGGGAAATTGATGAGTTGGTACAAATCAAGGTCACAGCAAAATTATCATTATCTAATTTATCAATTTGATGTATCTGAGAAGAAGTATAGATCAAATATTTAAGAAAGTTCCAAGAACAATAACCTTAATGCAGGGATTCTCAAAAGGCAGATCATGAAACTTCCAGATTTTGAGGAGGATAATTCAGCTTGGGAAGCTTATCCAGGTAAAGCAAGACTGCGAGGTCCTTGGTGCTTTCTGAGCTTGATGGTTTTCTTGCAGATATTTCATTACCAAACTAGATAACATCATCAGTGCACCAAGCTCAGAGATCACCAAGGAGCCCACAGTTCAACCCTGAGCTACAAAAATTCTCTTTTATCAAAACTGAGCTGCTGCCAGGTATTATTTCCTCCTGCTTGAACAAGTGTTTGTCAAGGCAGAGCAGAAGGACTATATGGGAGATTCTGCCTATGCCTTATCTGTCTGGTACAATTGTCCTATTTGCACCATCCTGCTTTCAAGAGCCAAGATGCACTTGCTTGCTTTTGGAATCATATTTGCAACCTTTTCTTCCACCAATTATAGATGTAAGGCTAGAAGGACATGCAGGATTGAACTTCTTGGCTATTCATTGCAGGAGAGGGAGAGACAGAAGAGCTTATGTTGATTGTGCCTACACCCAAGACTTAAACAAAAATTCAAAGATACCCAAATGCTTCTATCTAGTTTTTGGGCTGTTTACAGGTTGGTCGTTTCTGTACATAACTATTAACATTGAAATTTTATGTAATCTTTAGAACAGATTATGGTAGATTAACATAAAGCTTCCAACTGGAACAGAAAAAGCTAATTGAATAACACCAAAAAAATAAAACTCAAGCAAGTGAAAAGAAAGCTTTTCAGATTTTTTTTTTTTAGGATAGAAGAAACACACAATTAGAAATCTCCAGAAGTCTGGCTTTTTCCTGCTGATAAGCTTCCTATATTATGCTTGCCAGACCTTATTAAAAAGTCTTTATTAGCATTTTAATAACCTTCCTTGTCAATAATTCCCATTTCTCTGACTGAATGTAATCCTTGAAAGGCAAGAGTTTTCATTTATCGTCTGTCCATTTCAATTACAGATTACATCAGTCAATCAAAAAAGCAAAACATCTGTTCCTAGCCAAGTAAAACGTTCCCATTTCCTTGAAATGAATATTTAAAGTAATCTGATAGCTAAATAGAGATGTTTCATGTCCCTTGCACTCCAAATGTAATGATTTGGAAAATCAACAGATCAGTATTTTATTTGGAAAAACCCAAGAGTACTTCCATTATGCAAATAAAATCAGCAATTTTACCATTTTAACAAAGGTTAAGGATTCAACAAATTTATTCGGTTGTTCATTCATTGACAGGGCTTCTAGGCCTCTCTAATCAAACTATCTCAGAGGGAATTAGTTTCTCAAATCCTTACCTCAGCAGGTACCTTCTGAATAAAAAGCTTGCCCGATACTCAGTGTTTGTATATACGCATGCATACTAAAGTATAGGAAAAGCATTATTCAAATATGAAGCAGTGACGTGCAGTCAGGTGAGGCAAGTGAGGCACAGCCTCACCGCTCTCATCATGAAAAGAAAAAAAAATGTAAAAGAAAAAGCTGAGCTAATTGCTGCCTCACCGTGGATGACTCTGCTTAACTGTTTTAAAAAAGCCTCTAAAAAAGCGCCCTCTACTATGAGGCAGGAGAACTGCATGCCTCCTCTAGTCTGACTTTAGGCGTTTTATGATCACTCAAGCAGAGTTAAGCAAGGGTTAAAAGCCTAAAAATTCCTGACGTAGGTGAGGCACGCAGTTCTGCTGCCTCATAATAGAGGGTGCTTTTTTAGAGGCTTTTTTTAACAGTTAAGCAGAGTCATCCACGGAAGCCAGGCAAAGAGCCATGCTGTAGCACGCACACTTTCCCCCAGCCTCTTTCTTTTGGAAGGCTCGGATTGGCTCCCCTCCAGCTTCTCTGCCTCTCCTCTCACTCCAGCCTGCCAGCAGGAGGTGAGTGGGTGGGCTTTATTGCATTCCAGGCATTTCCCACCCAGACAGCAGGCTGCATTTGCAATGGTGGAGGTGTTTGGGGAAGGCAGCAGGGGAATGTGGGGGATGGCAGAGGCACTGCTTTTAAGCCCCTGGAAAAGATATCAAATCCAACATTTATGTGTGTATGTGTTTGTTTGAGAGTGAGTGAGAGAGGGAAGGGGGTAGGAGAGATAGTCCAATCCAACTTGTGTGTGTGTGTGTGTGTGTGTGTGTGTGTGTGTGTGTGTTTGAGAGAGGGGGAGGGAGGAAGGAGGGGAAGGGAGAAGAAAAAGAAAAAGAAAGAAGAACTTCTTTCGCAAAGGAGAAAAACAAATGCTGTCGTTTTAAATTGGAACTGAGCATGCCTGGCTTTGGAATTCTGGGAGTTGAAGTACACAAGTCTAAAAATATTTGAAACCTACCACTGTGTCAGTGCCTCACCAGCCATAAACCTCACCGCACGTCACTGATATGAAGTAATATTAATTGTACTCTAAATAGTACATTCACATTATTTGGCCTTGTTTTCTCAGGGGAATATCAACCTAGCCCATAATGCATCCTTAAAGCTACCGTATTTAAATAGAGCAGATTTTGGAGACTTGGTCAAAGACCATGCTAAAATCACATCAGGCAACCTTAACAGATATTTTCAATACTTCTCAATCAATCACTCACTCATTAATTGGTTCTTTCATTCTTTTTTTATTTGCCACAATCAAGAAACAATCTCTATGTAGGCCTGCTTGTTTAAAAGGCAATTTCTGATACAAAAATTGTAATGGTGTCTCCCTTCCTTCTGTAATGAATTGAACTGTAGGTAGAAGAAGGAAACAGGGAGACTACATCTCCAGACTAAAAAATAATAATAACTACACATTACATTGCAGCCATGTTTTAAGAAAGCGTTGCAATGCTAACACCAAGGTTCTTTCAAAGTGCCCTCATAAGCTTTATAGAATTAGTTCAGGTTCCTCAAAAACTAGGAAGTTTCATAACAAAACGCCATAGCATACTTGGGTCTTAAAGCATGGGTAAAGGACCTACTGCCCTGCAGGTAACTTTTAATTACAACTCCCAGTGATCAGTCTGCTAGAAATTTTACTTCAAGATCTACCAGGTCATAGGTTTCCTAATACTATTATAAAGCAGTTTTTGGTCATTTTTACCTAGTCTCAATGTTCCTGGAGAAGCCAATGGCATTCTAAAACAAGTGGATTATCTTGATATCTGCTAAATCAGAGCAAGTCATGGAACTGAACTAGATTGGTGGCTCTGGTCAAAGATCTTCATGGAGTTTCTGATGGGAAGTGTACTTTTATTGGTCCTATAAGATCTTTCAATGGCATTCAATACCATTTACCTAGCCATCTTGCTTGATCATCCAGAAGTGGGCATTATGGCATGATAATTACACTCCAACGAGAGTAGGAAGTGTTAATCTATATTATGGAGAGCTGGACCCCAAAGTTGTTGTTGCTCCAGTGTGCAGTCCAACAAGATTTGCAGCCCTTGCATATTTTATTTAACACATATACGGATTCCTTGGGAGAGATCATCTATTGGTCTGGAGTAAAATGTCATCAGTATGCTGATGATATTTAAGCATGCATTACCAGGATAAATTAGAAATACTGTGGAAAGCTTGACCCAAGCTGATTTGAGCAAAATCAACTCAGATATTATCCCTCCCCTTTCAAGTTGATCAAATCAGGTTTAACATTGAATGTTTTATGATTTCTGATGTGTACATTTGTGATCTCAATATTATCTGATGCTATTACTCTGTAGTTAACTACCCAGCATCTCCAGATTGGTTGAACTACAAAAACTGTCAATAAAATTAAAACAATCTGTATATTTTTCATTTTTAGTGCTTCTTACATCATTTCAGTGCACACACACTTCAAAAAATAAATCCATTTCGACTCTTCCATACTGCAACATGTTAGAAATATTTGAAAAGTAAAGTTCAAAATCACACCTTCTGCATATTTGCCACTATTGCAGTGTTTTTCAAACTTGGCAATTTGTAGATGTGTGGACCAACTCCCAAAATTCCCCTTCCAGCATGGGAATTCTGGGAATCGAAGTCCACACATCCTCAAGCTTCCAAGGTTAAGAAACATTGGTTGCTATTGTAAACAGTTTTTGTTTATGTTTCTATTTCTTCATTCTACTTTCATTTACGGAAGCTGCCTTGGAAATTTCTTCAAAAAACATAAATAGCAGCAACTACCAACCTCTTTAGTGGGACAGATGTGGAGTGGACAAATTCTCTGGGGTTCTTCTTTGGATGCTATTTCAAGATCAGAAGCCTGTTGTAGGTATGTTAATGCTGTTAGAATCTCATCTTCCAACATCACAAGCTCCTGATTGGCAATTGGCCACTTTGCATTGGCTAAGGCTTCGAGTAAAGATTCTTTACGTTCCACGTAGGAAACTGGCTGATCCTGTTCAAATCTAGTAACAAAGGTTATATATTGTTATTTATATGATTTATGCTACCAGCATTCCAAAATCAATTATATATATTAACTGTATCAAGTGTGTTTATTTCCTAGAGGAGAGTATCAGTTAATTAAAAGATTCCTATTGTTTCCATGCTCACCTTTTCTTGCATTTGCTCCAGATAACTTGGAACATTCTAGGGCTCCATCATTATGCTTCCTTTCCAACCCAAAATTGGGAAGAAATCACCATGGCATAAATCATGCTGCCCCCCCCCCCCAAAATGCTGTCATTATTCATTTGGAATGGGAGCAGAATAACAGAGTTGGAAGGGACCTTGGAGATCTTCTAGTCCAGTGATGGTGAACCTATTACACGCGTGCCACAAGTGGCACGCGGAGCCATTTGTCAGGGCACGCAAGACGCTGCCCTGTCAGCTGGCCGGCGCGCATGCGCGCGCTGGCTAGCTGAGTTCACCTTTTTAAAAGCCATTTTTCGCCTTCCCCAGGCTCCAGTGGCTTTATAGGACCTGGGGAGGGCAAAAAGAGCCTCCCCCGCCCCCCCGGAGGCCCTCCGGAGGCTTCAGGGACCATCCAGAGGCTTCCCTGAAGCCTTCGGAGCGCTTAAAACCACCCTCCAAGCAAACCGGAAGTGACTTCGG
Source organism: Natrix helvetica (assembly GCF_964273705.1). Classification (NCBI taxonomy): domain Eukaryota; kingdom Metazoa; phylum Chordata; class Lepidosauria; order Squamata; family Natricidae; genus Natrix; species Natrix helvetica. The sequence goes on along the minus strand of NC_138549.1, from coordinate 37,305,297 downwards.
GGCTTCGGGGACCGTCCGGAGGCTTCCCTGACGCCTTCGGAGCGCTTAAAACCACCCTCCGAGCAAACCGGAAGTGACTTCTGGGTTGCTCGGAGGGTCGTTTTAAGCGTTCCGAAGGCTTCAGGGACCGTCCGGAGGCTAGTAGAATCTAGTCCAACCTCCTGCTCAGTCAGGAAACCCTATACCAGGGCTGTCAAACGCCCAGTTTAGTGAAGGGGGGGGGGAGTTCCGATACATCACGTGACACCACCATGATAACATGAGTTTGACATCCCTGCCCTATACAATTTCAGACAAATGGTTGTCCAATCTCTTCTTAAAAGCTTCCAGTATTGGAGCACCCACCTTCTGGAGGCAAGTCATTCCACTGATTAATTGTCCTAACTGTCAGGAAATTTCTCCTTAGTTTTAGGTTGCTTCTCTTCTTGATTAGTTCCCATCCATTGCTTCTTGTCCTGCTTTCAGGTACTTAATAGTTTGACTCCCTCTTCTTTATGGCAAGATATTAAGATATTGGAACATTGCTAGCATGTCACTCCTAATCCTTCTTTTCATTAAACTAGACATACCCAATTCCAGCAATTGTTCTTTATATGTTTTAGCCTCCAGTCCCCTAATCATCTTTGTTGCTCTTTTCTGTGCTCTTTCTAGAGTCTCAACGTCTTTTTTACATCCTGGTGATCAAAACTGGATGCAGTATTCCAAGTATGGTTTTACCAAGGCATCATAGAGTGGTATTAACACTTTATATAATCTTGATTCTAGCATGCTATTCTGCTCATATAGCTCCTCCATGTAAGAACAACAATTGATGGCCTTTCCTGATTCAAGTGAGATCATCAACAATGTAAGAACCTGCACCAACTGCCAAACACCATATGTGTGGCAGAGTGGTAATTGTAATGCTCAAGCTCTCCAGCCAATCGTTTTCTTTTCTTACTCTTTTTCGAGGACTGCTGACCTAATAATCACTAGATGAGAACCTAAGAATTCATCTCTGTTATGGCTACTTAGATTTGTGCAGCCGTAATGCAGCTACTGCCTAAGTATTTTTGAGTTCAAGAAAGGATTTTTGGTGTGTGAAACACATATAATGTGGACCTCTCAAGTGCATTACTGTATTTTCTCCAAAATGATTACTGACTTATTGACCAGTTGACTTATCAACCACAGGTGGCAATGAAAAGTTACAATGTGAGTTCCATCTATAAGTTCTCCAAATTTATGCAGCTGAGTGTAGCCCCTAGACATGTCTTTACAAATTGGAATCTGAGAAATCACTTTCATGATTCTGTTGTTACACCAGATACACAGCTCTGATCAGTCAAAAGAATAGAAATAAAAAAAATGTCAAAGCTGTATCTGCATCAGGTTACATGTACGCTGGACCTGCCCTGAGAAGAAGAACTGATGAGGAGACACTGAAGACAGAATTCCCTAATGAGTAATGGAAACGTAAGAGTCCTATTCTTCCAGGGCTGCTCAACTTCAGGGCTTCACAGCCTCCACTTATATTAGCCTTTAAAAAGACAGAAAGGGAAATGACTATGGATACTGAGGTTCTAGTCTTCTCATAGTCAAGACAGGCCTGCACAGCAGGTGCCAGATTCGGGGACCAACGGAAGAGACAGACCTTCCTGAACAATTTCAGTCTATCTCATTGTGATGAAGAAAAAACACCAACCTCTTTGTAAGTAAACTATATGCAGACTCAGGACTAAGCTGAGCTAAGCAAAGCTAAAGACTGCTCTGTTGAAAGGGCAGGTGGGGGGTGTTACATATAAAGATAGTGTGAGACAGCAGATAGCAAAGGACAACAAGAAGTTTGCAGAGAAAGCAGCTGTTGGTATTGCCCTTCTCAAGGTTGGTATGAACAGACACCCCACCCCCCTCTACCATTTCATTTTGAGAAACTACTTTTGAGTTCTTGGTTTAGACTGTGATGTTTCAAATAGTCCAAAGGCCATTAAAAACAATGTGGACTTCTGCGGACCCACTCTGGCCTCACTATTTATTTGCATTGACATGTATGGGCATGTCCTCAAGAACTAGGGGCTTGTGATCATTGTCCCTACATATTAAAAAAGGGAGAGAGGATGATCCTGCTAATTATAAACTAATCAACCTCCTCAAGGCAGTCAGCAAATTCTGTGGAAGACGCCTGTAATGGAAATTCCCAGGCTGGCTGAAACAAGAAAACATAATTGTAGAGAAGCAAGCTGGGCTTTAGGGAAAGCTGATCCACCACTGATAAATGCCTAGTACTCCATGAGTTCATTGAAACATATTTTTCCTGCAACACAATCTCCCTTTATACCCTTTTCATAGACTTCAAGGCATTATTTGATTCCATATCCTCAGCTAAACTGTAGAAAAACTGGAGGCTGCCTTAAATAACTAAAATCTACTTTAAAACATAAGATGTTTGAAGGGACCTCACTCAAGAATTAAATAATAGCTAACCATCCATGGACTCTCACTAGTGCCATTAAAACTGAGAAAGGCATCAAAGAAGGATGCATACTGGCCACTCTTTTTCAAATTCTATGTTAACTCCAGATGGACCATCTCCACAACTCAAACATTCACTCTCCAAACCTTACTGAATCCTATACCATGCAGCTGATGCAGCAACACTTTGAATAAAAATCTATTGGCCTTAAAAGAGGATGGAAAACAGACACACAGTACTGCAGAGATGACCAGGTAGAACTCAATCATGAAAAAAATTAAAGTTATGCATTAAGGCCCAAGGCCACTCCTACATCAGAGCTGACTTTGAGATTCAAAATATCTGAAGGGTACCAAATGCATTTTCTTGTTTTGTCCTGAATAGAAATCTGTTGATTCACTGCAAGTTGTCATACAGAACTACAGCAACTAGAATGACATAAGCAACCAGTGAGGTTCCATTTGATCCCACTAACTTGCTATCATTGGATAGTTTTCAGTATGAGAATTCATTGTGTGAGCACAGAGTGACAAGCTCCTACTTTTTACTTTACATTGTAATTAATGGCACTTAAGGTTAATTAAGTATCTATTATGAACCTATTATGTTTTCAAGGCAGGTTGAATGCACTTCTATTGAGATGAGTTAGGAAAAAAAGCTTTTTTCCCAGTTCTGGAGAAGCATTAAGTGATGGTTTCCATACATGAAAACAACAATAATTCATAAACCATCAGAGACAGAATTTTCATATAATTTTCATCCCCCAATCCGATATGAATGTGGGAAGTGCTGAAGATATACAAATGTTCTTAATACCTAGGTGTGTTCTAAATAAGGTAACTGTTAGCAACATTCACCCCATTAACACTTTTGACTATTAACATCTGGTAAAGGAAACAGAATGTGGTATCTTACTTCTCTTTTTCCTTCTGCGGTAATGCTTTCCAAACAATTTGGTCAAGGCGCCTATAAAGTAAATGAGACAATCTTTCAGAGTGCAACCCACTTGTTCCAAGGCAATGAATAAACTAAAAGAATGAGCTCATGAATACTCTTTGTGCCTGGCAATGGCTTTCCATTGACTGAGGTCTTCCATCACCCAACAGTTTAACAGGAGGTGTCAAGCAGAGGTGGTATTCAGCAGGTTCTGACCAGTTCTGGAGAACTGGTAGTGAAAGTTTGACTGGTTGGAGAACCAGTAAATACCACCTCTGACTGGCCCTGCCCCCATCTATTCTCTGCCTCCCAAGTCCCAGCTGATTGGGGGGAAATGGAGGTTTTGCTGTAACCTTCCCCTGCCATGCCCACCAAGCCATGCCCACCAAGTCATGCCCACCAAGCCACACCCACAGATCTGGTAGTAAAAAAAATGAATCCCACCCCATATATATATGTGTTGTATTTGTACTGATAAATAAATAAAGGGAGACTAGTATAGATCTATTTCGAGCTAATTAGCTCTCATCAGCTAGCCATACCCTTACTGGGATTCGAACCTGGGCTGTATTATATCTTAGGCAGAAGTCTTAGCCACTAAGCCACAGGATCGCCTCCTTATCAGTTGTATATACATACAATTATTATGATTATTAAGCATTCATTGAGTGTAGCTATTATTACATCCTTTTTATGTGAAGTATACTAAATTTAAAGTAAAGTAATTTATATTATGGCATTTCATTACATCATCCTGAAATCATCCAATGGTAATACATCTTTATATTCTATTCTATATAGAATTGTTTATCTTTTGTAACAAAGCTTTTCAACATCATCTCTATAGTCCTCACTTACAGTTTATATAAAATTTCATATTAGCAATCTAGCATATATAAATGCATTATTATCATTGTTAATCATTTATTTGACTATAACTATTATTACTTTGTCTTATACATAATACTCAAAATTTAACTGTTTAACTTAATTTTTATTTGTGACATTTCATTTCATCATCCTGTATCCTTCCAGTAGTAGTTCAGTCCAATATCTCTTGCCATTTGTAAAATTTGAATTCTAATTGTTTTCTTAATAAGTCTTATGTGGACTTATATTGGCAACTTGTTGCTCATTGCATATCTTGTAAAGACTCGAAACCCTCCATCTGTTCCTTCCATCAGCTTGTCTTTAGTTATCACTGGTGCTTCAGCCAAAATTACTCTCATTATTTCTGCCAGATTTTCTCCCTTTTCTTCTTCCATGTTTTGAAGTCTGAGATAGAATTCCAGTTTGTCAACCTCTCCTTTCAATATTCCACACGTATCATTTCCCTCCGCTCTCAATTTGCTGTCAATGTCAACAATTTTCTTATCACTTTGTTCATATTTTTCTGCAATTTTTAAGTATCCTCAAATTTCATCATCATTTTGTAAGTATTCTCAACTCTTCCCTCCATTCTTTCTGTTCTTTGTTCTATAATCTCAAGTCTCTTTTCAATGTTCTCTGTACTTATTAGTACTTTTTGAATTTCAAGCATAATTATTTGCAATGTTAATTCCTTTTCTTCTTCATGTTGCACCATTTTTCCATGTTGTAAGCACTGCCACTAAAACATCCAAGGCTTATTGCTAGGTTTCAAACAAATTCACTGTAATCTTTCAAGTCAAGGCTTTCTTTACTCCAGTCCAGCTACTGATAGTACTCCAAAATAGCACCTGTATAAACAAATCATGCTCTTCCCACCGTCCCTTTCAATAAACAAAATCAAGGACTTTATATCAAATGTTCAAAGAAAGTAGTGTTTTCATGCCTCCAGCCTCTAGGTGGCAGTGTTACTTCTTTTTCCTCTGCTTTTACCCCTCTCTTTGTTCCGGACTTGAGAAAAAAAATGTTAAAAGGTAAAATCCAACTGAGTTTTGAAAAGAAAGAGATTCTTTATCCACAGATACAATAAAATGAGGAAAAATAGAAGAAGAAGGAAAAAAGAGACCAGTCCAATTTAAAAAGTAAGAGGCATTTGTAAGAATTCCATCCATTTTAAAAAAAACGAAGTTAAAGAAAGATAGATAACACACTAATTTTAATACAGGCTTAATCCACTGCTTACTTTCTTCTGTCTTCAATTTTAATTTTACTCTAAGTCTTTTTGGGTGTTCTCTTCTCTAATAGTAAAATTTATCTCACCATTTCGACACACTCTCTCTCCTGCTTTCTTTCCGTTCAGGAGCTGTTCCAACCTTGTGCAGCCTCAATGGCTGCTTCTCTTGTAGCCGGAAAAAAGAGGTTCTCCTGGATCGATCAAGGGCTTTGCGATGCCCCTGAGATCAGCAGGACATGCCCTTCTCTATCACCATCTCTACGGGATGGTTTAGGTCCAAAAGGACCGTCCAGCAGCAGAGATATTGACAGCAATCCTGGCGCTCCAAGATTGCATGTCATGTCATAGCGACATCAAGCCCCGCCTCCAGAAATCACAAAACTCTTTTGGTTTTGCTAAACAGCTCACAAAGCTGCCTCTCTCAAAAATATTTTGCTTAAAGAAAATCCCACTAGATTCATAATAGTACGACACAGCTACAACAAATATTAAGTCGATATCAAGATATCTGTCAGAAATGAAGACATTAGATGTAGGTACTTCCTCTTTCTGGGTGTGGGAATCGTCCTGATCAATCAATATTTACAAACAACAACAACCTGCATCCAGTCAAAAGATTCTGATCAGTGTAGAACAGAACATTAGCATAAACTGTCTTCAATAATAATCATTCACGCATAAAAGCCCATCAATCTTGAGTTCTCACGCCCGAAAAATATCCAGTAGGTTAAATCCTATAATCAGACTTGCCTTTCATATATTTTTATTGCTTCTTGCACCTTCTTTCTGTAGACATCAAGATCTACTGCTTGAGGATTAAGCAGGGTGACACATTTCTTATCACTGCTCACATGGGCGAAAGGGAATATCTGTAGCGGAATACAACAAAATATTTATTCCTATATCTAATGACCTTGGAATCTAATCTCCCTGCTTTCCCATGTAATCTAACATTTATTAGACTCTTACGGATATTACGCACTCCTGTTTAACAAAATCCCTAGTACAGTTTAAAAGGACATTAAAAGCCTGACAACAACTAAAAGTAATTCATAATAATAACTAATAAAACTGACCAAGCACCATAAAGGAAAAGATTCATTTTATTTAACAAAAAAAAAAAAGGCAACACACATTTGCCTGGTATTCACATAGCAACTAAATGAGCATCAGGTAAGTTGATGTAAGCAGTAGCCGATTTGGAGTAACAATAAAATATAAATTACTATCTCAAATTATGGAGCACTTTAAGAATATTGCCCCCCACCCCCAAAAAAGAATGTAATAGAACTGTTGCAAATCTCATAACAGCATTTACTCGTTTTATTGCTAGCTTAAATTGAGACAGTGTGTGGTTGCTATTATTGCTATTTAAAGCTCTCAGAGATCATTACACATTTAATGAACCATATTCTAGTGAGCTTATTACATGCAAAGGCAGAATGCCATTTGTGCCCACCATTTTTAACATTCAGTGCTGTACACTGTTACCCACATAAAGCAGGCACCAACCTTTCCCTGTTGCATTCTTCTGAAACACAACTTCACCAATTACCTTCTTACTCTGTGGTGGCACAGTGGTTAGAATGCAGCACTGCAGGCTAATTCTGCCAACTGCCAGCAGTTCAATCCTGACTGGCTCAAGGTTGATTTAGCCTTCCATTCTTCTGGGGTTGATAAAATGAGGACCCAGATTGTTGGGGGCAATATGCTGATCTGTAAACCACTTGAAACAGTATATAAGTCTAAGTGCTATTGCTATTGCTATTGCTACTCTTGTCAATAAGCCACTGTATTACCATCTTCATTGGAACGGCATACCATTAATCTGGAGAAACCAAAAAGGTGGTCCAAAACATAATAACCTCACAACATAGGCAACATTTATAAGAAAATATTCCTAGATTCTCTTACGTGTGCTACATTCCGCCACAATTCAAATGAAAGAATAGACAGGGCAGATCTGTTTGCAGTCTGTGACTAGAATAGTAGAGAATGTAATGTTTTAAAAGCAACACAAAAAAAGCACAAAGACTTACATCATCAAATACTTTGGAAACGACATGTTTATCTAAAATTGGAACATAAGTTGTTGTACGAGAAACTGCTGTTGGGGATAAGGCATCCATTATGGTAAGTCTCTTAGCAACCAAACCGTGAGTCTTTAGCCATTCAGCTGAAGGGATATCCAAAGAGCTTTTTAAAAGAGAGAATGAAAGAAATACATCGTGACCAACCCAATAATGATGGTTTATTCTCAAAGAAGGAACCTCTTCTTTTTTAATTGCATATATACTTACTCGTCCTTTATCTTTTGTTCAACCTTTGGGCTCTTCTGTTCTGTAGGGGAAATTTTAAAAAATGTTTTATAGTGTCAATGTTGTTTACTTGGGTGATCAAACATTCGAGTTCAACAGAATAAAATCTGGGCTAGGAGATGAAATAAGTTCAATAGGTGAGAAAGCTACAGTGTGTGAAAGCAGTACTACCATTTAGGCATCTACACCAACCATGTTCAGGGGAACAAACTAGGAGAAACTAAGATGCATTTCAGGTTAAAGGAAGTAAGTCAACTATTGGAGTGTGCAGAGGTATCACACAATAAAACATCAACATTGAAACAGAATAAAAATAGGATTAAAATATGACATTGTCCTGGCTTAAAACAGATTCAAATATTCATTCAATGGTGCCCTTGATCAGCCATCTCTCATCTTAAATCTCTCATAGCAATGTTTCCAGGATAAAATGAATGGAAACGAGCATGCTCAGTTCTCAATGGAAGAAAGATTGAATAAAAATGCAGTCTATTAAAAAAAAATCCATCCAGCAATAAGCACCAAATGTTATTTGTTATCCAATAAGGTCAGCCTATCTCGATGAAGCAAATAGTTCCCCCCAAATCATAGGGAAATGAGCACAGGAGGGACACAATATGCATGGAAGGTTAACTGTTAAAGCTGTTGATGCAGAGTGGATAGGTGGACAGGAGAGAAAGCTCATCTGGAAAACTTACCTTTTCTTCCATCTTGACTTTGTTCAGAAGGCTTGGCTGCATAGCGTTGAGTTCTAAGCATGCTACTCTTTGTTGGCTCTACAAAAGACATTAACGCATATGCATAAATAAGGAAAGGAGTCTCACAATGACCAATAATTAATATTTTTAGGCAATCATTTTTCCCCAGTCAAATGTTTTTCTATCACTTATTCTGTACTTTTCAACTATTTTAGCTATTGGTAAATATTAACGTTCAGTAAAGAACCCAGTTAACGAGAAAATGATTGTGGAATTGGAATAGCTCTCAGTTCCTCAACAGTTCCTCAATTTGTACTTTAAATTCCAAGTTAAGAGATAATTCCTCTTTTTTTTTAACCAAGGACAATAGATGTTAAGACACAAGTCCTAAAATGCTTCTAAATAGATGACACTTGCCATTATCTGCCACAGAACACAACAATATGTGACTATTCATTTTTTTCTTTCTTGAGAAGTTGTAGGGAGAGTTGTGTGCATGCACAAGAAATGTATAAAGAAGCATCAGAAAAAACCATAGAAAAATGTTTACAAGTGGGACTCTTTCCATCTGCAAACACTTTCTCTTCTAGACTTCATACTACAAAGTAAGAAAGACCTATCTAAAACTACTTGGCCACAAACAGTAGCTCTGATATTAAATCACTTACACAAAGGTCATTTTTCAGATCCCTGATTTGTCTGGTTAATATTGATTGCATGAGTCTGGGAATCTTAAGGACTGTTACAATGTAGGACAAAATCTATGCTCAAAATCTCAAAAGGCGAGACATGTTTTAACTGAATAATCCCTGTAATTTCCTTTACCTGCATATAAAACTCTCTTCTTTGTGGTTGGACTCTCAGAGAATGCCATATCGGGTTCTGATGAAGCAGATGCAGGTTCTTCAAAGGCAGAAAAGGGCCTAGCTCGAGGTGAGGGTTTCAGTCCCTCAACTTGTATGGTTACTGGGATTGTAGCAAAAGTCTGCCTGGGTTGTCTGTTTAAGAAACAGACAAGTCACTGCCTAGGCCACAGTGCACACATACATATATTTGGGTGAAAGTACTCTCAGAAAAGTGAACTGCAATCAAACAGATCAAGATTTTGTTGAATACAACATCCCCATCCACCGTATTGTTTCTTTCATAGCACAGAATATTGGGGTCTCTTCTGCTACTGCTATGTACCATATTTTTCGGAATATAAGATGCACCTTTTTCCCTCAAAAAAGAGGGTGAAACTCTGGGTGTGTCTTATACACTGAATACAGCATGTTTGGCCTCCCAAAACCCCGCCCCCTTTGCAAAAATGGCTGTGCATAGCCTTTAAGAGGCTTCCAGAGTCCTCCTAGGGCTGGGGAGGGCAGAAATGAGCAAAAAACGGGCTGTTTTTTGCTCGATTTTGCCCCCAGTCCCTAGGAGCATTCTACAAGCCTCCTAAAGGCTATGTATGCCTTTTTGACAAAAAATGGGCTCATTTTCATGGAAAAATAGGCTGTTTTTGGATGTCTGCAGAGTGCAAAAACTTTTCTTTTAATTTGCCTCTTCAAAATCTTGGTGCATCTTATACTCCACTGCATCTTATACTCCAAAATATGGTATATAAAAGGATTTAGAGTTGGAATAACCCAAAATTCTTCCTGTTTGGACTGTCTGTGCTATTTATTCCCAATAATGCCTTCAGTGCTCTCGAAAGTTCTATGCCTTCTGAAATAAACAGATATAGAAATATTGCTAATATTGATTGCTGGAATTAAGTCTTCTCTGCCTTTAGTACTTCTTGCCTGTTGTTCATGTCTCCCTCACCCAGTTTTGTCTCCCTTTTGTCCCATTTGGCCAGTTAACTATTTTGATATTTGTTGATGTTTAAAAAATAAGCTTCAACCTATATTTTTGCTAGCTGAACTTATATGTGTGTTCTGATTGGGTTATAGGATTAATGGGGAGTGTGCTTGATGTAAATGGAAATCTGGAAATTGTCCAAAGTCATTTTCCAACCAAAGACTATGGACCATAACTGAATATTGAGCACTGAGATGAGTCCAGTTATTTAAAAATAATTATCCCAATTTAGGCCCTTGGTCAAATATATGGCTGAACCAGCTTTTAGAGCCCACTAATTATGGATACTCATTAAAACTTAGAATGTCCTAATTGAGGCACATTTTTGACCTTTTATAAAGCGAGTAACCTTTTTTAATTATTACACTGGAACCAGAACATTTCATACAGATGGGAAGGAGTACAACATCTGGAACACAAAGATGGAGGCACTGGTTGAAAAATAGGACCTCTCTGACATTTTAGAGATGCTATGTCCAGAAAAAGCCCAAACCAGGGTAACTTAGAGGAAAGACAACATAGTACTTAAATTTAAAATAATCCTGAAGTTGAGCATGACATATGGTAGAGTCAACATTGTACTTTAGGAAAGGAAATCTAAGTTACAATAGATTTGGGCACTCTATGAAATGAACAGTAATACTTTAATGTTTAAAAAAATTATAACTCTTGAACTATCAGGGATTAGACGTTTAGTGGATATTACCCTGTTTCCCTGAAAATAAGACCTCCCAGATAACAAGCTCAATTGGGCTTTTGAGCACATGCACTAAAATAAGCCCTCCCTGAAAATAATGCAACACAGCAGCAGCCATGAGGTGACCACAATCACCTCCTCCTGCACCTCAAAAATAATAAGAACTCCCCAAAAGTAAGGCCAAGTGTTTATTTCAGGGGAAGAAAATAAGACCCTGTCTTATTTTTGGGGAAACAGAGTAGTATCATTCCATTAAAAAGATATTGAAGTGAAACAGCATGAACTTTTCTGATGCTATAATCAACAAATTGTTATCAAGATTGTTATCAGAAAATTGTAAATATATTGTTGATACATTTTGTATGCTGATACATTGTAGATTAATCCAAATTCATGGTAAAGTTTCTTTTTAGAATGTTTGGCAATTAGAGGTATACCAGCATGCCTTAGTGTCATAGTTGAAGGCATTTCTCAAAACAAAATAAAAAAGGAAATGTTACTCATACATTATTGTAATGGTAAAGAATATATTAAAGGGATAGAGACTTTAAAGAACTAAAATTCACATAATGGAAAGAAATAGCGAGATCAAATATCCTAAAAGAAAAACCTGTATAGGAACTGTAAAAAAAAAGCTATAGACAAAGAATGTATGTTAACAAATACTTGCTTATTTGAAATTGAACTTGATTATAGTTTGAAAAGAAAAACTGATTTCTGCCTGTGAATAATACATGTTCAATATACCTGCAACACGTGTACATTTAAAAGCCTTGATTAATGTCACCAAGAAAAAGTTAATTTTGCTAATGGAATTTTGGTGAATGTGAAAAAAGTAGTAAACTGAAATGCCTAATAAATTATAATGACAAAAGGTGTATAATATTCCAGAAAGCACATACATACCTGAATAGGATGCAGATTACATAAGTCTTATGCTATGCAGTGTAAATGTGATATTGTCCTTAAAAATGCACATGATGTAAAGAAAATACAGTGAGAAATGTATGCAGCCTAGAGCAACCAGAGGAGTAGCAGGATGTATGCCTAATATTCCTGAGCACAATATGGTTGCAGAAACAAAGAATCAAAGCCCGCTAACCACGATAAGACACCTTTTGCTTGGTTACCCAATGATTTCTGCAGAGAAACACTTAACACAGTTACTTATCTGCATCCAAAAAGTGCAGGTAAAACCCATATGAATTATAGAAGGGGAACAAACCAAACGTGTCAGGCCTAAAGATATTTGGATGTAAACCTTATGCATATATCCCTAGAGTGGGGGGAGGGGGGAGGAGTAAATTATAAAAGCCAATTAGAAATAATGCTGGGATATCAAAGGCTACAGGATTTTAGACTTTTAAAACTGGAAAAGCAAATCCAGGCAGCATTACTTATTTTAACGAAGGAAAATCCCAGATAAACTACAATATCTATATGTAATATCTACACAGACACACCAACCTGATTTTACCAGTAACATCTGAATCTACCTAGAAAGTACACAAGAGAAAACAGCTAGTGATAACATGGCACACTCAGAAGCGGTTACTGAAAGTAAGTGAGAAGAATCTGAAATAGTATCGGATTCAAAAGGGGCTACTGGCAAACAATCTGAAACAGACTCAGCATTAGAATTAAGGGGTTCTCACAGATTTATTAAAGGGATTGAGAGAATGTGTTGCATTGATAGAGCAAAGGATGTGCCTGAAGCCAATGGAGAAATATACAGGAACTATCAACAGTTTAATCATTTTTTTTCCCATAAAAAATGGGAATCTTGCACAAAAATGCACAGAAACATGGATTCTTACAAAAGAAAGGGCAAGAGAAACATAGGCTGGAAGGGGAAGCGGTGCCAAAATCAGCTATGCCACTAATAAAAATGTTTAATGCTGTAGTACTAGGTTACTAGCAAAGGCCTAAACCTATAAATATGGAAAAATTACAATGAAGTTTTTGCATCAGTAGTTAAACATGCAAGCCTCAGAATTCTATTTAATCACATTTATAAAACTGCAGGTGGAGCACTTAGGTATTAATACAGTTATTCGACATGGGTCAACCAAGTTTTGAAGATCCAGGGAAAGAAAAATTGGTACGTGAACTAAAAACTCAATATATGGACTAAAGCAAGCAGCCCCCAGATGACACATCCCATGCCTGGGCCTTGAACTGAAAAAAGCTGATCAACATTTATATACAAGAGGTAAAAATAGAAGGCACGTGTAGTTCTCTGTTACGCTGAGAATCCAGCTGCATTTGCAGAGGAGGAAAAAGACAGCTTGGAGATAGCAAACAATTTAAATAAAAAAGTGGTAATAAAACATCTTGGAAATATTACCACTCTCTGAAAATTGAAATAAAAAAGATAAACAAGACAAACAGTAGAGCAATAAACAATAAATACTACTCCCAAAGAAGTGTCTAGGTCACTGGGAGACCAATGAGTCAAATGCATCCCTGATTGCTTGGTATCTAGACAGAGAAGTAAACCAAAGCAAGTTACCAAATAATGAGCAGAATAGGACAGCTGGTGGGGGGGGGGGACCACCAGACATCACAAGTGTGAGTTACAATACAATAGTAGAGTTGGAAGGGACCTTAGAGGTCTTCTAGTCCAACCCCCTGCTTAGGAAGGAAACCCTATACCGTTTCAGACAAATGGCTATCCAACATCTCCTTAAAGACTTCCAGTGTTGGGGCATTCACAACTTCTGGAAGGCAAGCTGTTCCACTGATTAACTGTTCTAAGTGTCAGGAAATTTCTCCTCAGTTCTAAGTTGCTTCTCTCCTTGATTAGTTTCCACCCATTGCTCTTTGTTCTACCCACAGGTGCCTTGGAGAATAGTTTGACTCCCTCTTCTTTGTGGCAACCCCTGAGATATTGGAACACTGCTATCATGTCTCCCCTAGTCCTTCTTTCTCTTAAGCTAGACATACCCAGTTCCTGCAACCGTTCTTCATATGTTTTAGTCTCCAGTCCCCTAATCATCTTTGTTGCTCTTCTCTGCACTCTCTCCAGAGTCTCCACATCTTTTTTCCATCGTGGCGACCAGAACTGAATGCAGTATTCCAAGTGTGGCCTTACCAAGGCATTATAAAGTGGTATTAACACTTCACGTGATCTTGATTCTATCCCTCTGTTGATGCAGCCTAGTCCTCGAGTTGGCTGAGGAATGAGTTGAAGCTCACATGTCTTAAAGTTGCCAACTTGGAAAAACACTGAGAGC